>NC_041382.1:301653382-301755044 GCF_002162155.2 Triticum dicoccoides | reverse complement strand
GGCTCGGGCACGGGGCGGCGCGACACGACGACGGGGATGGCACGGGGCGGGGAAGGAGGTCACCGAGGCTGCTGGGGCAGCGCGGCGATGGGGGTGTCGCGGGGCGGCGGCGGCACGAGGGCGGGGTGGCGTGGGGCGGCGGCGGCTTGGGCGCTGGCGGAGAGAGAGGGGGGGCAGAGAGATGGGGCGCAGGTGGGCGTCGATGGATTTTAGTTAGGGCACAGTTTTTTGCCGTCCGCCAGTAGACGGTAAAGATCCTAGCTAACAGACGTTAGCTTGGCCACTTTCTTTGCCGTCTGCTAGCGGATGGCAAAGAAAGTGTCCGTTAGGTAGTTCTCGGTAGTGTGCCACCCTCATTCTTTTCCGTCCACTAGCGAATGGCAAACATTCTATGCCATCTGCTAGTGGACGGCAAAGAGTTGGCTGACGGCAAATAGGGTTTTTGCCATCAGCCCTTTCTTTGTCGTCCGCTTTGTGGAAGCGGACGGCAAAGAGGCTCTTTGCCGTCAGCTGGCCGACGGCAAAGAGGAGGCAGACGGCAAAATACCAGATTCTAGTAGTGCTTATGTGATGGTTGTTTACTATGTTGCTTGCTTCTTTTCGGGTTGCTTCTCTCGTTAGCTTTGGTTTCACTCCGGAGTTGTGAGGATTCGTTCGACTACGTCCGCTTGTCTTCTTCATGGACTCGTTCTTCTTCCTTGCGGGATCTTAGGCAAGATGACCATACCCTCGGAATCACTTATATCTTTGCTTGCTAGTTGTTTGTTCTATCGCTATGTCGCTCTACCTACCACTTGTTATATCATGCCTCCCATATTTCCATGTCAAGCCTCTAACCCACCTTCCTAGCAAACCGTTGTTTGGCTATGTTACCGCTTTTGCTCAGCCCCTCTTATAGCGTTGCTAGTTGCAGGTGAAGTTGAAGTTTGTTCCATTTTGGAACATGGATATGTTGGGATATCACAATATCTCTTATTTTAATTAATGCATCTATATACTTGGTAAAGGGTGGAAGGCTCGACCTTATGCCTGGTGTTTTGTTCCACTCTGCCTCCCTAGTTTCCGTCATACCGATTTTATGTTCCTTGATTTTGTGTCCCTAACATGATGGGGGGTACGGGACCCTCTTGACAGTTCGCTTTGAATAAAACTCCTCCAGCAAGGCCCAACCTTGGTTTTACATTTGCCTAACAACCTATTACTTTTCCCTTGGGAGTCGCGCTCCCGAGGGTCATTATTATTTTAACCCCCCGGGCTAGTGCTTCTCTAAGTGTTGGTCCGAACCAGGCAACCTGCGGGGCCACCTCAGGGCCACTTGAGGGCTGGTTTTACTCGTAGCTTGACCTATCCGGTGTGCCCTGAGAACGAGATATATGCAACTTCTATCGGGATGTCGGCAACCGCGTGTGTAGCCGTGATGGTCTCTTTTCGGCAGAGTCCGGGAAGTGAACGCAGTCTTGTGTTATGCTTGAACGTAAGTAGTTTCAGGATCACTTATTGATCACTTCTAGCTCCTCGATTGTTGCGTTGCTTCTCTTCTCGCTCTTATTTGCGTATGTTAGCCACCATATATGCTTAGTGCTTGCTGCAGCTCCACTTTGTTACCTTATCCTACCCATAAGCTTAAATAGTCTTGATCTCACGGGTGTGAGATTGCTGAGTCCTCGTGACTCATGGATACTTCCAAACAGTTAAAGGTGCGATGATGCCAGTGCAGGTGATGCTACCGAGCTCAAGTGGGAGTTCGATGAAGATCTTGGTCATTGTTATGTGTCTTTTCCGGATGATCAATAGTGGAGCCCAGTTGGGACGATCGGGGATCTAGCATTTGGGGTTGTCTTCTTTTATTTTGGTTTTGTAGTCGGACCTTGTTTGTATTCTGGATGATGTATGATTAACCTGTTATTTGTGTGAAGTGGCGATTGTAAGCCAACTCCTTATCCCTTTCTTATTCAGTACATGGGATTGTGTGAAGATTACCCCTCTTGCGACAAAACTACGATGCGGCTATGCCTCTAAGTCGTGCCCCGACATGTGGGAGATATAACCGAATTGTTGGTGTTACAAGTTGGTAATCAGAGCCATCCCCGACTTAGGAGCCCCCTGCTTTATCGAATCACTGACGTTGTTGAGTCTAGAACAAAATGTTTTGAGTCTTGGATTATATATAACGGAGAGTAGGATTCTTTTACTCCTCAACACCTTCGTCGCTCTGGTGAGGCCTCCTGACATAGAAGTTTTGACTTTTCTCTCCTCAAATTTCACTAAAAAAATTTAGGATCACGCGGGTATCTTGGAATCGTTCTGATAGTCTTGTGACGAGAACATTGTTCTTGGTGCCTCCTGACATTTAGGGGTTGTGGCAGTGTCCCCGGGGAGTTGAGCTCCGAGGTGCTGTCGTCACAATTTTATCGTTGCAGTTCTGGAATACCTGAGTTCGCCGACATCGAAAATCTCTTTATGTAGTTGTTGGTGAGATAACCTCGACGCCACCCAGTTCTGGGGCGGGAGTTTGGGACTATTGCCATAACTTGTATAACGGATGCTTTTCGAAGGTTGAGTGTCACATCCCTAGTTCTGGTATGATCCTAGGCTTGCTTGTGCATCATGTTTAAATTTCAAATAAATTTGAAATGGGGAAAGTTGCAAACCCTAGCACCAAAGCAAATTCAAATAGGTTCAACTTTAAAATGGATTTTCAATGAACCAAAAATGCTATTAAAAATGTTCATGCTCTTTGGATAATGTTGGGAACAACAACCAGAAGTGATGCACATTTTTGCTACACATTTTGGATTTTTGAATCAATGATTAAATATTTGATTTGGAGTTGTTTAAATTATATAAATATTTTAATGGCTCCAAAAATGTTGGGAATTGGTAAGGGCCTCTGGAATATTATATCTAGATCCCACAAATATTTTCAGCATTTATGAAAGTGTTTTAACATTTCTTTTGGATACAAAACAAATGTCAAAAATAGAAAAAGAAAACAGGAAAAGGATTTACCTGACTTACCTGGCGCCCCACCACGACCCAGTAGTGGGCCGGCCCAACTGGCCGTTGCCAGTCGTCTCCCTTGCCAGGAGGCAGCGGCGAAAGGGAGCACGGCGAGCGTGCATGCCCGCCAGGCAGCTGCTTGCTGCCTCCTCTCCCTCCTCGTCGCTGTCCACCCCCGAGAGCTCCACCGAGCCCCCCTGGTCTCTCTCCATTCTCCCCGAACTCCTCCCCATCCTTTGTCTCGCTCTCCCCCTCTGTCTCGAGCGTAGCAGAGAGCACCGCCGTGCGCCACCGCGACCACCGCCTTCCCCTCGCCTCTTCGACGTGCCCACGAGGTCCGCCTCGTCGCCCTAGTCCTCTCCGCCGGGCCACGTGGCGCCGGATGCCTCGAAGCATCGCCCCGACCCCTTCATCCTCCTCGGGTCGCCGGAGATCCGCCTCGTCGCCCCGCTCGCTCCGACGCTCCTCCGGCCTCACCGACCTGCTCGTCCGACTTGCCGTGAGCCACTGACCCAAACCCCCTCCTTTGCGCTCCGTTTGCACATTGTAGCCGTCGCTCCGCCGGAGACCGAACCGCGCCGCCGCTGAGCTTCTCGCCGCCGTGGCCACAACCGTCGTAGCTCCCAACCGAGCACACCCACGTGCTCACCGCGCCGCGTAGGTGCCGTAGGAGCTAAGCACGCCACTCCACGGCCACCGCAGCCCCATTCCCGAGTGTGCCCGAACTCCGGCGTCGCTCCGCTCGTCGGTGCCGTCGACTCCGGCCACCCCAGCCCCTCTCGTGTGCTTCCCTGGATGAGGCGCACGCCCAGCTCCACGCAGAGCCCCTCCGCCGTCCTTTTGGTCGCCTGAGGGCGAAACCCGAGCCTCCGCCGTGCGTGCTGTCGCCGGCGACGCGCCGCCGGCGTGTTGGGCCTGTTGACCAGGGGTTTGACCTCCCCTGGGCCATTGACATGTGGGGCCAGCCCCATCTAATTACCTAGTTTAGGGTTAACTAAAATAGGATTAGCCCTGTGACACTAACACGCGGGCCCCACCGTCTAGGTTTGACCTGGACCGAGCCGTTGACCTGCTGATGCCTCTATGATGTCATGCTGATGCAGTAATTGATTTCTGGATTTTAAATAATTCAGAGAATTCCAGAAAATAGTTAAAACTTCTAAAAATCATAGAAATTAAACCGTAGCTCAGAATGAAATAATTTATATATGAAAAATCATGAGAAAAATGCAAGGAATCCATTTATGCTAGTTTCATGCATGAAAAACCAAATTATACTTGCTGTATAAGTGAAAACATAATAATGGCATGTTATATACTTAATTTGGGGTTTGCATATGAACCCTTGGTTCATATGGACTTCAACCAAATTGATGCTAGATGCATTAGGGCAAATCATAGCATCTTTGAAAGGTCATCTTCATGCATCATATTGTTGCATATGGTTGTTTATTGATTGCCGGCACCATCCCCTCTCGATAGGTTCTACTCCGGAAGGTGTCCCGAGTACCTGTCTGAGGAGCAGTGTTTCTTCGTGGATCTATCAGGAAAGCAGACCCCCTTGAGCATCTCGATAAATCCCACTCTCTCGCTCCTGTTCCTTTTACTGCATTAGGAAAACAATGATTCAAACTGGCACTTTCTGCTGCGGTAGCTGTTACCCATTCCTCTGCATGACCTGTCATTGCCACAGTAAATAGTTGAAACCCACTAGTATGAGTAGGAGTTGCTTGAGCCTTGATGTTCCTGCTCATCCATGCTTGTTTTTCTTTATGCCAGCTATGCTTAGAGTTGTGTCAGGTCTGATTCATCGGGAATGAATCGGAGTGGTGAAAATGTCCTACCGGTAAAGGCTAAGTGTGTGAACACGTTTTGGTAAAGGTAGCGATGAGAGGCCATGTAGGAGTACATGGTGGGTTGTCTCATTGGAACCGTCCTTAAGCACTGAGTTCTGTGTATGTTATCCAAGTCCAGTTACTACCACACATAGGGTTCCGGTTATCCGGCCCCTCTCGGCTTATTAATCTGCTTGATCTCTGTCCGGGAGTTGCAACTAGTTTCTGGCGTTTGTAGGTAGTGCTACTTGTCTACCAGGTGGTGTCCGACGGGACGGGCTTGGGACAGACTAGGCACCGTGGCACGGTGTACCAAGTGGCACCCGGATGGTGGGCTTGGGAACCCTGCATACATCGTTTGGGGCCGTGAGCGACACCTCGGCCGGATCTCCTTGCGGATGGAACCCGAATAGGCGATAAACCTGGACGAGAGACTTGTGTGGTTAGTCAGGTCGTGGCCGACTCCCTCGCCCGGCTTCCGCTTGAAGGTTGCTGAGGTACATGATGTGTACAGGGCTATAAGTGGCGGGAGCGTGTGTGAAGAAGTACACCCCTGCAGGGTCAATATCATCTATTCGAATAGCCGTTTTCCTTGGATATGGAAACTTGGAGGACTTATGTAGTACATAGACAACTTGAAGTGGATACTCTAAAATCCGCAAGATAAGCGTGAGTGCTATGGATGGCCTTCTCGTAGGAAGACGGGAACGGATCCATAGTGGAGTATTGATATGGTGAACATGTGGAGTCGTGTGCGTCTTCTTACCTCAAAGAAGTTTCTGATACTCGTAGTATAGGTTAGCCACTAAGTCAAAGCTGGCTTGCTGCTGTTAAACTCCACCACCCCCTTTGTTGATAATATTGCATATGTAGATAGCTCTGATGTAAGACTTGCTGGGTACCTTTGTACTCATGTTTGCTTATTTATGTTTTGCAGTTGGTTACACTAGTGGCTTTGACGAGTAGCTTGTATCCCAGCTACGATCCTGTATCCTTGGGAAGGTCGTGTTTAGTCAGGCTTCTTAGTCTTTTCCTTTGTAGTTGTCTGTACTCAGACATGTAATGTTTCCATTGCTTGTATGCTCTGAATGATGGGTCATGAGACCCCTGTTTGTATTGAATGCTATGTGGCTCTTCTGGGCCTTTATCTATATGAGTTTGAGTTATGTTGTGATGCCATGATGTACATCACATACTTGCATGTTATGCGTACGTGTAACGTGTATTGCTATGTGTGGGATCCGACAACCTAGTTGTTTACCTCTGATAGCCTCTCTTATGGGGAAATGTAGTCTTGTGCTTCCATGTGCCATAGTAGTCCGCTACAGCCCGGTTCACCGGAGTCCTGCTAGCCCAGCACTACTGCTCTGGAACACTTGTCTGGCCAGCATGTGATTCACTTTGTTCCTGTGTCTGTCCCTTCGGGCAAATGTCACGCGGTGACATCCGGAGTCCTGTCTAGCCTGCTACAGCCCGGGTTCCCGGAGTCCTGTTAGCCCAGTGCTACAGCCCGGATTCATACGCTATTGACCGACATGCTCAAGGTTGATTCATGTATGCATGTCCCTATAAGTTAGTGCTACTTTGGGTTCATGACTAGTCATGTCGGCCCGGGTTCTCTGTCATATGGATGCTAGCGACACTATCATATACGTGAGCCAAAAGGCACAAATGGTCCCGGGCCAGGTAAGGTGGCACCCGTGGGAATACCGTGCGTGAGGCCGCAAAGTGATATGAAGTGTTACATGCTATATCGGTGTGACTTAGGATCGGGGTCCCGACAGCGTTGGTATCAGAGCCTGACTGACTGTAGGATTACCAAGCCACACTAGTCGAAGTTGAGTCTTGTAATGCTTTAGTTATATAAGGGAATTGATTGTGGAAGGGAACATAAGGCTCTTTTTACTCCTTTACCCCATGTCATTCTTTCTGAGTCAGCCTCTTCTTTTCTATGAGGGTTAAGGCCTAGGCTTCCCCTCTATCTCTCAGGATGACATGTTACTAAACCGTAAAGTCTTAGGATTGTTGGGCTGTGTCACCGTATAGTTCTACTACTTCCGTGTGTCCTCAGTTTGACCTAGAACCTTGATATTATGATGCTGATTGATTATGCTATTCCTTTGATGAATGTCTCAAAATCCCTTTTGAGCATTTACAACCATTATGCTGCCGAAATTGTCCTAGGATTTCAAGAGTTTCTAATGCTTTTGCATTACATTTCGCATCCTTATGTCGATGCTAATTCCATCCTTGTTTCCTTGGTTCCTGTCCAGGATGTCGTCTGCTAACCGAGGTTCAGTTCCTCATAGCAAGAATCACGGAGATGGTAGGGACGAGGATCCTCCTGACCAACCTTTGATGGCAGAGTTCTTGTTAGCACCCGAGAGGAACAAGCGTGAGACTGATCGCTTGCTGGCACAGATTGAGAAGAACACCGCACATCAGCGTAAGAAGTTGGTTTCCATCACCGACTTCATTGGTCTGAAACCACCCACCTTCCATCATTCCATTGAGCCACTCGATGCAGATTACTGGCTCTGGAGCATCACTCACACGTTGCATTCTGCGAACGTAGCTGAAGGTGACAAGGTCACCTATGCTACCTATCACCTGGAAGGTCCTGCTAGTATTTGGTGGCAGAGCTATGAGGCTATGCTTCCAGCTGGCCAGTTTCCTACGTGGAAAGATTTCACCGAGGCTTTTCATGAGCACCACACTCCTCAGGCTCTCATTGACCGCAATAGGGAAGAGTTTTGTAGTTTTACCCAGGGTAAGCTGCCTGTTGATGCTTACAGTAGAGAGTTTGGAAACCTCACCCGCTATGCTACAGAAGAAGTGTCCACGGACGCTAAGAAGCAGGCTAGGTTCCGGAAGGGTCTCAACCCTAAGTTGCGTCGTGATCTCCACCTTCATCATTGTGATACTTTCCAGGCTCTTGTGAACAAGGCCATTAATGCAGAGACAACTCAACTCACTTATGAGGAGTCTCGAAAGCACAACCATGATTTGGGTTCTTCCTCCCGCTCTGGCTCTCAGAAGCGACGGATTTGGATTCCGAACTCGGCTCTTCCACCTGGATATGCACCGAGGCCATCCGATGTGGCGCCTCACCCAACTCAGCAACGTGCTCCACCCAGGCCTATTAGTGGACCACTTGCCAATGTAGGTCCACGTCCTACCCCAGGAACTTGCTTTACCTGCGGAGAACCAGGACACTATGCACGCGACTGCCCTCAGTCCAGTTATGCTCCACCCCAGTCTGAGAGGTCTGTTGGCCGTGAAAAGCCATCAGTCAAGATGATCAGTACCAAGCCAGTCTCCATTGAACGAGCATGTGTGCAGCATGTCTCAGCTACAGGAGCTCAAGATGATCCCGACGTCGTACTGGGTACGCTTCTTGTCAATTGTCACCCAGTTTCAGTTCTGTTTGATACTGGAGCATCCCACTCCTTCATATCCGAAGGTTATGCTCGGTTGCACGACATGTCATTTTGTGATATGCCGACTCCACTAATAATCCAGACTCCTGGTTCCAAATGGAAAACCTCCAAGGTAAGCCATGGCAATGAAATCCTTGTTGACAAACTGGTATTCCTTGCTTCTTTGATATCTCTAAAGTCCTTAGATATTAACATCATCTTGGGTATGGACTGGATGACAGCTCATCATGCCAAGATCGATTGTTACACTAGATCTGTTCAACTTACACATCCATCTGGCAAAATAGTCACTGTCTCCACTAGAGTTGCAAGGCGTCAACTCTATTCTCTTAATGCCAGTCCTCTTCCAGACCTTGAAGATATTCTGGTAGTCCGTGACTTCCCGGATGTCTTTACAGAAGAATTGCCAGGTGTCCCACCTGACAGAGATGTAGAGTTTGTCATAGAACTTATCCCAGGAACTGTTCCAATCTCTAGGAGACCATACAAGATGGCACCTTTGGAGTTAGCCGAGCTTAAGTTACAACTTGATGAGTCCTTGCAAAAGGGTTTCATTCGTCCCAGTTCTTCTCCTTGGGCTTGTCCTGTCCTCTTCGTCAAGAAGAAGGATGGTACGGATCGGATGGTTGTAGATTATCGTCCCATTAATTTGGTCACGATAAAGAACAAGTATCCGCTCCCCAGGATCAACGACCTGTATGATCAGCTCGCTGGACCCTCAGTCTTTTCCAAGATGGATTTGAGGTTAGGCTACCACCAAATCAATATCAGAAACGGGGACATCCCCAAAACGGCCTTTGTCACTCGTTATGGTCAATACGAGTACACTGTGATGTCTTTCGGCCTAACCAATGCTCCAGCTACTTTCTCCCGCTTGATGAACTCAATCTTTATGGAGTACTTAGATAAGTTCGTCGTGGTTTATCTCGATGATATTCTTATTTACTCGAAGAACGAGGAAGAGCACGCCGAACATCTTAGACTCGTGTTAGAAAAACTCAGAGAGCACCGCCTTTATGCCAAGTTATCCAAGTGTGAATTTTGGTTGCCAGAAGTGACCTATTTGGGCCACGTGATCTCTGGTAAGGGCATTGCTGTCAATCCCGAGAGAGTCAAAGCCGTTCTCGATTGGACTCCACACGGAACGGTCAAACAAGTTAGGAGTTTCCTTGGTCTAGCCAGTTATTGTCGCCGCTTCATTGAAAACTTCTCCAAAGTGGCCAAACCCCTCACGGAGCTTCTCAAGAAAGATAAAAGGTTTGAGTGGACCCCATACTGTGAGCAAAGTTTTCAAGAACTGAAAAGACGCCTGACTTATGCGCCCATACTCGTGCCACCGGATTTCACTAAAGACTTTGTTATCTATTGCGACGCTTCACGTCAAGGACTAGGTTGCATTATTATGCAGGATCATCATGTGATTGCCTATGCATCTCGATAGTTGCATCCACATGAGGAAAATTATCCTACACATGATCTGGAGCTTGCAGCCGTAGTCTATGCACTTAAGACTTGGCGACATTACCTTCTTGGTAACCGTTGCGAAATCTACACTGACCATCAGAGTCTCAAGTATATCTTCACCCAACCGGATCTGAATCTCAGATAGAGACGTTGGTTGGAGTTGATCTCGGATTACGACTTAGGAATCACCTACACCCCAGGCAAAGCCAATGTCATGGCTGATGCTTTAAGTCGTAAATCCTATTGCAACAACCTCATGTTACAACAATGTCAACCACCCCTCCATGAGGAATTTTGTAAGCTTAACCTTCACATAGCTCCTCATGGTTCCCTTTCTACCTTGGTAGCGAAACCTGCCCTTACAGATCAGATCATAGAGGCTCAAAAGCATGATACGGGAATTTCCCGGATCAAGAAGAATATTTCCAAGGGAGTTGCTGGCTGTTTCTCTATGGATGAACGAGGTGTTGTTTACTTTGGAAACCGTTTGGTGGTTCCCAAATGTCAACAAATGCAACAACTGATCCTTAAGGAGGCCCATGAATCCCCTCTGACGATTCATCCCGGTAGTACAAAGATGTATCAGGACCTACGCTAGAGGTTCTGGTGGACTAGGATGAAGAGAGGAATCGCTCAGTATATTGCCAACTATGATGTTTGTCGTCGCGTTAAGGCAGAGCATCAAAGACCTACTGGCACCCTTCAACCTTTAGCTATTCCTGAGTGGAAACGGGACAAAGTTGGTATGGACTTCATCACCGGCTTTCCCAGGACCAAGAAAAGAAATAATGCTATCTTCGTAGTCATTGACCGTCTTTCCAAAGTGGCTCACTTCCTACCTGTTCGAGAGAGTATCACTGCTAGTCAGCTCGCTGACTTATATATCTCCCGAATAGTGTCACTCCATGGTGTTTCACTAGAGATCAATTCAGACCATGGCAGTCTTTTCACCTCTCATTTCTGGGAAAGTTTCCAGAATGCCATGGGAACTCATCTTTCTTTTAGTACTGCTTTCCACGCTCAGTCAAGTGGTCAGGTGGAAAGGGTCAACCAAATTCTCGAAGACATGCTTAGAGCTTGCGTTATCTCATTTGGTATGGATTGGGAGAAATGTCTTCCCTTTGTCGAGTTTGCTTATAACAATAGCTACCAATCCAGTCTTAAGAAAGCTCCTTTTGAGATTCTCCATGGACGAAGATGTCGAACACCTTTGAACTGGTCAGAAACCGGTGAAAGACAATTCTTTGGACCGGATATGATCCAGGAGGCAGAAGAGCAAGTTCACATCATTCGTGAGAATTTGAAAACAGCCCAATCTCGTCAAAAGAGCAAGTATGACCGTCGTCATAAGGAAGTGGCTTATGAAGTTGACGACAAGGCTTACCTTCGGGTTACTCCTTTAAAGGGTACCCATAGTTTCGGTATCAAGGGCAAGTTGGCTCCTCGTTACATCGGTCCTTTTTGCATTCTCGCCAAACAAGGAGAGGTTGCCTACCAGTTGGAACTACCCCCATATCTTTCTCGAGTTCATGATGTCTTCCACGTCTCTCAACTCAGGCGTTGCTTCTCGGATCCCATCCGCGGAGTGGACCATGAAACGCTTGATCTCCAAGATAACCTTACTTATCGAGAGTACCCTGTTAGCATTCTGGATCAAGCAGAGCGCGCCACTCGACGTCATAACATCAAGTTTTTCAAGGTTCAATGGTCTCATCATTCTGAGAGAGAAGCTACTTGGGAGCGAGAAGGTCGTCTTTGACTTGAGTACCCCGCTTTCTTTCCGCCAACTCCTGAATCTCGGGACGAGATTTCTTCGAGTGGGGGCGAGCTGTCACATCCCTAGTTCTGGTATGATCCTAGGCTTGCTTGTGCATCATGTTTAAATTTCAAATAAATTTGAAATGGGGAAAGTTGCAAACCCTAGCACCAAAGCAAATTCAAATAGGTTCAACTTTAAAATGGATTTTCAATGAACCCAAAATGCTATTAAAAAATGTTCATGCTCTTTGGATAATGTTGGGAACAACAACCAGAAGTGATGCACATTTTTGCTACACATTTTGGATTTTTGAATCAATGCATAAATATTTGATTTGGAGCTGTTTAAATTATATAAATATTTTAATGGCTCCAAAAATGTTGGGAATTGGTAAGGTCCTCTGGAATATTATATCTAGATGCCACAAATATTTTTAGCATTTATGAAAGTATTTTAAAATTTCTTTTGGATACAAAACAAATGTCAGAAATAGAAAAAGAAAACAGGAAAAGGATTTACCTGACTTACCTGGCGCCCCACCATGGCCCAGCAGTGGCCCGGCCCAACTGGCCGTTGCCAGTCGTCTCCCTCGCCAGGAGGCAGCGGCGAAAGGGAGCACGGCGAGCGTGCATGCCCGCCAGGCAGCTGCTTGCTGCCTCCTCTCCCTCCTCGGTGCTGTCCACCCCCGAGAGCTCCACCGAGCCCCCTGGTCTCTCTCCATTCTCCCCGAGCTCCTCCCCATCCTCTGTCTCACTCTCCCCCTCTGTCCCGAGAGCAGCGGAGAGCACCGCCGTGCGCCACCATGACCACCGCCTTCCCCTCGCCTCTCCGACGTGCCCACGAGGTCCGCCTCGTCGCCCTAGTCCTCTCCGCCGGGCCACGCGGTGCCGGACGCCTCGAAGCATCGTCCCCGACCCCTTCATCCTCCTCGGGTCACCGGAGATCCGCCTCGCCGCCCGCTCGCTCCGACGCTCCTTCGGCCTCACCGACCTGCTCGTCCGACTCGCCGTGAGCCGCTGACCCGAACCCCCCTCCTTTGCGCTCCATTTGCACGTTGTAGCCGTCGCTCCACCGGAGACCGAACCACACCGCCGCCCGAGCTTCTCGCCGCCGTGGCCACAACCGTCGTAGCTCCCAACCGAGCACACCCACGTGCTCACCGCGCCGCGTAGGTGCCGTAGGAGCTAAGCACGCCACTCCACGGCCACCGCAGCCCCGTTCCTGAGTGCGCCCGAACTCCGGCGTCGCTCCGCTCGTCGGTGCCGTCGACTCCGGCCACCCCAGCCCCTCTTGTGTGCTTCCCTGGATGCGGCGCACGCCCAGCTCCACGCAGAGCCCCTCCACCGTCCTTTTGGTCGCCTGAGGGCGAAACCCGAGCCTCCGCCGTGCGTGCTGTCGCCGGCGACGAGCCGCCGGCGTGTTGGGCCTGTTGACCAGGGGTTTGACCTCCCCTGGGCCATTGACATGTGGGGCCAGCCCCATCTAATTACCTAGTTTAGGGTTAACTAAAATAGGATTAGCCCTGTGACACTAACACGCGGGCCCCACCGTCCAGGTTTGACCTGGACCGAGCCGTTGACCTGCTGACGCCTCTATGATGTCATGCTGACGCAGTAATTGATTTCTAGATTTTAAATAATTCAGAGAATTCCAGAAAATAGTTAAAACTTCTAAAAATCATAGAAATTAAACCGTAGCTCAGAATGAAATAATTTATATATGAAAAATCATGAGAAAAATGCAAGGAATCCATTTATGCTAGTTTCATGCATGAAAAACCAACTTATACTTGCTGTATAAGTGCAAATGTAATAATGGCATGTTATATACTTAATTTGGGGTTTGCATATGAACCCTTGGTTCATATGGACTTCAACCAAATTGATGCTAGATGCATTAGGGCAAATCATAGCATCTTTGAAAGGTCATCTTCATGCATCATATTGTTGCATATGGTTGTTTATTGATTGCCGGCACCGTCCCCTCTCGACAGGTTCTACTCCGGAAGGTGTCCCGTCTAAGGAGCAGTGTTTCTTCGTGGATCTATCAGGCAAGCAAACCCCCTTGAGCATCTCGATAAATCCCACTCTCTCGCTCCTGCTCCTTTTACTGCATTAGGACAACAACGATTCAAACTGCTACTTTCTGCTGTGGTAGCTGTACCCATTCCTCTGCATGACCTGTCATTGCCACAGTAAATAGTTGAAACCCACTAGCATGAGTAGGAGTTGCTTGAGCCTTGATGTGCCTGCTCATCCACGCTTGTTTTTCTTTATGCCAACTATGCTTAGAGTTGTGTCAGGTCTGATTCATCAGGAATGAATCGGAGTGGTGAACATGTCCTACCGGTAAAGGCTAAGTGTGTGAACACGTTTTGGTAAAGGTAGCGATGAGAGGCGATGTAGGAGTACATGGTGGGTTGTCTCATTGGAACCGTCCTTAAGCACTGAGTTCTGTGTATGTTATCCAAGTCCAGTTACTACCACACATTGGGTTCCGGTTATCCGGCCCCTCTCGGCTTATTAATCCGCTTGATCTCTGTCCGGGAGTTGCAACTAGTTTCTGGCGTTTGTAGGTAGTGCTACTTGTCTACCAGGTGGTGTCCGACGGACGGGCTTGGGACAGACTAGGCACCGTGGCACGGTGTACCAAGTGGCACCCGGATGGTGGGCTTGGGAACCCTGCACACATCGTTTGGGGCCGTGAGCGACACCTCGGCCGGATCTCCTTGCGGATGGAACCCGAATAGGCGATAAACCTGGACGAGAGACTTGTGTGGTTAGTCAGGTCGTGGCCGACTCCCTCGCTCGGCTTCCGCTTGAAGGTTGCCGAGGTACATGACGTGTACAGGGCTATAAGTGGCGGGAGCGTGTGTGAAGAAGTACACCCCTGCAGGGTCAATATCATCTATTCGAATAGCCGTTTTCCTTGGATATGGAAACTTGGAGGACTTATGTAGTACATAGACAACTTGAAGTGGATACTCTAAAATCTGCAAGATAAGCGTGAGTGCTATGGATGGCCTTCTCGTAGGAAGACGGGAATGGATCCATAGTGGAGTATTGATATGGTGAACATGTGGAGTCGTGTGCGTCTTCTTACCTCAAAGAAGTTTCTGATACTCGTAGTATAGGTTAGCCACTAAGTCAAAGCTGGCTTGCTGCTGTTAAACTCCACCACCCCCTTTGTTGATAATGTTGCATATGTAGATAGCTCTGATGTAAGACTTGCTGGGTACCTTTGTACTCACATTTGCTTATTTATGTTTTGCAGTTGGTTACACTAGTGTCTTTGACGAGTAGCTTGTATCCCAGCTACGATCCTGTACCCTTGGGAGGGTCGTGTTTAGTCAGGCTTCTTAGTCTTTTCCTTTGTAGTTGTCTGTACTCAGACATGTAATGTTTCCATTGCTTGTATGCTCTGAATGATGGGTCATGAGACCCCTGTTTGTATTGAATGCTATGTGGCTCTTCTGGGCCTTTATCTATATGAGTTTGAGTTATGTTGTGATGCCATGATGTACATCACATACTTGCATGTTATGCGTACGTGTAACGTGTATTGCTATGTGTGGGATCCGACAACCTAGTTGTTTACCTCTGATAGCCTCTCTTATGGGGAAATGTAGTCTTGTGCTTCCATGTGCCATAGTAGTCCGCTACAGCCCGGTTCACCGGAGTCCTGCTAGCCCAGCACTACTGCTCTGGAACACTTGACTGGCCAGCATGTGATTCACTTCGTTCCTGTGTCTGTCCCTTCGGGGAAATGTCACGCGATGACATCCGGAGTCCTGTCTAGCCTGCTATAGCCCGGGTTCCCGGAGTCCTGTTAGCCCAGTGCTACAGCCCGGATTCATATGCTATTGACCGACATGCTCGAGGTTGATTCATGTATGCATGTCCCTGTAAGTTAGTGCTACTTTGGGTTCACGACTAGTCATGTCGGCCCGGGTTCTCTGTCATATGGATGCTAGCGACACTATCATATACGTGAGCCAAAAGGCGCAAATGGTCCCGGGCCAGGTAAGGTGGCACCCGTGGGAATACCGTGTGTGAGGCCGCAAAGTGATATGAAGTGTTACATGCTAGATCGGTGTGACTTAGGATTGGGGTCCCGACATTGAGGCTCACAATTTCCGAAGGTTTCTTGGTTATGTGTTGACGGATGGATACAACTGGATGTAGGGATTGTTAGTTTGGGTGAGATATTATGCTTCCCCTGTATCCCCAACACCAGATTGCATAACCATAAAGTTTCGGGAGTTTATAGGTGGGAATATAAGTAGCTACTATAATATCTTTCCGATAGATGCATGATATGGGATTGGGTAAATCTCTATCATATGTATTTGTTCGGGCTTATTCTGCAAGCCAATCCTTTGTTTTGTTCTGAGTTATGGTCTTCGAGTTGCTTCGAAGTCAAATGTGGATTACATACCTTTCCTAAGCGGCGTTCTCATATTTCTATGTGAATACTAATCCTTCATGATAACCGAGATTGTCATGTCAATCCTTTTCAACCGGCGTGTTTCTCTTCAAGTGGATTCAGTCATTTCAACATTCGCAAGATCACACCTCGGTTTTCCCAACGTTGTTCATTTCATCCGTCCCCAAGTTGCCTTTATTTTCCCCGCCCTCCCACCCTTTCTTTTCTTCAAGGACTCATATATCTTAATCAAGTATCCATTTTATTCATGTGAAGTCTCTTCATTCTTTTCAATCATTGTTCTTACCCGGTGGTTCTCTTGAAGATGCTCTACTAATTCATCATTCTTCGTTCTCTTTTTTCTCTGGTGGATTCAAATCAAGCTTTGTCGATCATATCTATTCCTCGTTTCAAACGTTTTCTCATGCCGGTGCACCTCTCAATCATTCACCTATCTCTATTCATTTGTTTCGGAGTGCGAAGATATCTCAGAAGATTCATTTCCATTCTCAATCCATTCAAGCTATTTCAAGGATGTTATCTCATTCAAGCAATTTAATTCAACCACACAATCTATCTTTTAAATCGTTCAATGGTGTTCTCTTTTGGGTGGGCCCCAACCCACATGTCTTTTCCCAGGATCTTACCTGACTCTTCTAATTTTTCCGGAGTTATTCTCAAAATCGTTTCAAAGTTTGACGTAAGAATGAATTGCCATCAGTCAAATGTCTTTCTCCAAGATCGTTCAAATTCTTTTCCATGTTCGTTCAATCTTTCTAACTGTCATTCCGGAGTGCCTCAACAATTCATGATGGTGTTTCTCATCCTCATTCTCGGGTTGTGAAGACCGAAGAAGAGTTTTTCCTCCAAATCTTATCTGTTCTTCCAAAGATGCGAAGTTCAAGCTTGAGGCCATCCTCTCATAATTTTTTTCGATTGTGAGAATTCTTTTCACCCATCCGGAGCAATTCAGGAGTCTTTTTAGTTTGATTCTCCGGAGCCCATCATCTCAGAATTATTCATTCCATCTTGCAGCTCTCGTTCTCCAAATCTTACTGGTGCATCATTCAAGTATTCCATAGTCAGCTCGTGATCTCTTCATTTCACTTGTATCTAAATTTCCCCAAGTATCTTCGTTCGTTGTCCATGGATCGTGTATCTTCTCTTATGCACTCGTGGATCTAGCGCATGTGTGATCATTCTTGTTGGTTTGAGTGTTCTCTTGTGTTCCCCTCGTGATTTTCCCCTCGTTTCCCTCCTCGTGTTCTTCACGTTCTTCGCGGGATCCGCTCCTTTCATGAAAGATCGGGCCACTAGGGTTCTACCCTACATGATCTTGGTATCTAGAGCCACATTGATCACGATTTCGGAGCCTCCCCTCTTCATTTTCTAGCTTAATTTTGTTGTGTTCTTCCCCAATTTTGAAAATCCCGACCAAAAATAGCCCCAATTTTTTTTGTGATTTGTTGGTTTTGATGATGTTTTGTTGATTTTGATCCATGGATTCGTTGTGTCTCAAGTGGATCTAGCATTCCCCATCTTTTCCCCCATTTCTATCCACAAAATCTGCCCAATTTTGACCTTGGAAATCGAGTTTTTCCGCCCCCATTCTCAGATCTGGAATTTAGGGTTCGTCCCGGAAGAAATTCCACGACCCCCGGAACTTCCGGACTCCCCCGGAACTTCCGTCCCCCGGAACTTCCGTCCTAACCCCGGAACTTCGGGGCTAAACAGAGAATTTACCCAAAATCCCCCGGCTTCCCCGAGACTTATTCTGCGACCCCCGGAACTTCCGGCCACCCCCGGAACTTTCGGAGCCCGGAACTTCCGGCCCTAGGCCCGGAACTTCCGACCTAACCAGAAACTTTCCCCGAAATTTCAGCATGAGTCTCTTTCACCATTTTGGTCACAACTTTTCGCTCCGAACTCCGATTTGAGTGTTCTTTGGCTCGTTTTGAAGCTATCGACGTGCCCGAGGACCTCACCTTGGTTTTACCACCTTTTGACACCATAAAATTTTGTGAATTTTGGCATCTTTGCCTAGGGCTTCCACCACATCATCCGCTACACCACCGCAGAGTTCCGCAACCTAACCAATTTTGTTCCCCATCGCATATGTGGTTGCTTGAGGAGTGATTTGAGTCTCCTAAGGTGTCTAGGATACTTAGGGACGGTTGCTTATTCATCAACCACCACCACCACCATAACTTCCGCATAGGCTTACCAACCATACACTTCTTCCACCCCAACTTAACCCAATTTTGTTTGTGTTGTGAGTTGTGTCTCCTAAGGTGTTTCGGCTACTTAGGGACCATGCTTCCAACTCCGACTCACATAACCCAATAACACTCCACTTCTGCATTGCCTACTCGCATAACCCATCATTGCATTGCCGCAATCCCATTGAGCTTCCGCAACACCACCACCGCATCCCGCTACCACCATTTTGACATTTGAGATTTTGAGTTCGCGGTTTTTCCGTTTCCTAAGGTGTTTCGGCTACTTAGGGACGAGTCTCCATCAACTTGGTATCTCCATCAAGATCACCGCCACTCATCATTGCCATGGACGGTAACCTCCATATCATCTCGGTATCGTGGTATCCCTCCATTGTATATTCCCTTGCCATTGCATTGATAACCCCTAGCCCATTTTGCGTCAGTTTCCTATCGAGACTAGCCATTTGAGTATTGTCGGCAATGTTACTTGTGCACATTAGTGATCTACACCATACATTGCATACATACCATACCATATCGGTATCATCTTGGTATCATATCATCCTTTGTGCCACAAGTTTGTTCCCGCATATATGCAATTGCTATGTTGGTTTGTGCATTGTGCAAAAGTGGCCATACAAAAAAAAGAATAAGCTTTTAAGCAAAGAAAAAGAGTGAACAAAGAGCTTGTAAGCAAGTGCCATAGGATCATACCACATTGCACATAAGATTGTCATATCCGATCATCTTGGATCATAGCACCGGAACATCATACACATAGCATACTTGGGATAGAAAGTTCATACATTTTGCATCTTCTAGGTTGTGCACAAGTGTCGTATCCGCCTATAGAGTAATCGTGCTAGCGTCTCTCTTGAGTTGTGCAACACGAGCGTTTTTCGTGGATTCCACATTTTGTGCTCATCCTTGGTTGCACGACCCCATTTATCTATCCGTGTGTGTGTTTCCGTGTGCCACATATTGCTATTGCTCTACTTGTTTGACTTGCGAATTTGTGAATCTCTTTGAACATTATTGACTCTTGCTAACATTTTGCATCAAATTTTTTGTGACACTATCCTCACCGAGCTCCACCATAAGCCTTATTTGTGTAGGTATGAGAAACCGACAAGATTTGGTACCAATTGTGCTATTTCCTTGTTCCACATTGGAGTGATCATTGATTCACCTTCAACTTCAGTCAAGGTACATTTGGTACAATTCTTCTCTTTCTCCCACTCATATTTGCTCGAGTCTTGTGATGGATAGGCAAGGCATTTCATCTTCGGTCTACAACAACAACGACGAGTTCGATGCCACGAACAACTCCATCGACGCCAAGATGCAAGCTCAAATGGAGGAGATCAAGGCCCTCGTAAAGTCCTACCAGCGGTCTTCCTCATCTTTGAGAAGACGCTCAAGAGCATGCCTCCGAGCTACCATCTCCGGCAAGATCACATCGGCATCGACACCATCACCAACAAGGACGTGAAGGTGAAGAGCTCAACACCAACAACCGCTCTACGACTTCACCATCCCCCTTGGCATGTTCGCCAAGTGACTTCAAGGCATCTTCGCCTACGGATATACAGCATCTTCGCCCACAAGCACCTCAAGAGAAGCTCCCCAAGCTCAAGTCCGTGACTTCCACAAGCTACTACGACCTCGACATCGACCATGCAATTCCTTTCTATGGGACTCAAGAACCCGAGGAGTATCTTGAGTGGGAGTGTTTGATGGACGACTACCTCAAGCTACATCAAGTTCCTCCCGAAGATCAAGTGAAGTGCGCCACAAGGAACTTCCACGACTACGTGTCCACATGGTGGCTTCACGCACCTTCGGAGACCTACGACATGAGTTGGCCCAAGACGAAGAGAGCTTTGCGGTGAGAGTTTGTGCCTCCAACCTACACCGAACAACTTCTACGCCAATTAGAGAACACTACCCAAGGATCCAAGTCCATCGACTCGTACTTCAAGGAGATGAATATTGCCTTGCGACGAGCCAGCGTGGACGACCCCATTTCGATGAAGTTCCACTTCATGATGGGATTGCACAACGACATCTCCAAGACGATCATCCTCGAGAACTACAAGTCCCTCGACGACAACTACATTGGTACTCTCAAGGCGGAACAAGAACTCATGAAGGCCAAAGCTTCTCCACCCCAAGCTCACTTCACGACGACCAAGCTCCATGAGAACGAGCATGAGGCTAGTACCACCATGATGTCCAAGCCCGACGAGCTCCAAGACGATGCTCCCAAGTTCGACTTCACCGCCATCCCTCTTTGTGGCATTGACGATGTCGAGTCTACTTAGACTCTTTTTCAAGATGGTGCAGCGACGACTACGACTACGGACACCATCAAGGACCAAGCTTTGGAGGCAAGCAACATGGTGACGAGCAAGGATGATGCTTCCATCTTAGGAGGCGAGAATGATGATGTGCCATCTTCGGCTTTCATCCACGGTGACGGCGATGAGATGGTTGAGCATGGGATTCTCCATTCGACCACGGCGATGTATAATGACTTGAGTGACTTGTGCCACCATATTGAGAGTGAGAGCGACTTCACCACTAGCCCCATATATGATGTGTTGCCAAAATTCCCATGTGAGGAGAGCCACAACCCCCACCACTTGAGTGAGATGAGTGACTCCACTTTATGTCCCATCTATGATGACGTGCCGATTCGCGATGACTTCGTCCTCCCTTTGGACAAGACGATGGCCATGGTGGAATATGATGCACCCCCCACATGGTTCCATCAAGATGAAGATGACCACCATTTGGTCTTTCCCACCTCACCTACACCACTTGAGTGGAATGAACAAGGTAACATAGGTGAAGGTGATGCTCTAGTCCCACTAGTGGACATTCTTGACATTGATTGCTTGCATGATGTTGATCCCCCTATTGACATGCTTCATGCTAGTATGATTTCCCCATGCGATGATTTACCCATTTATGATGAGTATGATGATTTCCATGTGGATTCTATTAGTTTTGATGCCATGTTGCATAGGATTTCTTGTGACAATTCTTTAGGTCACATCATGTTTGCCAATCCGCTTGACTTGTCATATGCTATGCATGAGATCAATCATATGTCATATTTGCAATCTCTTCATAGTGACTATGCATATGCTATTAAAATAAACCCAATTTGCACATAGAGCATAGGTGACAAGCCTATGGTTATTGGCATTTGTTTCTCTTGTGATGACATTGACATGCTACCTTTGCATATGCCATGCCATAACCACCTAGCTTCGGAAGTGCATTGTTTTGGATATTGTCCATTTTCTCCATATGATGTTTCAAATATTGCACATGAGGAGACCCCCATAGTTTCCTCATACATTTTAGGAGATTGTGATCACTCCCACCCATTGCATGATCCTTATACTTGTATGCTCAATTTGCATCCCCATCGTGTCATACACAATAACTATTCTTTCATGATGAATGACATGTTCTTATACCATGCATCAAATTTCTTTGAGCGATGCTTATCTTGTGCTAACTCACGCATGCACATACACACCATGATGGATGATGTGTACATTTACCACGCACACAACTTCTTTGGTTTGTGTCTCTTTTGTTTAGGTACTGAGGGAGTCCTGGATTAGGGGGTGTTTGGGTAGCCGGACTATACCTTCAGCCGGACTCCAGGACTATGAAGATACAAGATTGAAGACTTCGTCCCGTGTCCGGATGGGACTTTCTTTGGCGTGGAAGGCAAGCTTGGCGATGCGGATATTCAAGATCTCCTACCATTGTAACCGACTCTGTGTAACCCTAACCCTATCCGGTGTCTATATAAACCGGAGGGTTCTAGTCCGTAGGACAACTTCATCATACAACAATCATACCATAGGCTAGCTTCTAGGGTTTAGCCTCCTTGATCTCGTGGTAGATCTACTCTTGTACTACCCATATTATCAATATTAATCAAGCAGGAGTAGGGTTTTACCTCCATCGAGAGGGCCCGAACCTGGGTAAAAACATCATGTCCCTTGTCTCCTGTTACCATCCGCCTAGACGCACAGTTCGGGACCCCCTACCCGAGATCCGCCGGTTTTGACACTGACATTGGTGCTTTCATTGAGAGTTCCTCTGTGTCGTCACTTTTGGGCTCGATGGCTCCTTTGATCATCAATGACGATGCGGTCCAGGGTGAGACTTTTCTCCCCGGACAGATCTTCGTCTTCGGTGGCTTCTCACTGCGGGCCAATTCGCTTGGCCACCTGGAGCAGATCGAAAGCTACACCCCTGGCCATCAGGTCAGGTTTGGAAGCTTAAACTACACGACAGACACCCGCGGGGATTCGATCTTCGACGGATTCAAGCCACAGCTGAGCGCGCCGCACTGTGTCGAGAGGCATGATCTAGCTCTGCCGCCGAACAGTGCCCTGGAGGCCGCACAAGCACCGGTTCCGACCCTTTATTCGGAGTCTATTGCGCCAATCGAGGATGAGCGGTTGGACGTCACCTCGGGGGCTACGATCTCAAAGGAGATCGAGCCGAACGTCAGCCCCGCGTTCCGCACGGCCCGTGACTCCAAGGAGCCGGATTCCTCTCCGAACTCCGAACCCCTCGCGCCCCTGCCGATCGAATCCAATTGGACGCCGATAATGGAGTTCACCGCTGCGGACATCTTTCAGCACTCGCCTTTTGGCGACATCCTGAATTCTCTAAAGTCTCTCTCTTTATCAGGAGAGCCCTGGCCGGACTACGGTCAGCGAGGATGGGATACGGACGATGAAGAAATTCAAAGCCCACCCACCACCCACTTGGTAGCCACTGTCGACAATTTAAACGACGTGCTCAACTTCGACTCCGCAGACATCGACATCATGGACGACGATGCAGGAGATACAGATGAGCCAACGCCCATAGGGCATTGGACAGCCACCCCATCTCACGATGTGTACATGGTGGATACCCCTAAAGGAAACGACAACGAGGAAAAAGGGGATGGAACGGGGGACTGATCCCTCGAAAAGCAATCAAAGCGTCAGCGTAAACGCCGACCCAAGCCCCGCCTCGATAAAGACCCAGCCATAGAGCAGGATGAGCCGATAGACGACGAGCAGGCCTTAGAGAAACCGTACGAACAAGGCAACACGGATAGAGAAACCGAACATCCCTCCCCGGCGAAAACGGCACTCCGGACGACCTTACACCGGATAAACCCACGAAGCAGAAGAATCTCCACAAGATGCTCGTTGCAACAGCACGCAGCCTGAAAAAGCAGAAGCGGAAGCTAAAAACGGCGGAAGATGCACTCAGGATCCGATGGAGCAAAGTAATCAATACCACAGATAAATATGGCGACATTCATCGCACTAAAAGCTATCCGAAGAGAAAGCTACTGCCCGAATTCGATGAAGAGGCCCCAGAGCCCTCGCATTCAAAAAATAAGAAAGCCACACGGTCAGATAGACGACCCCATGGCCAGCATAAAGCGGCAAGCGGCGCCGCACTTAAATCGGCATGCAACCCACTTAAGGATTCGCATCAGGGCCCAGTCAGGTCCATTTATGGGCCAAGAAAGCAAGCTCTCGTAAGCAATGCAATAAAGCCATCATCAGAATCTGGCACACCCAAATACAGGGGCGCCGCACACCCCCTATGTTTCACCGATGAGGTCCTGGACTATGAATTTCCAGAGGGATTCAAACCCGTAAACATAGAGGCATATGATGGAACAATAGACCCTGGAGTCTGGATCGAGGATTATATCCTCCACATACATATGGCTAGAGGAGATGACCTCCACGCCATAAAATACTTACCTCTTAAGCTTAAAGGACCAGCCCGGCATTGGCTTAAAAGCCTTCCTGAAAACACAATCGGAAGTTGGGAAGAACTCGAGGACGCTTTCCGAGCAAATTTTCAGGGGACATATGTCCGCCCTCCGGATGCAGACGATCTTAGTCACATAACTCAACAGCCCGGAGAATCAACTCGGCAATTCTGGAATAGATTCCTCACTAAAAAGAATCAGATAGTCGACTGTCCGGACGCCGAAGCCTTAGCAGCTTTCAGGCATAACGTCCGAGACGAATGGCTCGCCAGACACCTCGGCCAAGAAAAGCCAAGAACAATGGCCGCACTAACAAGCCTCATGACCCGCTTTTGTGCAGGAGAGGACAGCTGGTTGGCAAGATGCAGCCCCAGCGACCCAAGTACATCCGAAACTAGGGATGGAAATGGAAAACGGCGGCGCAACAAGGACCGTCGCCAGACTAAGGAAAAAAGTACGAAGAGCATGACAGTCAATGCCGGATTCAAAAGCTCACGACAGAATCAGACAAAGCCACCCCTCCAGGATAACAGGGATGATCCATCCAACTTAAACAAAATCCTGGACAGGATATGTCAAATACACAGTACTCCCGGTAAGCCTGCTAACCATACCCACAGAGATTGTTGGGTTTTCAAACAATCCGGCAGACTCAACGCCGAACACAAGGGGCTCGACACACCAAGCGAAGACGAGGACGAACCCCAAAAGCAGAGCACCAGGAAACAAAAGAACTTCCCACAAGAAGTAAAAACAGTGAACTTACTTCACATAACAAAACATGCGGCGCCCATAAAGGCACGCACCACACGACCTATCCCAAAGGGGTCCCGCCATTGGTTGTCAAAACCAATCATCTTCGATCAGCTGGATTATTCTAGAAGTATCAGGAACGCAGGCCGGACTGCCTTGGTACTCGATCCAATAATTGGCGGACTCCAGTTTTCAAATGTCCTTATGGACGGCGGCAGTGGACTAAACCTGATATATCAGGACACAATCCGCCACATGGGGATAGACCCAGCAAGAATCTGCCGCAGCAAAACTGCCTTTCAAGGGGTCACACCTGGTCCGGACACCCATTGCATGGGTTTTCTCCGGCTCGGAGCTATATTCGGCTCTGCCGATAACTTCCTCCGCAAAAAACTGACCTTCCACATCGTCCCATTCTCCAGTCGCTATCAAGCACTACTGGGACGCGAAGCTTTCTCCCGCTTTAACGCAATACCGCATTATGCATCTCTAACGCTTAAGATGCCCGGTCCACGAGGCATCATCTCTTTGAAGGGGAAGCATTGATGTGCCCCTCCCCCAAGAGGAGGACTGTGCAGCCGCTTTGACAGCCCCACTGTAAAATGGCTTCACCGGCCAAAAATTTCAGAATAGGTCATTAAAGACCACGAACGCGGATAGACGAGTTTGGTACAAAATCATCATTGATGCAGGCTTAGTGGCCATATACCCCCGCACTAGGGGCTCCGTACATATACAATAAGAGACAATAAAGCTCAGTTCTATATATTTTACTTTATACTTTGCTTATTTTAAACTTTTGTTCGGCACGACCCATTTTCAGCTCAGTTCCTCTCTTTCGCAGATGAACATCGTGCGGCGCCCGTCCAGGATACGGCACAACGGAGACACAGGCGCAGACGTGCAGTAGGGCCCCGTCCTAAGGACTCTTTTAGATTAAGACCCTGTGTAAACCTTTTTTACTGTCTCTTGTTGCTACATATCCCCTGGTTTTCTCTGATATAACCAAGGAGGAGGCTGGCATCTTGGCATGTGGCCACGTCAGAATTTTTGCGCGTACCTGGACACTAGGGGCTTTTTAATAGAGTGTTGTTTTGCCCGCACTCATAAAGACCGAACACCTTAGGGAGTGTTCGGCGTCGCGGGTTTTGGAATTATATGCATCAGCTCCGAATCATGTCTTTGGTCAAATGTTGGGTTGCCCGGCTCCTGAGTTCGGCTACCTTATGTTCCGCTCTATCGGCTAAGGTAGCACCAGGAGAACTACTGCGATTGTGCCCCAGTTAGGCCGGGCGAGCGCCTCCGTAGAGAAAGCCGAAAACTGACTGTCATGATGTAGCGTGAGACTGGTCAGCCACCCGATGACCTATCGGAATCTATAGGATTTCTCCGTTTTAACGAAGGGCCGTTTCTCAGCCAGGCACATACGCGCCCCAAACTCGGGCGAGCACAGTCGCCACCAAGGGGCTAACTAAATAGTCCCACTGTCAAGCTCCTATGGCTAAGTGAAAGTGTTAAAGCATTATAGTCCGGTTGCCTGGCCCGCTGCGCTATCACCTCCTTTGTAGGACCAAGACGTTGGGTTAAGTGTGAAAATGCGTCTTCTGCGAGCACCCCTGCACTATGTGCATGGGGGCTGAAGCCAACGACTGCCATCTTTCAGATTATATATATATATATCTTAAAACGGCCGCATAGGAGGTGTTCCCAATACTTGAAGGCACAAGTATAAAAGGCGACTACAATTTATCAAAATATTGCTTTATAATTACATATGCTATCATAACATAGCATCCTTCGAGCACTGCGTCTCTATTACACGAGCGCCTTCAAGGACTTCCTGAAAATAGTGCTCAGAGGGTACTCGGCTTTTGTCCGAATCTCGGCACGCAACAACGGTGGTCTCCATCTCTGCCCAGTATGTCTTGACACGGGTAAGAGCCATCCGTGCGCCCTCTATGCATGCTGACCTCTTCATCGCATTGATACGCGGCACCGCGTCAAGGAATTGCTGCACCAAGCTGAAATAACTCTTTGGCTCCGATATCCCAGGCCACAGATGACCCATGACGTACTTCATGGTGAGTCCGGACAATCTATTTAGTTCAGCCCATTGAGCCAGGCAATCGTCCACTGCCAGTGGGCGCTCTGGATTGTGGAACTGTGACTAGAAAAGCTTTTCCACTTTGCGATCTTTTAGATCTCGAAAGTGTTCGGTCGCATCAGCAGCACTTGCTGCCAAATCCAGATAGGTGTCCTCCACACTCCACATCCGGTCCAATGGAGCAAACTTCGGATCGCAAAACTTCCTCCACAGCATAAAGGGCTTTCCGGCCGCAATCTGTTCGGCCTGACGCAGCTCCTCCTTTGCAGCTCTCATCGCAGAGTGAGCATCCTTGGCATCAGCAACGGCCTTCTCTAAGTCCGTCTGTCTCGCCCGGTCTTCTTTCTCAAGAAGTTTGCAACGGTCTGCAGCGCTCTTTAACTTCTCGGCCATCTCTTCTTTTCTTCGGCAGGAGCAGCCTGTTCGGCTCTCAGCTCTTCAAGGGCCTTCTCGGCAGCCGCATCGCTTTTTCGGGCTTGCTCCTTAGCTCGGGCAAGTTCTGCCCTAAGATTCTCCACGGCGGCCGTACCATCTGCGTCAAGCGCACACATTGTAAGACACTGGCATGAAGCTCCTCTTACCTGATGCCGCCCGAGGAATTACATACCTTGAGCCTCATCAAGCCGCTTGTTGACAAGCGCGATGTCGGCATCTGCCACGTCCAGTTGCCGCTTTGGTTCGGCCAAATCATCAGTTCGGCTTGATTCCGGACACCTCGCCACCTACATTCAAAGGTGACATCTTAGACCTGGGATTATGATCCTCTGCGTGCCGTCATTTCTTGACAACGTGCAGAGTCTCAGGGGCTACTATCTACACAGGGCGCATCTTACTTATGCGCAACTGACAAAAGTGTACATTATCTAACGTACCTCAAAACCCGTCAGTAAACTTTTGACGGCCTCATGCAATCCGCTTTCTGCAGATGAAATCCTTTCAATCACTGTTCCCATCAATGCACGGTGCTCCTCTGAGATAAAAGCGCGCCCCAGCAGAATCTTTAGCTCCTCCGGCCGAGCACCAGACGGTGCCGGACTTGTCCTATGGCCTCTTTCGAAGGCCGGACACGGAGAACCTTGGGGGGCCACATAGCTATCTTCTGCCCCTGCCGGATTCAGAGAAACCCTTCGCGATGACACCTCAGGGTCGCCCGCCTCGCTAGGCGGTACGGCAGGGGGAGGCGTCCCGCTCTCCATCATCTCCGGAAGAAGATCCCCTAAAGACGAGCTCTGTTGAGAAGGGCTGAGGTCCGAGCTACAAGGTAAAATTTCGGTTAATCTTCTCAGATATAAAACAAGGATTTCTCTCATCCCTCAAAAGGAAAACCTCTCTCTACTTACGGCTCGCTGGAGGGCTGAGCCCTTTGAGGGCGTAGTTCGGCCGAGGAACTCCCCCACGTCGGACCCTCTGACGAGGATTTTCTCCCCCGCTTCGAGGCCATGGTCTCCGGGTCATCAGAGGCGGCCCTCTTCTTCCCCTTAGGAGAGGAATTGTCGGTTCCTCCCTTCGGAGCAGCCTCCTTCGAGGAGGCCATAGTTCCCTTGTCCTTCCACTTACTTCCCTCCAAAGGCATTATCTTCAACATCCTGACAAGCACGGGATCCGGCCTGGTTTCGGGAAGGGGAGCCGGACACCTGATCAGCTTTGCCTTTGCTATCCACTCCTGTTTAAAAGGACAACTTTTTTAGGGGCAAGTTTATGACGATTATATGGATAGTAGGTCCGGGCACAAGGTTACTTACTTGGGTATCCGGGCGATTGCAGCTTAGGCCTGCGTCCTCGGTCAAATTCGGACACATAATTTGTGATCCGAAGAACAGTTTACACATCTCCACGGGCGTTGCGCCCATGAAATTCTGGAGAGCGCGCGGTCCCTCTGGATTAAACTCCCACAGAGCGAAGGGAGCGACGTTTGCCGGGCAGTATCCGGCGAATCAACATGACCTGTGTCACCTTGACCAGGCTGAGGTCTCCTTCTAAGAGATCCCTAATGCGGCCCTGCAACAAGGGCACGTCTTTGGGTAACCCCCAATCTAACCCTTTGCTGACCCATGACGTTAGCCGTGGTGGGGGACCCGAGCGAAAGGCAGGAAGCGCCACCCACTTGGTGCCCTTGGGAGCGGTGATATAGAACCACTCTCGTTGCCACAAGCCAAGATCCTCATGAAAAGAGCCCTCGGGCCATGGAGCATCAGCATTCTTGCTTATAACAGCGCCTCCGCACTCTGCGTGCCGTCCCTCGATCATCTTCGGCTCCACTTTAAAAGTCTTGAGCCATAATCCGAAGTGAGGGGTAACATGGAGGAACGCCTCACACACGACGATGAATGAGGAAATATGGAGGATGGACTCCGGAGCTAAGTCATGGAATTCTAGCCCGTAATAAAACAGTAGCCCCCTCACGAAGGGATCCATTGGGAAGCCTAACCCCCGAAGGAAGTGAGACATCAACACCACGCTCTCACCGGGATGGGGACTGGGAATGGCCTGCCCTTGAGCAGGCAACCTATGCGAAATTTCACCGGTCAGGAACTTAGCCTCTCTCAATTTTAGCACGTCCTCCTCCGTGACGGAGGAGGGCGTCCATCGGCCTTGAAGGTCAGAGTTGGACATTGTCGAAGGTCCGAAGCACCTGGAATCTGGAGCCTAGGGTGTTGGAACTCGAGGCGACGGGCGAACTCGTTTGAGATTGGAAAAAGGAGTAAGGCTTTGGTCTCTTTATAAGAGGTTGAATACCAAGAGCCCCTCCCGTAACTGTTTGGGACTCGCCTTTAATCGAGGAAACGTGCTAACATGCACGATTAGGTTACCCACGTCCGTATTGATGAGAATCCTGTAAAAGGGGGACACGATCTCTGCTTTGACAAGACGTGCCAAGGAAACCGCCTCGCAAAACATGCTGAGGTGGAAAAGTAAAAACGATTCAAGTAAAGGACTTGGCCGTAGTGTGATGTCACGCTGTGGAATACGTCAGCAGATTAGATTTGTGTTAATATTATTCTCTCTATGGCAATATGTGGAAACTTATTTTGCAGAGCCGAACACTATCCTTGTTTAAAATCTTCTTGAAGGACTTGGAGGAGGAACCCGCCTTGCAATGCCGAAGACAATCTGCGCTCCGGACTCGTCGTCGTTGAAGCCTGGTTCAGGGGCTACTGAGGGAGTCCTGGATTAGGGGGTGTTCGGGTAGCCGGACTATACCTTCAGCCCGACTCCAGGACTATGAAGATACAAGATTGAAGACTTCGTCCCGTGTCCGGATGGGACTTTCCTTGGCGTGGAAGGCAAGCTTGGCGATGCGGATATTCAAGATCTCCTACCATTGTAACCGACTCTGTGTAACCCTAACCCTATCCGGTGTCTATATAAACTGGAGGGTTCTAGTCCGTAGGACAACTTCATCATACAACAATCATACCATAGGCTAGCTTCTAGGGTTTAGCCTCCTTGATCTCGTGGTAGATCTACTCTTGTACTACCCATATCATCAATATTAATCAAGCGGGAGTAGGGTTTTACCTCCATCGAGAGGGCCCGAACCTGGGTAAAAACATCGTGTCCCTTGTCTCCTGTTACCATCCGCCTAGACGCACAGTTCGGGACCCCCTTCCCGAGATCCGCCGGTTTTGACACCGACAGGTACCCATGAATACTTGTCAACCTCGCAATCCCACGAGTTGACAAAACGAGCTCTAGAGAGCAATGATGACTTGGGATCCCATGGATTGCCTTTCCCACCGCTCTCTTCACGCAAAGTCTTCGCGCATTTATTCTACATGTCCCTCACATGGTTACGGATTATTGTCCATTACATTTTCTATGCCCATCTTGCCATGTTCACTTTGCATGATATGCTCATTCCCACGCCTTTGCCATGCATTTATGACCCATGCTTTGCATTACACATGATGATTGATTCTACTACTTGTATGTGTATTTGCAAGCTTGGTGGAGATATAACTTGTTATTGCCATATTTGCTTTGTGCCCCATTCCTATGATTATACTATGACCTTGCTTTGTGTTCGTGGTTGCGATATGTCATGTGCATTGCCTATGCCTATTATTTGCTCACATGACATGATTGCCATGATTTCCTCTAGTATGCTGCATCTTCGCACTACTAGCTTGCACGACTTGATTACTATGCTTGCTTATGTTGCATCCCCAATGATTCATATTTGCATCACTACCTCACATTTACATGCTTGTTTCCATGATGTCCTTCTTTGTGCTCAATTTATGTGCTTACATGCCATGTCACAATCCTTTGTCACACCATATGCTATGCTTGATGACAACACTTGTTGGGTGAATCACCTGTTGAATGGTTGGTTTTGCACTAACGCTAACCGCATTTGTTTTTCCAAGTGTTTGTTCTCCTTGCTCCTTTTGAAGGAATCACGAGACGGTGCGACATTGGAGAGTGCCCATTTCAAGCTTCAAGGTGACGAGAACTTGGTGATCGACCACTACTACATGGCGACGCCATCTGTTTCCCATGGTGATTTGGATTTCGATCCGAGGTCGGATCTTTCCCAAGGGGGAGGGGATGATGCGGAGCATCCTATGGACATCACCATGTCAAGAGGTCATTCGGCAAGTGGGACGTGCGACATCTACTTCACATACATAAAGGTGAATCCTCTCCTTTACACGTGTTCACTTGACCCCTTCGAGGATGGTATACTACTTGACCCTCCATCGTGCATGCATAGGTATTGTCGGAGCTTCACGGATGACGAGGAGGAGTGCAAGCGCCAATGATCACCTACACCATCCACGAGGGAAGCGTGGAAGAGAAGGAACAAGAAGCCTGGACAAGCTTCTGGAAAGCCCGGAACATCCGGCCGCTGCCTGGAACTTCCGGCCACCGGAACCTCCGGCCATCCCGGAGCTTCCGGCCCTGCTGCACTGAAGCCGTCCGAGAGTGTTCCAACTCTCTAGATAGCTCGGACCCTGCTCGGACCTTCGCCCGGAACCTCCAGCGCCCGGACCTTCCGGCCATCCCGGGAACTTCCGGCCATGCCTGTGCGCAGACAGTCGGGTCGAAGCCCATGTACCCTTTCGCCCCTCACTTACCCCTTCGTGTACCTAGACTATATATAATCCTCCACCTCCTCCTTTCTAGGGTTAGCGTTGGTTTAGCTCATTTGAGAGATAGAGCTACGCTCATCCGTATCGGATCTCCTCCGTGCGAGAGACTGCGGCCTCTTCGGAGAAGATCCCTTTGGATTCAAGCCCCCTTTCTAAGGGAAGATTCCCCCGTGGATTCAAGACCTCCTCACGGAGAAGACCAGCTACCCTTGTATCATCCTTATTTGTCCGTGGATCGTGTATCTTATCTTATGTACTCGTGGATCTAGCGCATGTGTGATCATTCTTGTTGGTTTGAGTGTTCTCTTGTGTTCCCCTCGTGATTTTCCCCTCGTTTCCCTCCTCGTGTTCTTCGCGTTTTTCACGGGATCCGCTCCTTTCGTGAAAGATCGGGACACTAGGGTTGTACCCTACATAAAAAATACTTAGATATAAAATCATCTTTGTACTTATTCCAAGAATCAATACTATTTTTAGGCAAAGACGAAAACCAAGCTTTAGCACAATCTCTAAGCAAAAAAGGAAATAGCTTCAATTTAACAATCTCATTATCCACATCTTTCTTCTTTTGCATATCACATAGATCAACGAAGCTATTTAGATGGGTAGCGACATCTTCACTAGGAAGGCCGGAAAACAGATCTTTCATGACAAGATTCAGCAAAGCGGCATTAATTTGACAAGATTTAGCATCGGTAAGCGGATCAATCGGAGTGCTAATAAAATCATTGTTGTTGGTATTGGTAAAGTCACACAATTTAGTGTTATCCTGAGCCATCGTTACAAGCAAGCAAACTAACACACAAGCAAACAAAAAACAAGCGGGCAAAAAAGGCAAATAGAGAAAGAGAGGGAGGATAGAGAGAGAGGGCGAATAAAACGACAAGGGTGAAGTGGGGGAGAGGAAAACGAGAGGAAAATGGCAAATAATGTAATGTGGGAGATAAGGATTGTGATGGGTACTTGGTATATTTATGAGCACTGCGTCGGATTTCCTTGAAGAGGAAAGGAGATGCAGCAAAGTAGCGTAAGTATTTCCCTCAGTTTTTGAGAACCAAGTTATCAATCCAGTAGGAGGCTACGCGCGAGTCCCTCGTACCTGCACAAAACAAATAACTCCTCGCAACCAACGTGATAAGGGGTTGTCAATCCCTTCACGGTCACTTACGAGAGTGAGATCTGATAGATATGATAAGATAATATTTTTGGTATTTCTGTGATAAAGATGCAAAGTAAAAAACAAAGGAAATAACTAAGTGTTGGAAGATTAATATGATGAAGATAGACCCGAGGGCCATAGGTTTCACTAGTGGCTTCTCTCAAGAGCATAAGTATTTTACGGTGGGTGAACGAATTACTGTTGAGCAATTGACAGAATTGAGCATAGTTATGAGAATATCTAGGTATGATCATGTATATAGGCATCACATCCGAGACAAGTAGACCGACTCCTGCCTGCATCTACTACTATTACTCCACTCATCGACCGCTATCCAACATGCATCTAGAGTATTAAGTTCATGAAAACAGAGTAACGCCTTAAGCAAGATGACATAATGTAGAGGGATAGATTCATGCAATATGATAAAAAACCCATCTTGTTATCCTCGATGGCAACAATACAATACGTGCCTTGCTGCCCCTCCTGTCACTGGGAAAGGACACCGCAAGATTGAACCCAAAGCTAAGCACTTCCCCCATTGCAAGAAAGATCAATCTAGTAGGCCAAACCAAACTGATAATTCAAAGAGACTTGCAAAGATAACCAATCATACATAAAAGAATTTAGAGAAGATTCAAATATTGTTCATAGATAATCTTGATCATAAACACACAATTCATCGGTCTCAACAAACACACTGCAAAAAGAAGATTACATCAAATAGATCTCTACAAGAGAGGGGGAGAACATTGTATTGAGATCCAAAAAGAGAGAAGAAGCCATCTAGCTAATAACTATGGACCCGAAGGTTTGAGGTAAACTACTCACACTTCATCGGAGAGGCTATGGTGTTGATGTAGAAGCCCTCCGTGATGGATGCCCCCTCCGGCGGAGCTCCGGAACAGGCCCCAGATGGGATCTCGTGGATACAGAAAGTTGCGGCAGTGGAATTAGGTTTTTGGCTCCGTCTCTGATCGTTTCGGGGTACGTAGGTATATATAGGAGGAATGAGTACATCGGTGGAGCAACAGGGGGCCCACGAGGGTGGAGGGCGCGCCTGGGGGGGGGGCGGGTAGGCGTGCCCCTGATGACCCACAAGTATAGGGGATCTATCGTACTCCTTTCGATAAGTAAGAGTGTCGAACCCAACGAGGAGCAGAAGGAAATGATAAGCGGTTTTCAGCAAGGTATTCTCTACAAGTACTGAAATAAGTGGTAATAGATAGTTTTGTGATAAGATAATTTGTAATGAGCAATAAGTAACAAAAGTAAATAAAGTGCAGCAAGGTGGCCCAATCCTTTTTGTAGCAAAGGACAAGCCAAGACAAACTCTTATACAAGGAAAAGCGCCCCCGAGGACACATGGGAATATCGTCAAGCTAGTTTTCATCACGTTCATATGATTCGCGTTCGGTACTTTGATAATTTGACATGTGGGTGGACCGGTGCTTGGGTGCTGTTCTTACTTGAACATGCATCCCACTTATGATTAACCTCTATTGCAAGCATCCGTAACTACAACAAAAGTATTAACGTAAACCTAACCATAGCATGAAACATATGGATCCAAATCAGCCCCTTGCGAAGCAACGCATAAACTAGGGTTTAAGCTTCTGTCACTCTAGCAAACCATCATCTACTTATTACTTCCCAATGCCTTCTTCTAGGCCCAAATAATGGTGAAGTGTTATGTAGTCGACGTTCACATAACACCACTAGAGGCTAGACAACATACATCTCATCAAAATATCGAACGAATACCAAATTCACATTGCTACTAATAGCAAGCCTTCTCCCTTGTCCTCAGGAACGAACGTAACTACTCACAAAGAATATTCATTTTCATAATCAGAGGGGTAATAATATGCATAAAGGATCTAAACATATGATCTTCCACCAATTAAACCAAATAGCATCAACTACAAGGAGTAATTAACACTACTAGCAACCTACTAGCACCAATCCCGGACTTGGAGACAAGAATTGGATACAAGAGATGAACTAGGGTTTTGAGATGAGATGGTGCTGATGAAGATGTTGATGGAGATTGCCCTCTCCCGATGAGAGGAGCGTTGGTGATGACGATGGCGATGATTCCCCCTCTGGGAGTGAAGTTTCCCCGGCAGAACAGCTCTGTCGGAGCCCTAGATTGGTTCCGCCTCGTGGCAACGGAGTTTCGTCCCGAAAGGTTGCTTTTGGTTTTTTTCTCGACGAAATACTTCATATAGCAGAATATGGTCATCGGAGAGCCACCAGGGGGCCACGAGGTAGGGGGCGTGCCCTAGGGGGGGGGGCGCCCCCACCCTCGCGGAAACGGTGTGGCCTCCTGGTCTTCATCTTTGGCGAGGATTTTTCATTATTTATTATAAGGTATTCCATGGAGTTTTAGGACTTTTGGAGTTGTGCAGAATAGGTCTCTAATATTTGCTCCTTTTCCAGCCTAGAATTCCAGCTGCCGGCATTGTCCCTCCTTATGTATACCTTGTAAAATAAGAGAGAATAACCATAAGTATTGTGACATAATGTGAAATAACAGCCCATAATGCAATAAATATCGATATAAAAGCATGATGCAAAATGGATGTATCAAATCCCCCAAGCTTAGACCTCACTTGTCCTCAAGCGAAAGTCGATAACAATAAATATGTCCCTATGTTTAGAGGTAGAGGCGTCGATAAAACTAAAATACAGACATGAAGGCATCATGACTATTCTCATAATAGCAACATATATAGATATTGTCATATGATTACTTATGTTCAAGGGATGATCTATTCACAATGCAAAAGTATGAATCAGAAACCTTATTGAGAACCAACAAACTATAACCTCAGTCATTAAAGCAATTGCAATTTATCATAACATCAGAAAGAGTCTATGTCAGAGCTAAAAAGCAAGTCCACATACTCAACTATCATCTAGTCCTTCATAATTGCTAACACTCGCGCAATACTTGTGGTTACAGAGTTTTAATCGGACACAGAGAAAGATAGGGGCTTATAGTTTCGCCCCACAACCTTTTTACCTCGAGGGTAATGTCAACAATAATAACTCATGCCCCCATACATCCAATTATATATATATATATATATATATATATATATATATATATATATATATATATATATATATATCAGGTTCTTTCCAACATGCTGGGCTTGCCAAAGGATAAAATGAAAAAGGAAAGGTGAAGATCACCATGACACTTGCATAAGGTAGAAGATAATAATAAAAGATAGGCCCTTCACAGAGGGAAGCAGAGGTTGCCATGCGCTTTTATGGTTGGATGCACAAAATATTAATGCGAAAGAACGTCACTTTATATTGCCCCTTGTGATATGAACCTTTATTATGCAGTCCGTCGCTTTTATTACTTCCACATCACAAGATCATATAAAGCTTATTTCTCCCACACTAATCATACATATTTAGAGAAATTTTTATTGCTTTGCACCGATGACAACTTACTTGAAGGATCTTACTCAATCCATAGGTAGATATGGTGGACTCTCATGGCAAAACTAGTTTAAGGGTATTTGGAAGCACAATAGTATCTCTACTTGGTGCTGAGAATTTGGCTAGCATGAGGGGGAAAGGCAAGATCAACATGTTGGATGATCCATGAAAACATACTTTATCTCAGATATAGGAAAACATAACCCATTACGCTGTCTTCCTTGTCCAACATCAACTCTTTAGCATGTCATATTTTGATGAGTGCTCCCAATCATAAAAGATGTCAATAATAGTATATTTATATGTGAAACCTCTCTTTCCTTATTACTTCCTATTAATTGCAACGATGACCAAATCTATGTCTGCCAACTCCCAACAACTTTTAATCATCACACTCTTTCTATGTGAAGTCATTACTATCAATAAGATCAATATGAACTTTAGTTTCTTCTTATTCTTTTTCTCTTTTCTTTTATTCACCCAAGATCATAGCAAGAAAATCAAGCCCTTGACTCAACACTAATCTTTATTATATAGCTCACGGACTCGATTACATAGAGAGATCATAAGGCAAAACTCAAAACTAGATCATGCCATAAACTTTATTCTACTAGATCAAAATACTGCTAATAAGATCGAACTAAGGAAAACGGTAAAGATAGGAGTTGTGATTGTGATACGATACCGGGGCACCTCCCCCAAGCTTGGCAGTTGCCAAGGGGAGTGCCCATACCCATGTAATTATATCTCCTTGGTTGATGAAGATGGAGGTGATGGATAGTCGCACATCGAGCGTAAGAGGTCCTCTAGCTTGCGAATAATGCCCTTGAGTGCAAAGATATGCTCCTTCAACAAAATATTTTCACTTGTGAGATACTTGTTTTGAATATGAGTTAACTCAATCATCTGGAAAGCTTCGATCTCAGTTGGGGTAAGAAGGTTGTGATCAAGTTGAAGGATGTCTTCTGTTGCCGGAGCTTGGTACTCTATGGCCTTCTTGATCCCTTCATCCTTGTTGATCTCCATGGGTTCTTCCCTCTTCAGCTCTATCTTCATTAGCCAGGCATCTTTGTCACCGTTGTTGGAGGAGGGGGACGACATGATGCTTGGCCTTGACAACCCTAACAAAGAACAGCCCAAAACAAGAACAGAGGATATTTGCATGATACGGGAGTCAAAACCTTCGGGAGAATATATAGTGAATTTTTACCGACCAAAATACGCATCGTGCAAGAAAACAGAGTCTGGAAGGCACACGAGGAGCTCACGAGGTAGGGGGGTGCGCCCAGGGGGGTAGGGCATGCCCTCCACCCTTGTGGGGCCCTCGTTTCCTTCCCGGACTGCTACTTAATTTTCTATTTTTATAAATAATCCAAAACGGAGAAATATTGTCTTAAAATTTTTTTTGGAGTCGGTTTACTTACCGTACCACATACCTATTCCTTTTAGGAGTCTGAAACGTTCTGGAAAGTGTCCCTTATGTATTCCTCCGGGGTTACGGTTTCAATAATACCGGTTTCAATATTTATGGGATTACTTGAGATATAATGTTTGATTCTTTGACCGTTTACCACCTTCGGATTTGTGCCTTCGAAGTTGTTGATTTTTATGGCACCGGAATGATAGACCTCCTTGATAACACAGGGGCCTTCCCATTTAGAGAGAAGTTTTCCTGCAAAAAACTTAAACGAGAGTTGTATAGCAATACATAATCACCTACATTAAACTCACGCTTTTGTATCTTTTTGTCATGCCATCCTTTAACCTTTTCTTTAAACAACTTGGCATTTTCATAAGCTTGGGTTCTCCATTCATCAAGTGAGCTAATATCAAATAACCTCTTCTCATCGGCAAGTTTGAAATCATATTTGAGTTCTTTAATAGCCCAATATGCCTTATGTTCTAGTTCGAGAGGTAAGTGACATGCTTTTCCATATACCATTTTATACGGAGACATACCCATAGGATTTTTATATGCAGTTCTATAGGCCCATAATGCATCATCAAGTTTCTTGGACCAATTCTTTCTAGACCTATTGACAGTCTTTTGCAAAATTAATTTGAGTTCTCTATTACTCAATTCTACTTGACCACTAGACTGTGGGTGATACGGAGATGCAATTCTATGATTGACGTCATATTTAGCAAGCATTTTACGGAAAGCACCATGAATAAAATGTGAACCACCATCAGTCATTAAATATCTAGGGACTCCAAACCTCGGAAAAATAACTTCTTTAAGCATTTTAATAGAAGTGTTATGATCATCACTACTAGTTTGAATAGCTTCTACCCACTTAGTAACGTAATCAACAACAACTAAAATATGAGTATATCCATTAGAGGCAGGAAAAGGTCCCATATAATCAAAGCCCCAAACATCAAACGGTTCAATAACAAGAGAATAATTCATAGGCATTTCTTGACGTCTACTAATATTACCAATTCTTTGACATTCATCACAAGATAGTACAAACTTCCGGCATCCTTGTTGTAACACCCTGTATGTAACTTGCCATATTTGTACTCCAACTCTTGCCGTTTCCGGCACTAAGTTATGATATTTTCTCGTTGTCGGGTTTTTGTCTTTGTGTTGTTTTGTCTTTATCATGCATTTCATATCATGTCATCATGTGCATCGCATTTGCATACGTGTTTGTCTCATGCATCCGAGCATTTTTCCCGCTGTCCGTTTTGCATTCCGGTGCTCCTATGTCCTCCGGTGTCCCATTCTACCTCTTTTCGTGTGCGGGTGTTAAACGTTTTCGGATTGGACTGAGACTTGCCAAGTGGCCTTGGTTTACTACTGGTAGACCTTCTGTCAAGTTTCGTGTCATTTGGACTTCGTTTGATACTCCAACGGTTAACCGAGGAACCGAAAAGGCCTCGTGTGTGTTGCATCTCAACACCCCTCCAAAGTGGCCCAAAACCCACCTAAACCTCCTCCATCATCTAGGCCGTTTGATCATGATTGTGTGGCCGAAAACCGTGCTCAATTTGGAGCCCCCTAGCTCCCTCTACCTATAAATATAGACCCCCTCCGAAATTTTCGGGTCATTTCTACCCTAACCTAGCCCTCCTTCCACCTCCAGCCGCCGGACGCGTCCGATCGGGCCGGACGTGTCCGCCCCGCACAATCAAAGCCCATAGCCGCCCGTGCTTCTCGCGCCTCGCCCGCTGCCCGGAGCCCGTGCTGCCCCACCGCCCGCCGCCGGCTCGCCGCCCAGCTCGCTCTGCGCCGGCGCCGACCACCGCCGCCATCGACCTCTGCCGCCCGCACCGCCTCACCACCGCCACGCCGATCCACCGCGCCGCCCCCGCCACCTCGTCGCCCCGGCGAGCTACCCACCAAGTCCGGCGAGCTCCTCCGGCCCCCCTCGCAGCTCCGGCCACCACCAACAACTCCGACGAATAGTGATTCCAGCGAACCTCAAAGTCCGTGCCCCGGCTGATCCAGATCTCAGATTCGGTTGACTTTTTCCCTCACCTCCAATAATTTTTGGCATTCTTCATAGCATCATATCTCTGCACTCGTGGCTCCATTTCGGGCGTGTAGCATATCAAATTGTTCGTCTCGATGAGTACTTCATTTCATCTCATTGCATCATGTTCATTTGAGTTCATCTTCATGCCCTAAATGCTGTTGCCATGATTGTTGTGTGCCTCCTATCAGTAATTGGACTTTTATCAGTAATTGGAATTTTGTCATTTTTGCCATGATTGTTGTGTGCCCCCTATGAACTTGAGCCCTGCATGAGTTTTGAAGTATGCCATGCCATCTTTACATGGGTGTACGCCATGTATTTTTGTGATCTCTGTGGTGACTAGCACAAGCATGCAAATTAGCTCTCGTAATGTTGCTGATTTCAGGGACTTAGAAATCTTCCAAGTCTTTGCCCTGTTAATATTTTTATGCCATGTATTCTTGTTGCTATAGAGTGATCCATGCCTCTTTTGAGCATGTTCAGTGAGGATGTTTTGTAGATATTGTGGTGCTCTATCTATCCATGCCTTTGTTTGCAATTATGGAGCACCCTAGCTTGACTCAAACGAGCTCTACTTTTGCTATAAAATGTTCCTGGCAGAATGTTTACGTGTTAAGCATTTTTGCCGAGGTTGTTGTAGTTGATCCATGCATGCTATGATGTTGTTCTTGCCATGTTTAGCTTCTATGCCATGTCTACTTGCTGGGTGTATGCTTAGTTTGTCATGCAATGCCTTGTGAGTGCACCGAGTTCGTAAACATGCCTACTTAATATCTGTTTTGCCATGTTCCTGTTTTCTTCTAAGTCTGAATCTGTTAACGATAATTGCTATGTTCACATGGTTGCCATTGTATTTTCTGATCCCTTTTGGCTTATGGTCAGTAATGGGCTTTTGTTGTATGCTTTGAGTAGCTTCATGCCATGCTTTGCTTTGCCTTGATATGTTCCTGTAGCATGTTGTTATCTTGCTCTAAACATTGCTTCCTGATGTTAAATTCCTGACATGTTATTTTCACTAAGTCTGTATTCTGTTATCTTTTGCACTTTTGCCATGCTTGTTTGAACCTGCTATGGAGTGAATTAGCCGTAGCTCAGTGTTCATCTTTTGTCAAGCATCTTGAGTGGATCCTTGACATGCATTTTGTTGTTATGTTAGAGTGCTGTAGCATGTTGTTCTTGATGCATTTAGATGCCCTCGTGCTGTTAATCGCAGATCGGTGCCATATTTGTTTTGCTTGCCATTTCCAAACTGTGCATCCAATTCTGGTGATCTTTATATCGATTTCGACCGAAATCAACTCCTCTTTCCGGTGGCACTCTTGGTTTTCCATGTTGAGGCCAGGTTCAATCTTTCCTTTCCGAAGCATGCATATGCATTGCATATCACATCCCGCATATCATACCATACCCTCGAAATCATTTCTATCTTTGCTTGCTAGATGCTCGCTCTTTTGCTATGCCTATGCTACGATACCTACCACTTGCTTATCATACCTCCTACCTTGCCATGTCAAACCTCTAACCCACCTTGTCCTAGCAAACCGTTGTTTGGCTATGTTACCGCTTTGCTCAGCCCCTCTTATAGCGTTGCTAGTTGCAGGTGAAGATTAGAGTTTGTTCCTTGTTGGAACATGTTTATTGTTGGGATATCATTATTATATCTTGTCTATTTTAATGCATCTATATACTTGGTAAAGGGTGGAAGGCTCGGCCTTATGCCTGGTGTTTTGTTCCACTCTTGCCGCCCTAGTTTCCGTCATACTGGTGTTATGTTCCTTGATTTTGCGTTCCTTACACGGTTGGGTTATAATGGGAACCCCTTAACAGTTCGCGTTGAATAAAACTCCTCCAGCAATGCCCAACATTGGTTTTACCATTTGCCACCTAGCCTCTTTTTCCCTTGGGTTTCCGGAGCCCGAGGGTCATCTTTATTTAAACACCCCCCGGGCCAGTGCTCCTCTGAGTGTGCCCTGAGAACGAGATATTTGCAGCTCCTATCGGGATTTGTCGGCACATTCGGGCGGCTTTGCTGGTTTAGTTTTACCATTGTCAAGATGTCTTGTAACCGGGATTCCGAGTCTGATCGGATTGTCCTGGGAGAAGGAATATCCTTCGTTGACCATGAGAGCTTGTGATGGGCTAAGTTGGGACTCCCCTGCAGCGATTTGAACTTTTAAAAGCCATGCCCACGGTTATGGGAAGATGGGAATTTGTTAATGTCCGGTTGTAGATAACCTTGAGCTTAACTTAATTAAAATGAATCAACAGTGTGTGGCCGTGATGGTCTCTTTTCGGTGGAGTACGGGAAGAGAACACAGTCTCGTGTTATTCTTGAACGTAGGTTGTTCCAGGATCATTTCTTGCTCATAGTTTACCGACCGTGCCTTTGCCTTCTCTTCTCGCTCTCTTTTGCGTATGTTAGCCACCATATATGCTAGTGCTTGCTGCAGCTCCACCTCATACCTTTTCCCTACCTATAAGCTTAAATAGTCTTGATCGCGAGGGTGTGAGATTGCTGAGTCCCCATGACTCACAGATTACTTCCAAAACCAGATGCAGGGACCGATGATACTGCTCCAGGAGATTCGACTGAGCTCAAGTGGGAGTTCGATGAGGACTCAGGACGATACTACGTTTCTTTTCCAGACGATCAGTAGTGGTGCCCAGTTGGGGCGATCAGGGACTTTGTTGCATTTGGGGTTGATCTTTATTTTGGTTCCATAGTCGGACCTTGATTGTATCTGGATGAATGTAATGATATTTATGCTATTGTTCGACGTGGCGAGTGTAAGCCAACTATGTACCTCTTTTCCTTATTCATTACATGGGTTCTGTGAAGATTACCCCACTTGCGACATTGCTTACAATGCGGTTATGCCTCTAAGTCGTGCTTCGACACGTGGGAGATATAGCCGCATCGTGGGCGTTACAAGTTGGTAATCAGAGCCTTCCCCGACTTAGGAGCCCCCTGCTTGATCGAATCATTGGCGTTGTTGAGTCTAGAAAAAAGTTTTGAGTCATTTAGGACTATATATATCAGAGAGTAGGATTCTTTTCACTCCTGAGTCCCTTCGTTGCTCTGGTGAGGCATCCTGACGTAGAGTTTTGACTCTTCTCTTCTCAAATTTCACTAATTTTTTTTAGGATCACACGGGTATCTTGGAATCATTCCGATGGTTTTGTGACGACAACATTGTTCTTGGTGCCTCCTAACATTTAGGGGTTGTGGCAGTGTCCCGGGGAGTTGAGCTCTGAGGTATTGTCGTCACAATTTTATCGTTGCAATTCTGGAATACCTGAATTTCGCCGACATTGAAAATCTCTTTTATGCAGTTGTTGGTGAGATAACCTCGACGCCACCCAGTACTGGGGTGGGAGTTTGTGAGTATTGCCATAACTCGTATAACAGATGCTTTTCGAAGGTTGAGGTAAATGATTTCTGAAGGTTTCTTGGTTATGTTTGAAGCATGGATACAGCTGGATGTAGGATTTGCTAGCTTTGGGTGAGATATTATGCTTCCCCTGTATCCCCAACACCTGATTGCATAACCGGGAGAATTTCGGGAGTTTCATAGGTGGGAATTCTTGTAGCTCTAGTATTTCTTCCGCAGATATTTGGTTTGTGATTGAGTAATCCTCACCAAGTATTTGTTCTTGTCCGTACCTTGTTGTTTTATTCTTCTACCTCTGTCTAAGTGGCTTCTCAATTTATGGAAGTGTGACCATTTCAATTGGATTGCATTCGTTCATTTTGTTCGGATGTTAAGACTATATGTTGCAATTTCGATCCATTTGATTCAGCTTGAATATATGTCTGTCAAGATGCTAACGGATGTCACCCTCTTCAGGATGGCTCCTCCAACGCGTCAGAGTCCTGAACTGCCACCACCACCTCCACCTCCGGAAGCATGGCAAGCTGTGATTGCCGCTACCAATGCAAACACGCAGCTGATCATGCAACTCTTGCAAGAGCGCAACCAAGGGAATCAAGGCCATGGCAACAATCAGAATCAGTTTGCTACACTCAACCAGTTCCTCGCTAACCAGCCAAAGACCTTCAGTAACTATGCCGAGGCAACAGACGTTGATGATTGGCTCGTGGATATCTGCAAGCATTTCGAGTGCAGCAACGTCAGGCCTGAGGACTTTGTCAAGTTTGCTTCGTTCCAACTCAAAGACCAAGCTGCAGAATGGTTTCAGCAATACAAAGATTCCAGAGGAGGTCGTGTGATTACCTGGGATGAATTCCGTCAAGACTTCAAAGCTCACCACATTCCTCGGAGTGTTGGTGAGAGCAAGCGTGAGGAATTCCGCAACCTGAAGCAAGGCAGCTTGTCTGTTTACCAGTATAACATCATGTTCCAGAAGCTCGCTCGTTTCGCTAAGTAAGACGTCCCTAACGAGAAGAGCATGATTTATTAGTTTAGGGGTGGCCTTAGAGAAGATCTCCAACTAGCTCTTCTGCTTTTCGAGCCGCAGAAGTACGATGAGTTTTACAACATGGCACTGAAACAAGAGACTTCTCAACTCAAGTGCGATGCTTCCAAGAAACGAGTCAGGGATGCAACTCCTTCTTCAACTCAAGTGGCAACTAAGCAGCAAAAGTATTGGTTGCCTCCTCCTCCGTTCTGTCAGCCTTATCAGCAGAAGAGCAAAGGTGGCAATGGATCTTCCCACCCACCCAACCCAGGCTTTCAGAACAAGACTTCGTCTCATGCTCCAAGATCAAGTGCTCCGTATCACCGTCCGCTCTTGGAGGTCACGTGCAACAAGTGTCAGCAGAAGGGTCACTATGCCAACAAATGCTTCAATTAGAGGCATCTTCCTCCTCCTCCTCCTGTGAGATCTGCTAGCACCGCAGTGGTCAAGCATAATCCCAAGAACGCCAAGGTCAACATGATGAACGCAGCTCAGGTAGAGGACTCGCCAGATGTGATCATGGGTAACCTTCTTGTTAACGATATTCCTGCAAAAGTACTTTTTGATACTGGTGCATCGCATTCTTTCTTGTCATTCCCATTTGCATCAAAGCACAATGTTGACACTGAGGTTTTGCCTATAGTCATGCAAGTTGTTTCTCCTGGAAAGCTTATGACTTCTAGTTTGGTTACTCCGGATGTTTCTATCACGTTGGGCGACTATAACTTTCTTTCTTCTCCAATGGTCCTTGGTAACTCGAATATTGATCTTATTCTCGGAATGGACTGGCTTTCTAAGCACAATGCTCACCTTGATTGTGCTGCCAGGCAGATTCAATTGACACATTCGTCTGAGGATGTAATAGTCTTTGCCGCTCGTGATGATACCATCCAACTGTTTTCTCTCAACGAGAAGGGCGAGTTGGATGCCATTTCTCAGATTCCAGTCGTGTGTGAATATCAATACGTCTTTCGGGAAGAGCTTCCAAGAATGCCTCCGCACCGGCCAATTGAATTCGTCATCGATCTTGAGCCTGGCACGGAACCTGTTTGCAAACATCCTTACAAGCTTGGACCTGAAGAGTTGAAGGAGCTGAAGAAGCAACTGATATTCAAGAGCATATGGGTCTCATCCGACCAGGTTCTTCTCCATGGGGTTGTGGTGTTCTTTTCGTCAAGAAGAAGGATGGAACGGACTGACTTTGTGTCGACTACCGTCCATTGAACAAGAAGACCATAAAGAACAAGTACCCACTTCCCAACATCAATGAGCTTTTCGAACAACTCAAAGGTGCTCAAGTATTCTCCAAGCTTGATCTCCGTATGGGCTATCATCAGATTCACATTCGTGAAGAAGATATCCCCAAGACAACATTCAGAACAAGCTATGGTTCATATGAATACACCGTCATGTCTTTCGGCCTCGTCAACGCCCCTCCAACATTCTCTCGCATGATGAACTTCATCTTCAACGCCTACACAAATGACTTCGTCTTGGTCTACCACGATGACATTTTGGTCTTTTCCAAGAACAAGGAGGATCATGCCAAGCACTTGAGATTGGTGCTGGATAAACTCAGAGAACATCAGTTCTATGCGAAGTTTTCAAAGTGCGAGTTTTGGCTCGATGAGGTTTCTACCTTGGACATATCATCTCTGCCAAGGGCTTAGCTGTTAATCCTGAGAAGGTGTCTGCAATTGTGAATTGGGAACCACCTCAGAATGTGAAGCAACTCCGCAACTTCCTTGGGCTCGCAAGCTATTCTCGAAGGTTCGTTGAGAACTTCTCTAAGATCGCGAAGCCTCTTTCCAACCTTCTCCAGAAGCATGTGAAGTATGTCTGGTCGCCTAAATGTGACATCGCTTTCAACACCCTAAAAGAGAAGCTGGTCACTGCTCCAGTTCTGACTCCTCCTGATGAATCCAAACTGTTCGAGGTCTTCTGTGATGCTTCCCTTCAAGGTCTTGGTGCAGTGTTGATGTAAGAGAAGAAAGTTGTGGCCTATACCTCTCGCCAGTTGAAGCCCAACGAAAAGAACTACCCCACTCCTGACCTCGAGTTGGCGGCAGTCGTCCATGCTCTTTTAACATGGAGACATCTCTTGTTGGGAAGAAAAGTGGACATCTTCACTGATCACAAGAGTCTCAAGTACATCTTCACTCAACCCAACCTCAACCTCAGACAGACTCGTTGGGTCCAAAATGATTCATCAGTATAACCCGAGTATCGAATATACTCCAGGAAAGACCAATGTAATTGCTGACACATTGGGCAGAAAGGATTACTGCAACAGTTTGATTCTCAGGCCTTACCAACCAGAGCTTTGTGAAGCCTTCCGCAAACTCAATCTTCAAGTTGTTCCTCAAGGACTCCTTGCCAACCTCCAAGTCTCTCATACTTTGAAAGATCAGATTCGTGAGGCTCAACTTCTTGATGCTATGGTGAAGAAGGTGAAGATTGGGTTTGCCAAGAGTCAACCCAAGTACAAGTGCTATCGTCTTGATGACAATGATACTCTATTCTTCGAGGATCGCATTGTTGTGCCTAAAGGTGACCTACATAAAGTCATTATGAACGAGGCTCACAATTCACTCCTCTCTATTCACCCTGGAAGTACAAAGATGTACTAGGACCTCAAGCAGTCGTATTGGTGGACTCAAAGGAAGCGCGAGATTGCTCAGTTCGTGAATGAATGTGATGTCTGCAGAAGAGTGAAGGCAGAACACCAACGACCGGCTGGTCTCCTCCAACCTCTTGCCATTCTAGAATGGAAGTTTGACCATATTGAGATGGACTTCGTGACTGGATTTCCAAAGTCCAAGCGTGGCAATGATGCTATCTTCGTTGTCATCGACAAACTCACTAAAGTGGCTCATTTTCTTCCTATCAAAGAATCTATCACAACAACTCAGTTGGCAGAGCTATATACCTCTAGGATTGTCTCTTTGCACGACATTCCGCAGTTGATATCTTCAGATTGTGGCAGGATCTTTACCTCAAAGTTCTGGAATTCCTTTCAGAAGGCCATGGGCACCAACATTCGCTTCAGCACAGCTTTTCATCCTCAAACTAGTGGCCAAGTCGAGCGTGTCAATCAGATTCTTGAAGATATGCTCAGGGCATGTGTCATTTCTTTCGGTATGAAGTGGTAAGATTGTCTTCCATATTCCAAGTTCTCCTACAACAACAGCTTCCAAGCGAGTTCGGGCAAGGCCCCATTCGAGATCCTCTATGGCAGGAAGTGCCGTACTCCTTTAAACTGGCCAGAGACGGGCGAACGCCAACTTCTTGGCAATGACTTGATCACAGAGGCTGAAGAAATGTGCAAAGTCATTCGTGAAAATCTCAAAGCCGCGCAATCGTGCCAGAAGAGTTACTATGATAGCAAGCATCATGACTTGGCTTGCGAGATCGGAGACCATGTCTACCTCCGCGTCTCTCCAATGAAAGTTACTCGTCGCTTCGGTATCAAAGGGAAGCTTGCCCCTAGATACGTGGGTCCTTTCAAGATCATTGGCAAAAGAGGCGATCTCGCCTATCAACTTGAGATTCCATCCAACTTTGCAAACGTGCACAATGTGTTTCACGTGCCTCAACTCCGCAAGTGTTTCAAGACTCCTGACCGCACTGTCAACTTTGAAGAGATTGATCTCCAAGAAGACCTGTCTTATCATGAGCACCCCGTTGCTATTCTTGAAGAAACTGAGCGCAAGACTCACAACAAGTCTATCAAATTCCTAAAAGTCAAGTGGTCACATCATTCCGACCATGAAGCCACCTGGGAACACGAGGACCACCTCCATTCTGAGTACCCGGAGTTTTTCCAGTCCTAGATCTCGGGACAAGATCCTTTCATAGTGGTGGAGTGTTGTAACACCCCGTATGTAACTTGCCATATTTGTACTCCAACTCTTGCCGTTTCCGGCACTAAGTTATGATATTTCCTCGTTGTCGGGTTTTTGTCTTCGTGTTGTTTTGTCTTTATCATGCATTTCATATCATTTCCTCATGTGCATCGCATTTGCATACGTGTTCGTCTCATGCATCTGAGCATTTTTCCCGTTGTCCGTTTTGCATTGCGGCGCTCCTATGTCCTCCGGTGTTCCTTTCTACCTATTTTCGTGTGCGGGTGTTAAACATTTTCGGATTGGACCAATACTTGCCAAGCGGCCTTGGTTTACTACCGGTAGACCGCCTATCAAGTTTCGTGTCATTTGGACTTTGTTTGATACTCCAACGGTTAACCGAGGAACCGAAAAGGCCTCATGGGTGTTGCAGCCCAACACCCCTCCAAAGTGGCCCAAAACCCACCAAAACCTTCTCCATCATCTAGGCCGTTCGATCACGATTGCATGGCCGAAAACCGTGCTCAATTTGGATCCCCGTAGCTCCCTCTACCTATAAATATAGACCCCCCTCCAAAATTTTCGGGTCATTTCTACCCTAACCTAGCCCTCCTTCCACCTCTAGCCGCCGGACGCGTCAGATCGGGCCGGACGTGTCCGCCCCACTCCCCTCCGCCTATCCTCGCGCGCCACGTGTCCCCACCGGATCTCCCCACCGCCGGCCCGCCCGGGCCTGAGGAGGGCCCTCGGAGCCCATCGCCGCCCACGCCTCCCGTGCCTTGCCCGCCCCCCGAAGCTCGCACTCCCCCGCCGCCCGCGCGCCGGCTCTCCGCCTAGCTCACTCCGCGCCGGGTCCGACCACCGCCGCCGTCGACCTCTGCCGCCCGCGCCGCCTCACCGCCGCCACGCCGCTCCACCGCGCCGCCCTCGCCGCCTCGTCGCCCCGACGAGCTCCCCACCAAGTCCGGCGAGCTCCTCCGGCCCCCCTCGCAGCTCCGACCACCACCACCAACTCCGGTGAACAGTGATTCCGGCGAACTTCGAAGTCTGTGCCCCGGCCGATCCAGATCTGAGATTCGGTTGACTTTTTCCCTCACATCCAGTAATTTTTGGCATTCTTCATAGCATCATATCTCTGCACCGGTGGCTCCGTTTCGGGTGTGTAGCATATCAAATTGTTCGTCTCGACGAGTACTTCATTTCATCTCATTGCATCATGTTCATTTGAGTTCATATTGATTCCCTAAATGCTGTTGCAAGAGTGCTAGTTTATATTAGTTTCAGACTCTTATCAGTAATTGGACTTTTGTCATTTTTGCCATGATTGTTGTGTGCCTCCTATGAACTTGAGCCCTACATGAGTTTTGAAGTATGCCATGCCATCTTTACATGGGTGTATGCCATGTATTTTTGTGATCTCTGTGGTGACTAGCACAAGCATGCAAATTAGCTCTCGTAATGTTGCTGATTTCAGGGACTTAGAAATCTTCTAAGTCTTTGCCCTGTTAATATTTTTGTGCCATGTATTCTTGTTGATACAGAGTGATCCATGGCTCTTTTGAGCTTCAGTGAGGATGTGTTGTAGATATTGTGGTGCTCTATCCATCCATGTCTTTGTTTGCAATTATGGATCACCCTAGCTTGGCTCAATCGAGCTCTACTTTTGCTATAAAATGTTCTTGGCAGAATGTTTACGTGTTAAGCATTTTTGCCGAGGTTGTTGTAGTTGATCCATGCATGCTATGCTGTTGTTCTTGCCATGTTTAGCTTCTATGCCATGTCTACTTGTTGAGTGTATGCTTAGTTTATCATGCAATGCCTTGTGATGAGTGCATCGAGCTCGTAAACATGCCTACTTGTCGAGTCTGTATCTGTTAACGATAATTGCTATGTTCACATGGTTGCCATTGTATTTTCTGATCCCTTTTGGCTTATGGTCAGTAAGGGACTTTTGTTGTATGCTTTGAGTAGCTTCATGCCATGCCTTGCTTTGCCTTGATATATTCCTATAGCATGTTGTTATCTTGCTCTAAACATTTGTCACATCCCTAGCTTCTGGTGCTGTCTGGTGTGTGCATCATGTTTAAATTCAAATGAAATTTGAATTGAGGAATTTTCAAAAGCCTCAGGAAACCTCTAAAAATAACCAACAATTAAATCTTCTCAAATGTGTCCAAGAAAATGTTCCTGTTATTCCATGGAAATATTGGTAAGAGGTAAAAATTAAACCAATATTTTTGGAGTCACAGAGATAATTATTTTGGCCATTTGAATTAATCCAATAACTATTTGCTTTGGATTTATATTTAATATATATTAAATATGACTCCAATAATTCTGGAAGTTTGTGAGTGGCTTTGTATATATTTTAGCAAGCCACATAAAAATCTACAGAATTTATTTAAATGATTTAGTTGCTAAACTAAATCAAAACAAACTACAGAAAATAGAAAAAAAGTAAAAGAAAGAGAGCAGAAGGACTTACCTGGCGCCACTTACCTGGCCCAACACTGTGCAGCCAGCAGCGGCCCAGCCCACCACTTCTCCCCCCCCCTTGTCGCCTTCCTCCTCGCACCAGTAGGCGCAGGCGCGTGGCCGGAGCGCGCGGGCACACGCCCAGGCCACCTCCTGCCTCCCTGCTTGCCTCCGCTACTCCCTGGAGACGCCACGCGGCTCCCTCGACCCTCCCTCACTCTCCCGCGTCTCTCCCTCCGTCCCTATCCCCCTCTGCTCCCTCTCCCTCTCTGCCCGAGCGGAGCCCGTCGCCACCGACGCCGTTCGCCACGGCCACCAGCCACCCCCTCGCTCCCTCTATGCATCCCTGAGCTCCGCCCTGACCCCGTGGAGCTACACACGCGACGCACGCGACCAGAGGAGGCCGCAGTCGACCGGAGCGTCGTCGTCTTCATCTCCGGTGCCCGGAGATCGCCGTCGTCAATTCGCCGTTGCAGAGGCGTCCCCGAGCCCACTCAGCGTCTCGTCCGACTCCCCGTGAGCTCCTCTTCTCTTCCCCTCACTCCCCGCACCTGATTTCGTCCCCTAGCTCCATCTTCCACCATGGCCGAAGCTCGCCGCCGCCGTGCCTCGTCGCCGGCGTGGCCAGAGCCACTGTGGCTCGAAGCCGGGCACACCATCGTGCTCCACACCTCACCAGGAGCACGTAGCACGCACCAACGCCTCCCCTAGCGCCCTGGATCGCCTAACCCGCCGTTGGCCGAACTCCGGCCGCCGCTCACGAGCTCGCCGTCGTCGGTACCGGCCACCACAGGCACGGCCACCACCACCATTCGATGCGCACCAGCAAGGGCTCTCCAACGAGCCCAAGCACAGCCTCGCCCGTGCCCTGTAGCGCGTTTCCGGCTCGCGCCGCCGTCTCGGGCCTCGCCGGCGTCATGTCGCCGGTGGGTTTGACCCCACTGACCCGGGATTTGACCCTGCTAATTAACCCTATGACACTGACAGCAGGGCCCCACCTGCTAATTAATCCTAGATTAGTTTCTGTTTAGTTTTTAACTAATCCTAGTGGCCCCACGCGTCAGCTTTGACTAAGCTGACGTGGCTGTTGACTGGGCCCACATGTCAGCGACACTAATCAGCCCCAGTCACTGACCAGTGGACCCCACTGGTCAGGTTTGACCACCAGCAGCGTCTGTTGACCTGCTGACGTCATAGTGACGCAATGCTGACGCAATAAGTATTTTCTGGATTTAAAAATAAATCAGAAAATCCAGAAAATTGTATAAACTTCAATAAATCATAGAAATTCAACCGTAACTCCAAATTAAATAATTTATATATGAAAAATTATCAGAAAAATTCAAGGAATCCATCTGTACCATTTTCATGCATGTCAGAACAACTTATAGATGCTGTTTAGCACAAATCATACTAATGGCATTTAAATATCCACATATGGAGTTTGAATTTGAATCTTGGATTCAAACCAACTTCATTTAATCTGGTTTTAGGTGCATTAGCCCAAAACACATTCATATTGCCATGTCATAGCATGCATCATATTGTGCATTGCATTGATTGTGTTTCTTCTGTGTTTGCCGGTGTTGTTCCCCCTCGGTAGACGTTGTATCGACGATGTGATCGTTGACACTGATGAAGACTCAATGCTATCTTTAGAAGTGCCAGGCAAGCAAAACCCCCTTGTTCATTCCGATACAATCCTACTCTCTCGCTCCTGCTCTCTTTTACTGCATTAGGACAACACCGATTCATCTGTTACTTGCTGCGGTAGCTGAACCCCTTTATCCTCTACATGACCTGTCATTCCACAGTAAATAGATGAAACCCACTAGCATGAGTAGGAGTTGTTTGAGCCCTGTTGTGCCTACTCATTCATGCTTGTTTGTCATGCCTGCTACTGCTTAGAGTTGAGTCGGGTCTGATTCATCGGGGATGAATCAGAGGTGTGTGAACATGTCCTACGGTGTGTGAGCTAAGCGTGTGAACACGATTTGGTAAAGGTAGCGGTGAGAGGCCATGTAGGAGTACATGGTGGGTTGTCTCATTGCAGCCGTCCTCAGGAACTGAGTTTTGTGTTTGTGATCCATGATTCAGCTACTACCACGCATTGGGCCCGAAACCAATGGACCCTCTCGGCTTCTTAATCACCCTTGTCCTCTGTCCAGGAGTTGCAAGTAGTTTCTGGTGTTTGTAGTATGCTGGAGGCCATGGACAGCGCTGACCGTAGGGGTGGGCTGTGATGCGGTAGGCACGTGGCCGGGTAAACCGGGCGCCCGTTTGGTGTCATGAAACCCTGTTCACATCGTTTGGGGCTGTGAGCGAAACTCCGGCCGGATCTCCTCATGGATGGAACCCGAATAGGCGATAAACCTGGACTAGAGACTTGAGTGTTTAGGCAGGCCGTGGCCGACACCCACGTTGGGCTTCCGCTTGAAGGTTGCCGAGTACATGTCGTGTAAACGGCGGTAAGTGGTGAGAGCGTGTGTGAAGAAGTACACCCCTGCAGGGTTAATATGATCTATTCGAATAGCCGTGTCCGCGGAAAAGGACTTCTGGGTTGCTTATATCAGTTCATAGACAAGTGAAAGTGGATACTCTAAAATACGCAAGATAAGCGTGAGTGCTATGGATGGCGTTCTCGTAGGGAGACGGGAGCGGATCCATAGTGGTGTATTGATATGGTGAATATGTGGAATCGTGTGCGCCACCTCAAAAAGTTACTCGCAGTCGTAGTTCAGAATAGCCACCGAGTCAAAGCTGGCTTGCTGCAGTTAAACCCCACCATCCCTTTGTTGATAATGATGCATATGTAGATAGTTCTGATGTAAGTCTTGCTGGGTACATTTGTACTCACGTTTGCCTATTTTATGTTTTTGCAGAGAGACTTCAGTCTCACTAGTATTTCCGCGTGGTCTTCGACGTTTAGCTTGTTACCTCAGCTACGATCTTGTGCCTCGGCAGGATTTGGTAGATAGTCAGGCTTCTCAGCCTTTTTCATTTATAGATGTCTGTACTCAGACATGATAGCTTTCGCTTGTGCTTGATTTGTATGCTCTGAATGTTGGGTCATGAGACCCATGTTTGTAATATCTCGCTCCTCGGAGCCTATTGAATAGATTACTTGAGTCATAGAGTCATGTTGTGATGCCATGTTGTATTTGCACATATCGAGCATATTGTGTGTATGTTATTGAAATGCTTGGTATGTGTGGGATCTGACCATCTAGTTGTTTATCTTTAGTAGCCTCTCTTACGGGGAAATGTCTCCTAGTGTTTCCACCGAGCCATGGTAGCTTGCTACTGCTCCGGAACACTTAGGCTGGCCGGCATGTGTCCTTCTTCGTTCCTGTGTCTGTCCCTTCGGGGAAATGTCACGCGGTGAATACCGGAGTCCTGTTAGCCCGCTACAGCCCGGTTCACCGGAGTCCTGCTAGCCCAGTGCTACAGCCTGGATTCACTCGCTGATGACCGACACGTTTGATGCTGGGTCATGGATGCCTGTCCCTGTAAGTCTGTGCCGCTTTGGGTTTACGACTAGCCATGTCAGCCCGGGCTCCTTATCATATGGATGCTAGCGACACTGTCATATACGTGTGCCAAAAGGCGCAAACGGTCCCGGGCAAAGGTAAGGCGACACCCGTGGGAATACCGTGCGTGAGGCCGCAAAGTGATATGAGGTGTTACATGCTAGATCGATGTGGCATTGAGTCGGGGTCCTGACAGCGTTGGTATCAGAGCTTGACTGCCTGTAGGATTACCAAGCCAAACTGGTCGAAGTCGAGTCTAGAAATTCTTTAGTTATATAAGGGAATTGATTGTGGGATGGAACGTAAGGCTCTTTTTACTCCTTATACCTCATGCCCTTCTGATCTGAGTCATCTTATCTTTCCTGCGGGGATTAAGAACTAGGCTATCTCTTCTTTCTATTAGGATCACGTGTTACTAATCAGTAGACTTATAAGATTGTTGGATTAAGTCTCAGTTCAGTTCCTACTACTTCCGTATGTTAATTGTTGATCTCGGAACCTTGATATTGTGCTTCTGAGTGGTTATGCCACCATTTTTGTGATTGTCTCAAATCTTTTTGAGCAATTATAGCCGTTATGCTGTCCGAGTCATCCCAGGTTTCTAAATAGTCCGATGCATTTGCAAATCCCTTCCTTCTGTTTCCGATGTTCCCATGGGCCAGATTAACCACACTAATCGGTGTGTTGAGGTAATTATTGCCTCGACATATATGTTGGAATTATTATTATGACCCTATGTGCTTAGGGGATCATCTAGTAATTTAGCCATGATTTGTGTTCCCAGTGTGATGATTCTGGCCATCATTCTCGAAAGCATCCCGTGATGCTACTTAGTAGTAGGTATTCTATTCCTGGGTTCTGAACCCGAGATTCACTCTACCTACTTCATGTTGATAGTAATTGCTAGTGCCTTTAGGATATTAGTAACCTTTGCGATAGTCCTTGAAGTCCGTGGTATCTTCTTCTTCCAAATACCATGAACTACTTATGGCAGATGTTTATTGGATCAAAAAAAAATCACAATTAGAGTACTCTTGAGGAGTTCTCCATTCATAAATCGTGACTCTGCCAGTTCTACCTTTCTGCATGGGTTATCCGGAAGAAATATGTTGAACTTGGTTCGACATACTAATCTATGCATCCACAACTCAGAAAGTTATATGTTCCTTTGAGTTGTTCTCTTTAGTTGCATTCTGACCCTCGTCTATCAATTGATAGTCAAGAGTATGCGTGCGTTCGTTCATCGATGCCTATGACTCTTGTGGCCTGTCAAGCCATTCTATTCCGGAATGACTAGGAGAAACAAACTCCAGTACCTCTTCCATATCTAGGATTGGGTCAAAGTAGTTGTATTCCGCAGATCAAATGCCAATCCAGCTTTTGGTTCTGCTCTACCTTGGAGTATTACATATTTTATATCGAGATTGTTATAGGAATTGCACACCATCCCATGAACTCTTGGTACAGTGACACTTCTTGCCATCACTGTTCATTCCTCGGCCCTCGTGTTGATGCAACCGGAATACCGACAAATGAATTGTGATGTGTAAAATCAATACTCCTAGCAACCTCGTTGCTTGGTAGTTAAAGGATAATAATTTTATTCTTAGTATGTTGGTTATTGAATCACCATTCTAAGATTGATCGTGCTACCTAGTCCTTATTTCCTGGTGCACTCTTTGATTGATGAGTTAGGATTTGTCAAGTCCTCGCTCATTTGATCATATCATCTTGCCCTGAAAAGCAAGATTGTTCTCGAGCTTAGTAACATATCGGTGGTTCGTGATTTTCCGAAGATCTTCTCGGAAGTACTACCAGGTCGTCACCTGACCGTTATGTTGAGCCCGTGATCAAGTTGGTTTCTTATGAACCACCTTCTTTCCAAGAATCGGTGTTAGATATCCCTGAGCTAGTTGGTTAAGCTGGACAACAACTTGGAGAGTTGGAAGATAAAAACTTGTCTGACTTAGTTCATTCCAAAGGGATATTCTTGTGTAGTGTGTGTTGAAGAAAGATGATATCTTCATCGATTGGTCCCTGTGATCAGTTGCTGGACCTATTGTCTTATCAATCCCTTGATTTGAGTGTGGGCTATCGTCAAATCAAATCAGTACCAACGATGCTCGTAATGTTGTCCTACTCGTGGTTGATCCCTCGAGCATACACCATTACATCTTTGGTCTGACCAATGCTATCACCGTGTTCACATGATGGTGGAACTGTTGAGCCCATCAGTAGCATTTTGTCTCCCCCCATGAATCATGTTGAACATCAACCTAGTGTTGGAAACTTGTGTAAGCATTTCTTCGTGTTTCGTTCATGAAGCATATGTTTGAATGAAAGTAGTGATTTTCCCTAATTCATGTGCATATGATGCAAGTTGCCGCCATGAATTTGAGGAAGATTGTTTTGTTTCCCTGGAATCATTCCAAATTAGTCATGCACACGTGCGAAGTATTCTGTGGTCTGGAGACTTGCAACCTTCATTCCATATGTGTCCCGAGCACACCAAGCCACTGATTGATTTGTTCAAGGGGAAGAAGTTCCTTCATAAGAGCTAATCATATGACTTATGCAAGGACTTCGTTATCCACGGTGATGGTTCCCAACCAGAACTCGGTAGTGTTTTATTGTAAGACTACCATGTGATCATGTTTGTCTGAGACAACATGTTCACACGTGCGTAGCAGAACCAGCTCATGTTCTGGAGCTTGCTATCGTAGTTCATTCCCCGAGAATCTCGCAACGTCATCTCGTCGAATTGTGTTGCAAACTTTCATTTTTCTTCCTAGACTCGATGAGTCTGGAATATCCTAACACCAACCAGATCTGAATCTCAGGCAGATATGATGGTTGGAACATTTTCCAAGAACTATAATATTGGTCCCTCGATAACCGGTAAAGTGGATGTCGTGGCCAACACACCCAACCGGAAGACCCATTATTATAATATCTTGATTGAGGAAGTTGGCCACCTCCCCATAGGGATTTCGTAGGATTTACTCCCTAGTTGCCCCTATGGATTTTGAGATCCCGAAGTCCGACCTTTTTACTTGATGTTCTAGATATCAAACCATATCTATGAATGGGTTACACTAGCACATCAAGGAGAACATTAGAAGCGGAGTGCTAAATGTCTCTCGGTCGATCATCCAGATTTTTATTTCCTTGGCCTCGCTAAGGTGAAATCTGAGAAGGTGTTATCTTCCTTTGCATCTGCATCGTCCATCGATGTTCATCATGGTGGTATGTTGTGTTGCCAGGATCCTTGACACGGATGTTGGTAAAACCTTGATGAATATGGAAATGCTCAAGTTCTTGAGAGCACGCACAAGCGCTAGGTGTTATCATCAGCACTAACTGGGTTTGCTCTCAGTTTCCTCGGCAATGCTATGATCTTTTCAAACAGTGAATTCACTCCCTATTGTTGGGTTCTTCCCCAGTTACCAGAATCATTCCCAGCATTTGCATTTTGTTCCCAACTTGCACCGCCAATGTGCCATTCTACCACGGGTCTCTTCCATCTCCGGTGATAAGCAAATTCATCCATTACGTTGTCTTCAACAAGGTAATCCACATCATCCAAGTCCGAGTATGCCATTCTACCGACCCCGCCAATCGATTGCTGTGATTTGCCTTCGGCTGATATAGAGAGTCTCAGTGATCTCTATATCAAAGGTAATTCTTTTTGCCACTTAAGATAATAATCTACGAATCACCCTTCTCCAGGATGTTTCGTCGTGGTGTCATGGCAATTCAACTCCTCGCTATGTTGACAACCGATCACCACATTCTTAAGTCTGGAATTGCTGTCTACCTAGTGAACCTCGTCACCTGCTCCACTCCGTCCCTCTAGAGGTATGCTTCGTCTCTCAGCTTGAGAGATGTTGCTATGTCACATTCCGGGAGTTAATCCTGAGTTGTTCGATCTTCGAGAAGATCGACCCTTCTAGAGTCTCCTTCTTCCCTCCATGTCATGTTGACAGGATTTCTCAGAGCAAGACTTCAAGACAATAATGATGAATGAATCAACGTTCAACTGAAGTGCACCCTGGATCGTGAAGATTATACTAGTTTGCATTTCCCCTTCACCTTACCCTACGCTTGAATCTCGAGACGAGATTCTTGTTTAGTGGGGGTGAGTTGTCACATCCCTAGCTTCTGGTGCTGTCTGGTGTGTGCATCATGTTTAAATTCAAATGAAATTTGAATTGAGGAATTTTCAAAAGCCTCAGGAAACCTCTAAAAATAACCAACAATTAAATCTTCTCAAATGTGTCCAAGAAAATGTTCCTGTTATTCCATGGAAATATTGGTAAGAGGTAAAAATTAAACCAATATTTTTGGAGTCACAGAGATAATTATTTTGGCCATTTGAATTAATCCAATAACTATTTGCTTTGGATTTATATTTAATATATATTAAATATGACTCCAATAATTCTGGAAGTTTGTGAGTGGCTTTGTATATATTTTAGCAAGCCACATAAAAATCTACAGAATTTATTTAAATGATTTAGTTGCTAAACTAAATCAAAACAAACTACAGAAAATAGAAAAAAAAGTAAAAGAAAGAGAGCAGAAGGACTTACCTGGCGCCACTTACCTGGCCCAACACTGTGCAGCCAGCAGCGGCCCAGCCCACCACTTCTCCCCCCCCCTTGTCGCCTTCCTCCTCGCGCCAGTAGGCGCAGGCGCGTGGCCGGAGCGCGCGGGCACACGCCCAGGCCACCTCCTGCCTCCCTGCTTGCCTCCGCTACTCCCTGGAGACGCCACGCGGCTCCCTCGACCCTCCCTCACTCTCCCGCGTCTCTCCCTCCGTCCCTATCCCCCTCTGCTCCCTCTCCCTCTCTGCCCGAGCGGAGCCCGTCGCCACCGACGCCGTTCGCCACGGCCACCAGCCACCCCCTCGCTCCCTCTATGCATCCCTGAGCTCCGCCCTGACCCCGTGGAGCTACACACGCGACGCACGCGACCAGAGGAGGCCGCAGTCGACCGGAGCGTCGTCGTCTTCATCTCCGGTGCCCGGAGATCGCCGCCGTCAATTCGCCATTGCAGAGGCGTCCCCGAGCCCACTCAGCGTCTCGTCCGACTCCCCGTGAGCTCCTCTTCTCTTCCCCTCACTCCCCGCACCTGATTTCGTCCCCTAGCTCCATCTTCCACCACGGCCGAAGCTCGCCGCCGCCGTGCCTCGTCGCCGGCGTGGCCAGAGCCACTGTGGCTCGAAGCCGGGCACACCATCGTGCTCCACACCTCACCAGGAGCACGTAGCACGCACCAACGCCTCCCCTAGCGCCCTGGATCGCCTAACCCGCCGTTGGCCGAACTCCGGCCGCCGCTCACGAGCTCGCCGTCGTCGGTACCGGCCACCACAGGCACGGCCACCACCACCATTCGATGCGCACCAGCAAGGGCTCTCCAACGAGCCCAAGCACAGCCTCGCCCGTGCCCTGTAGCGCGTTTCCGGCTCGCGCCGCCGTCTAGGGCCTCGCCGGCGTCATGTCGCCGGTGGGTTTGACCCCACTGACCCGGGATTTGACCCTGCTAATTAACCCTGTGACACTGACAGCAGGGCCCCACCTGCTAATTAATCCTAGATTAGTTTCTGTTTAGTTTTTAACTAATCCTAGTGGCCCCACGCGTCAGCTTTGACTAAGCTGACGTGGCTGTTGACTGGGCCCACATGTCAGCGACACTAATCAGCCCCAGTCACTGACCAGTGGACCCCACTGGTCAGGTTTGACCACCAGCAGCGTCTGTTGACCTGCTGACGTCATAGTGACGCAATGCTGACGCAATAAGTATTTTCTGGATTTAAAAATAAATCAGAAAATCCAGAAAATTGTATAAACTTCAATAAATCATAGAAATTCAACCGTAACTCCAAATTAAATAATTTATATATGAAAAATTATCAAAAAAATTCAAGGAATCCATCTGTACCATTTTCATGCATGTCAGAACAACTTATAGATGCTGTTTAGCACAAATCATACTAATGGCATTTAAATATCCACATATGGAGTTTGAATTTGAATCTTGGATTCAAACCAACTTCATTTAATCTGGTTTTAGGTGCATTAGCCCAAAACACATTCATATTGCCATGTCATAGCATGCATCATATTGTGCATTGCATTGATTGTGTTTCTTCTGTGTTTGTCGGTGTTGTTCCCCCTCGGTAGACGTTGTATCGACGATGTGATCATTGACACTGATGAAGACTCAATGCTATCTTCAGAAGTGCCAGGCAAGCAAAACCCCCTTGTTCATTCCGATACAATCCTACTCTCTCGCTCCTGCTCTCTTTTACTGCATTAGGACAACACCGATTCATCTGTTACTTGCTGCGGTAGCTGAACCCCTTTATCCTCTACATGACCTGTCATTCCACAGTAAATAGATGAAACCCACTAGCATGAGTAGGAGTTGTTTGAGCCCTGTTGTGCCTACTCATTCATGCTTGTTTGTCATGCCTGCTACTGCTTAGAGTTGAGTCGGGTCTGATTCATCGGGGATGAATCAGAGGTGTGTGAACATGTCCTACGGTGTGTGAGCTAAGCGTGTGAACACGATTTGGTAAAGGTAGCGGTGAGAGGCCATGTAGGAGTACATGGTGGGTTGTCTCATTGTAGCCGTCCTCAGGAACTGAGTTCTGTGTTTGTGATCCATGATTCAGCTACTACCACGCATTGGGCCCGAAACCAATGGACCCTCTCGGCTTCTTAATCACCCTTGTCCTCTGTCCAGGAGTTGCAAGTAGTTTCTGGTGTTTGTAGTATGCTGGAGGCCGTGGACAGCGCTGACCGTAGGGGTGGGCTGTGATGCGGTAGGCACGTGGCCGGGTAAACCGGGCGCCCGTTTGGTGTCACGAAACCCTGTTCACATCGTTTGGGGCCGTGAGCGAAACTCCGGCCGGATCTCCTCATGGATGGAACCCGAATAGGCGATAAACCTGGACTAGAGACTTGAGTGTTTAGGCAGGCCGTGGCCGACACCCACGTTGGGCTTCCGCTTGAAGGTTGCCGAGTACATGTCGTGTAAACGGCGGTAAGTGGTGAGAGCGTGTGTGAAGAAGTACACCCCTGCAGGGTTAATATGATCTATTCGAATAGCCGTGTCCGCGGAAAAGGACTTCTGGGTTGCTTATATCAGTTCATAGACAAGTGAAAGTGGATACTCTAAATACGCAAGATAAGCGTGAGTGCTATGGATGGCGTTCTCGTAGGGAGACGGGAGCGGATCCATAGTGGTGTATTGATATGGTGAATATGTGGACTCGTGTGCGCCACCTCAAAAGAGTCGCTTGCAGTCGTAGTTTAGGATAGCCACCGAGTCAAGCTGGCTTGCTGCAGTTAAACCCCACTATCCCCTTTGTTGATAATGATGCATATGTAGTTAGTTCTGATGTAAGTCTTGCTGGGTACATTTGTACTCACGTTTCCTATTTTATGTTTTGCAGAGAGACTTCGGTCTCACTAGTAGTTTCGCGTGGACTTCGACGTTTAGCTTGTTACCTCAACTACGATCTTGTGCCCTCGGCAGGATCTGGTAGATAGTCAGGCTTCTCAGCCTTTTTCATTTATAGATGTCTGTACTCAGACATGATAGCTTCCGCTTGTGCTTGATTTGTATGCTCTGAATGTTGGGTCATGAGACCCATGTTTGTAATATCTCGCTCCTCGGAGCCTATTGAATAGATTACTTGAGTCATAGAGTCATGTTGTGATGCCATGTTGTATTTGCACATATCGAGCATATTGTGTGTATGTTATTGAAATGCTTGGTATGTGTGGGATCTGACCATCTAGTTGTTTATCTTTAGTAGCCTCTCTTACGGGGAAATGTCTCCTAGTGTTTCCACCGAGCCATGGTAGCTTGCTACTGCTCCGGAACACTTAGGCTGGCCGGCATGTGTCCTTCTTCGTTCCTGTGTCTGTCCCTTCGGGGAAATGTCACGCGGTGAATACCGGAGTCCTGTTAGCCCGCTACAGCCCGGTTCACCGGAGTCCTGCTAGCCCAGTGCTACAGCCTGGATTCACTCGCTGATGACCGACACGTTTGATGCTGGGTCATGGATGCCTGTCCCTGTAAGTCTGTGCCGCTTTGGGTTTACGACTAGCCATGTCAGCCCGGACTCCTTATCATATGGATGCTAGCGACACTGTCATATACGTGTGCCAAAAGGCGCAAACGGTCCCGGGCAAAGGTAAGGCGACACCCGTGGGAATACCGTGCGTGAGGCCGCAAAGTGATATGAGGTGTTACATGCTAGATCGATGTGGCATTGAGTCGGGGTCCTGACAACATTGCTTCCTGATGTTAAATTCCTGACATGTTATTTTCACAAAGTCTGTAACCTGTTATCTTTTGCACTTTTGCCTTGCTTGTTTGAACCTGCTATGGAGTGAATTAGCCGTAGCTCAGTGTTCATCTTTTTTCAAGCATCTTGAGTGGATCCCTGCCATGCATTTTGTTGTTATGTTAGAGTGCTGTAGCATGTTGTCCTTGATGCATTTAGATGGCCTCGTGCAGTTAATCGCAGATCGGTGCCATATTTGTTTTGCTTCCCATTTCCAAACCGTGCATCCGATTCCGGTGATCTTTCTATCGATTTCGACCGAAATCAACTCCTCTTTCCAGCGGCACTCTTGGTTTTCCAAGTTGAGGCCAGGTTCAATCTTTCCTTTCCGAAGCATGCGTATGCATTGCATATCACATCCCGCATATCATACCATGTTTTGCATCATGTTGTTTGTGCATTGCACGTGGTTGATTGTGTCTCCCTTTGCTTGTCTTCTTGCTTGGGTAGAGCCGGGAGATGAGTACGTGATCGAGGAGCCCGTTGAGTATGCTTACGAGGATCAAGTTAACGTCAACTCGAAGAACTTTGCAGGCAAGATGACCATACCCTCAAAATCATTTCTATCTTTTCTTGCTAGGTGCTCACTCTTTTGCTATGCCTATGCTACGATACCTACCACTTGCTTATCATACCTCCCATATTGCCATGTCAAACCTCTAACCCACCTTGTCCTAGCAAACCATTGTTTGGCTATGTTACCGCTTTGCTCAGCCCCTCTTATAGCGTTGCCAGTTGCAGGTGAAGATTGGACTTTGTTCCTTGTTGGAACATGTTTATTGTTGGGATATCATTATTATATCTTGTCTATTTTAATGCATCTATATACTTGGTAAAGGGTGGAAGGCTCGGCCTTATGCCTGGTGTTTTGTTCCACTCTTGCCGCCCTAGTTTCCCTCATACCGGTGCTATGTTGCTTGATTTTGCATTCCTTACACGGTTGGGTTATAATGGAAACCCCTTAACAGTTCGCCTTGAATAAAAATCCTCCAGCAATGCCCAACATTGGTTTTACCATTTGCCACCTAGCCTCTTTTTCCCTAGGGTTTCCGGAGCCCGAGGGTCATCTTTATTTAACACCCCGGGCCAGTGCTCCTCTGAGTGTTGGTCCGAACCGAGTAGACTGTGGGGTCACCTCGGGGCAACTTGAGGGTTGGTTTTACTTGTAGGATGTCTCATCTGAGTGTGCCCTGAGAACGAGATATGTGCATCTCCTATCGGGATTTGTCGGCACATTCGGGCGGCTTTGCTGGTTTTGTTTTACCATTGTCGAGATGTCTTGTAACCGGGATTTCGAGTCTGATCGGATTGTCTTGGGAGAAGGAATATCCATCGTTGACCGTGAGAGCTTGTGATGGGCTAAGTTGGGACTCCCTTGCAGGGATTTAAACTTTTGAAAGCCGTGCCCGCGGTTATGGGCAGATGAGAATTTGTTATTGTCCGGTTGTAGATAACCTTGAGCTTAACTTAGTTAAAATGAATCAACAGAGTGTGTGGCCGTGATGGTCTCTTTTCGGCGGAGTCCGGGAAGAGAACACGGTCTCGTGTTATTCTTGAACGTAGGTTGTTCTAGGATCATTTCTTGATCATAGTTTACCGACCGTGCCTTTGCCTTCTCTTCTCGCTCTCTTTTGCGTATGTTAGCCACCATATATGCTAGTGCTTGCTGCAGCTCCACCTCATACCTTTTCCCTACCTATAAGCTTAAATAGTCTTGATCGCGAGGGTGTTAGATTGCTGAGTCCCCGTTACTCACAAATTACTTCCAAAACCAGATGCAGGGACCGATGATACCGCTCTAGGAGATTCGACTGAGCTCAAGTGGGAGTTCGATGAGGACTCAGGACGATACTACGTTTATTTCCAGATGATCAGTAGTGGTGCCCAGTTGGGGCGACCGGGGACTTTGTTGCATTTGGGGTTGATCTTTATTTTGGTTCCGTAGTCGGACCTTGATTGTATCTGGATGAATGTATTGATATTTATGCTATTGTTTGACGTGGCGAGTGTAAGCCAACTATGTACCTCTTTTCCTTATTCATTACATGGGTTGTGTGAAGATTACCCCACTTGCGACATTGCTTACAATGCGGTTATGCCTCTAAGTCGTGCTTCGACACGTGGGAGATATAGACGCATCATGGGCGTTACACTTGAAGAGAATAGGCCAATAGAAATCGGATTGCAATACCTTATGTGTAGTTCTATCTCCCGCATGGTGTCCTCCATAAGTTTCGGAGTGGCACTTGCGTAGGATCTGTTCCTGTTCAAGCTCAGGTACACAACATCTAATAACACCATCTACTCCTTCTTTATAAAGATGTGGGTCATCCCAAAAGTAATGTCTCAAATCATAGAAGAACTTTTTCTTTTGTTGGTATGTGAAACTAGGTGGTATGAATTTAGCAACAATGTAATTAGCATAATCAGCATACCAAGGAGTACTACGAGAAGTACTTATGACATTTAATTGTTCATCAGGAAAGCTATCATCAATAGGTAATGGGTCATCAAGAACATTCTCTAACCTAGAAAAATTGTCTGCAACGGGGTTCTTAGCTCCTCTTCTATCAACAATATGCAAATCAAATTCTTGTAGCAAGAGAACACATCTAATAAGTCTAGGTTTACCATCTTTCTTCTCCAAAAGATATTTAATAGCAGCATGATCAGTGTGGATAGTTACTTTAGAATCAACAATATAAGGTCTGAACTTATGACAAGCAAATACAACTGCTAAAAGTTCTTTTTCAGTAGTAGCATAATTTCTTTGAGCATTGTCTAGAGTCTCACTAGCGTAATGGATAACATTTAATTTCTTATCAACTCTTTGCCCTAGAACAGCACCTACAGCATAATCGCTAGCATCACACATAATTTCAAAGGGTAAATTCCAATCAGGTGGCTGAACAATAGGTGCAGAGACTAATGCTTTCTTAAGTATTTCAAATGCTTCTAAACAATCATCATCAAAGACAAATGGTATATCTTTTTGTAATAAATTAGTCAGAGGCCGAGGAATTTTTGAGAAGTCCTTAATGAACCTCCTATAAAATCCGGCGTGACCAAGGAAACTTCTTATACCTTTGATGTCCTTGGGACATGGCATCTTTTCAATAGCATCAACCTTGGCTTTATCAACTTCAATACCTCTTTCAGAAACTTTATGCCCCAAGACAATACCCTCATTAACCATAAAGTGGCACTTTTCCCAATTCAATTCAAGACTGCAAAACTCGATCAAGATTGCTCAAGCAATCATCAAAAGAAGATCCATAGATGGAAAAGTCGTCCATGAAAACCTCACAAATCTTTTCACAAAAGTCAGAGAATATAGCCATCATGCATCTTTGAAAGGTAGCAGGTGCATTACATAAACCAAAAGCCATACATCTATAAGCAAAAGTACCAAAAGGGTATGTAAAAGTAGTCTTTGATTGATCTTTAGCCGACACTGGTATTTGAGAGAAACCAGAATAACCATCTAGAAAGCAGTAATGTGTATGTTTGCATAATATTTCTAGCATTTGATCGATAAAAGTTAGGGGGTAATGATCTTTCTTAGTAGCCTTATTTAATTTGCGGAAATCAATTACCATCCAATAACCTGTAATAATTCTTTGTGGAATCAATTCATCTTTATCATTAGGAACAACAGTAATACCTCCCTTCTTAGGGACACAATGAACAGGACTTACCCACTGACTATCAGCAACGGGATAAATTATACCTGCCTCCAGAAGCTTTAGTATTTCTTTTCTTACCACTTCTTTCATTTTAGGATTCAGACGTCGTTGAGGATCACGAACTGGTTTGGCATCTGCTTCCAAATTTATTTTATGTTGACATAGAGTGGGACTAATGCCCTTAAGATCATCAAGAGTATATCCAATAGCAACACGGTGCTCCTTCAGAGTTTTCAATAATCTTTCTTCTTCATGCTCTGAAAGGTTAGCACTAATAATAACAGGATATATCTTCTTTTCATCAAGATAAGCATGTTTAAGATTATCAGGCAATGGTTTAAGCTCAAACACGGGATCACCCTTAGGTGGAGGGGGATTCCCTAGGATTTCAACATGCTAATTGTGTTTCAGAATAGGTTCCTATTTAAAGAATACTTCATCTATTTCCCTTCTTTCATTCATAAACATATCATTCTCATGGTCTAGCAAATATTGTTCTAAAGGATCACTAGGAGGTACGACAATAGAAGCAAGACCAATAATTTCATCCTTACTAGGCAATTCTTCTTCACGGTGTTGTTTACTAAATTTAGAGAAATTAAATTCATGAGTCATATCATCCAAGCCAATAGTAACAACATTCTTTTCGCAGTCTATCTTAGCATTAACAATGTTCAAGAAGGGTCTACCAAATATAATGGGACAAAAGCTATCTTGTGGGGAACTAAGAACAAGAAAATCAGCATGATATTTAGTTTTCCCGCACAAGACTTCAACATCTCTAACAATTCCCACTGCTGAAATAGTATCTCTATTAGCAAGTTTAATTGTGACATCAATATCTTCTAACTCAGCAGGTGCAATTTCATGCTTGATTTATTTATACAAGTCATAAGGTATGACACTAGCACTAGCACCCATATCACATAAGCCATGATAACAATGTTCTCCTATTTTAACAGAAATAACAGGCACGCCTACCACAAGTCTATGTTTATCTTTAGCACAAGGTTTAGCAATTCTAGCAGTTTCACTATAGAACTGAATAACATGCCCATCAATATTATCAGACAAGAGATCTTTAACAATAGCAATATTAGGTTCTACTTTAACTTGCTCAGGAGGTGTATGTGTTTTAATATTGCTTTTACAAACCATAGTTGAAGCTTTAGCATGATCCTTTATCCTAACAGGGAAAGGTGGTTTCTCAACATAACAAGTAGGAACAATAGGATCATTATAAGTGACAGTCTTTTCTTCAACTTTAATTGGTGCAGCTACTTTTACTTCTATGGGAGGATGATATTTAAACCACTTCTCCTAAGGGAGATTAACATAAGTAGCAAAAGATTCACAGAAAGAAGCTACTATCTCAGAATCAAGTCCATATTTAGTGCTAAACTTACGGAAAATATCGGTATCCATAAAAGATTTAACACAATCAAACTTAGGTGTCATACCTGACTCCTTACCTTTATCGAGATCCCAATCTTCAGAGTTGCGTTTAATTCTATCCAATAAATCCCATCTAAATCCAATAGTCTTCATCATAAAAGAGCTAGCACAAGAAGTATCGAGCATGGTGCGATTATTTTCAGAAAGCCGAGCATAATTTTTTTGAAGAATCGTTTCTCTTGGTAGCTCATGATTGGGGCATGAATATAACATTGATTTAAGCCTCCCCCAAGCTTGAGCGATGCTTTCTCCTTCGCGAGGCCAAAAATTATATATATAATTGCGGTCACGATGAACAAGATGCATAGGGTAATACTTTTGATGAAATTCCAATTTCAATCTTCTATAGTTCCATGATCCTGTATCATCACATAGCCTATACCATGTCAATGTGTCTCCCTTCAAAGATAAAGGGAAGACCTTCTTCTTAGCAACATCATCGGGTATACCTGCAAGCTTAAATAATCCACAAACTTCATCCACATATATTAGGTGTTCATCAGGATTAGCTAGCAGTTTTTCTATCATACCCGAAGGATACTCATAAGGAATTTCATTTTCAATAGGTTCAGTAGGTTGAGGAGAAACTCTTTGCTCTACTGGTCGGGGTGAAGATACCCCGAACAAGCCCCTCAGAGGATTACTTTCCATAGTAACAAGTGACCGTAAATTTCAGCACACTATATAAATATTTCCTTACCAAATTCCACCTACCAAAGGCGCTTCACTCCCCGGGAACGGCGCCAGAAAAGAGTCTTGATGACCCACAAGTATAGTGGATCTATCGTAGTCCTTTTGATAAGTAAGAGTGTCAAACCCAACGAGGAACAGAAGGAAATGATAAGCGGTTTTCAGCAAGGTATTCTCTGCAAGTACTGAAATAAGTGGTAACATATAGTTTTGTGATAAGATAATTTGTAACAAGCAACAAGTAACAAAAGTAAATAAAGTGCAGAAAGGTGGCCCAATCCTTTTTGTAGCAAAGGACAAGCCTAGACAAACTCTTATATAAGGAAAAGCGCTCCCGAGGACACATGGGAATATCGTCAAGCTAGTTTTCATCACGTTCATATGATTCACGTTCGGTACTTTGATAATTTGACATGTGGGTGGACCGGTGCTTGGGTGCTGTTGTTACTTGAACAAGCATCCCACTTATGATTAACCTCTATTGCAAGCATCTGCAACTACAACAAAAGTATTAAGGTAAACCTAACCATAGCATGAAACATATGGATCCAAATCAGCCCCTTACGAAGCAACGCATAAACTAGGGTTTAAGCTTCTGTCACTCTAGCAAACCATCATCTACTTATTACTTCCCAATGCCTTACTCTAGGCACAAATAATGGTGAAGTGTTATGTAGTCGACGTTCACATAACACCACTAGAGGCTAGACAACATACATCTCATCAAAATATCAAACGAATACCAAATTCACATGACTACTAATAGCAAGACTTCTCCCTTGTCCTCAGGAACAAACGTAACTACTCACAAAGCATATTCATGTTCATAATCAGAGGGGTAATAATATGCATAAAGGATCTTAACATATGACCTTCCACCAATTAAACCAACTAGCATCAACTACAAGGAGTAATTAACACTACTAGCAACCTAGTAGCACCAATCCCGGACTTGGAGACAAGAATTGGATACAAGAGATGAACTAGGGTTTTGAGATGAGATGGTGCTGACGAAGATGTTGATGGAGATTGCCCTCTCCCGATGATAGGAGCTTTGGTGATGACGATGGCGATGATTTCCCCCTCCGGGAGGGAAGTTTCCCCGGCAGAACAGCTCTGCCGGAGCCCTAGATTGGTTCCGCCAAGGTTCCACCTCGTGGCGGCGGAGTTTCATCCTGAAAGGTTGCTTCTGGTTTTTTTCTCGACGAAAGACTTCATATAGCAGAAGATGGTCATCGGAGAGCCACCAGGGGGCCCACGAGGTAGGGGGCGCGCCCTAGGGGGGCACGCCCCCCACCCTCATGGAAAGGCTGTGGGCCCCCTGGTCTTCATCTTTGGCGAGGATTTTTCATTATTAATTATAAGGTATTCCGTGGAGTTTCAGAACTTTTGGAGTTGTGCAGAATAGGTCTCTAATATTTGCTCCTTTTCTAGCTCAGAATTCCAACTGCCAGGATTCTCCCTCCTTATGTAAACCTTGTAAAATAAGAGAGAATAGCCATAAATATTGTGACATAATGTGAAATAACAGCCCATAATGCAATAAATATCGATATAAAAGCATGATGCAAAATGGACGTATCACTACCTCGTGGCCTCCTCCTTTGTTTCTTGACGTAGGGTCCAAGCCTCCTGGATCATGTTCAGTGTGAAAATCACGTTCCCGAAGGTTTCATTCCGTTTGGACTCCGTTTGATATTCCTTTTCTTCGAAACCCTAAAATAGGCAAAAAAAAACAGCAATTCTGGGCTGGGCCTCCGGTTAATAGGTTAGTCCCAAAAAAAATATAAAAGTGGATAATAAAGCCCAATAATGTCCAAAACAGTAGATAATATAGCCTGGAGCAATCAAAAATTATAGATACTTTGGAGACGTATCATTGGGGATGGACCACTTAACCTGTGACATGGCCCGTGTGAAGGCGTCGCTGTGGAAGAGCTTGATGTCGTAGTCAGCTTTCTCGAGATATAGTAATACGCTAGCTCGCTGACATGAAGCCTTCGGCATGGCAACATAGTCAACGTCTTCAGCGGCTTCCCCGGCGACATGTTGCTCCAGGATCGACAGGTCGGGGCAAACGGCGGCCACCTCGCCAACGTCCGCCGGAGAGGCCATGATAAACCTCTTCTTGGTCGAACGCTCGCCGGGCTCCCCGGGATACATGGTCGAGCTTAGGGTGCAACATTCTGGAGCAGGGGATGCGGATCTGGCGGGGAGGGACACCGCATGCCTCATCTAAAAACTCAAGGGAGGGGGGCGATGGTATGGGAATCGCTGTGTAACCTGAAGTTTATTATCTAAGCTCGGAGGAACAGCCAGACCGGCAGGGGTTGACGGCCGCGAGCTAGGGTTCGAGGGGGAATGGGGGCGGGTGGGGGACTGTGGATGGGGGGTGTTTGAGGATACATTGCGTCTACTGAAAATTTTAGTACTGGTGGGTGGAGATGGTGGTGGATCAGGGAGGGCGACGGTTCAAACGCCTCGGCTACTGCAATTTTACTATAAGGTCGATGCTAGAGGAGTGTGGGTGACGGTTGAAGTACGATGGCTACTAAAATTTGGGTAAAGGAATTGATGCAGGGTGGGAGTGCCCAAGATCGCGCACGGTCCAATAACAATATGCGTGTATGATAATAAGGAAAAGTGGCGCGGAACTGCCAATTTTTGCAACGCTCAAGGCGGGTAGTTTGTTTTCATATTTCTAGCTAGCTGGTCTATCTCGCACAGTTCGTCCTAATTTCCAAATAATCTTACCCGCCTTTATCTTGCATAGGTGGCGGTTTTATAGCGCACTTGCATCGCACACGGTTAAGCCAGTACCTCCACCCTTTGCTCGCGCTTGCACGTTCGTGGTCATTTTACAGTGCACTTGCATCGCACATGGTTGAGTCAGTACCTCCACCTTAATTTGCTCGCGCTTGCGCAGGCGTGGTGATTCATAGAGCACTTGTATCACACATGGTTAAGATATTATACCCGTGTACATTGAGCGTCATCATAGTCTTTGCAGCAAAAAATAACGTTAGAGAGGGTCAGAAGACAACCACACCAACATGTGGCCCAAATATATATGAGTGAAAAGGGTGGTCTGTGATGCTCAAAATTCCAATGCACAACTTTGACCGGGCGGGCCCACAGTTGGGCTCGTCGTCGAAGATCGATGAGAGGGGCCAACAGTCAAGAACCACATGGAAGTGGCCAAATATATGTAGGCATATTGGGGATGTTTAAATCTTTGAATAGACAATGCATAACTTTGGTGGCACCTGCCTCGCAAACCCGAAAGCACCTTTGGATATATATATATATAATGATAAAATGTCGTACCTAGCAACGATGCTTGGCCCACCACCTCCCACTTCGTGTCAGCGGGGCAGATGCATGTAATGATCTATATTTTGGTCATACATGCATGTTACCATGACCTACCATAAGACGGACCAATGAATCTATCGTTTGGTCAAACGATAGCTGTTGTTGTCGATAAACTGCTTGGGCCAATAGATTGAACCATCATAAAAATTGCACGAGAGGGACCACAAAACCAGCACCTCTTGCATGCGGCCCAAAATAATGTACGTTGGGAAGGGGTGATGTGTGTTTTCAATATAGAATAATGTACAATTCAGATGTGGTGCCTACCTCTCGATACAGACAACAACAATGAAGGCAAGGTAGTTAAGGACGAGATACGCAGGGTATGATGTAGGTCGAACCCAGCAATCCAAGCACGTGGGAGGGAATCCTGACAATGCATGAGCTCGAGCTTTGGTTGAGCGACATGTGATGGTGACCGGACCTAACATGAACTAGGAGGAATCCATTCATGGCCAACACATACCCCTCATTATCGGTCAAAGGGATGCTATACATACACTCAGAGAGCCCACAGATATGCGTGTCATCACAAAAAAGTGCACAAGGGAGACGTGGTCGATCAGAATGTAAGGGTACGGTGGTGTGGGATGTGTTTAAATCCCAAATGCACAACTTCGATGGGCCACCAACTACATTACAAACCGAACACCGTACCCGACTCCAAGCCTAGTTCAATATGTACGATGTCAGTTTCCCAACTTCGATGCGGCCGCGAGGGGAGGGGGGTCATCCCACACATGCGCTCGAACTTTATTTGGTCTAGCATGGGACACATTTATATCTACATCTATACCCCTATATAGTGTGCGAATAACTTTGAAAGTTGGTCGTTGGATGAAGCCAATCCGACGGTACAGAGATGGAAAATACGAGCACTACTGTCCGTTGGATATCATCTACATTCCACCAGATTCTGCCACATGTACAATCTAGAAGACTCCATGGCTGAACTTAAGCATAATGGACAAAACTAAAAAACACAAGCACTTCTCCTTTGTTCTCTAGAATCTTCATATCTTAATTGCCCAAACTTTTCTTTCTAAATGAATTTTCACCTTTTGTTTTTACTTTATGCTTTGCAATGCACAATTCCATGAATCTTAAAATAGATTTTTAATAAAACTAATTGATTTTGGATGACATGAACTATAAGAATTAAACGAACATCTACATCATGCATATATGACTCAAAGCTGACATGCTATAGTGTGGTATTTATTCATAATTTGGTTACCAAATCTGATGCGTGCAATGCACATGTACCTTACTAGTATCAATAGGAAACCATCATGGTCAAACCCTTCTCGTTGTTGGGTCAAAGGGATAGATTGTGTGGACCCCCTAATTGTCGGTAAAGGATAGTATATATACCTCGGGGAGCCCACAGATATGTGTTCCATCTGTAAGACGCACAAGGGAGACATGCTCAAGAAGAACACACTGCCCCCTATACCCTGCATGCAACCTGAAAAAGGTTTATATAATCGCCATGACAGGTCAAGTCAATCATTCTTTAATTTTTTAGAGCAAAATATAGCCCATAAAGACTTAGTAGGTTTATATAATCGCCATGACAGATCAAGTCAATCATTCTTTAATTTTTTTAGAGCAAAAAATAACCCGTAAAAACATAGTCTACAAATTAGCAAAACAAGGATCCCAATGTTTATATAATTTCCATGATAGGTCACTATAGAAATATATTATATGCCTACTAAGTTTTATAGGTTATTTTTTGCTCTAAAAAACTAAAGAATGATTGACTTGACTTGTCATCGTGATTATATAATCCTTTTTTAGGTTGCATGCAGTGTATAGGGGCAGGGTGTTCTTCTCGAGCATGTCTCCCTTGTGCGGCTTACAGACACGGCACATATCTGTGGGCTCCCCGAGGTATATATACTATCCTTTACCGACAATTAGGGGCTCTGCACAATCTATCACTTTGACCCAACAACAAGAAGGGTTTGACTTGATGGTTTCCTATTGGTACTAGTAAGGTACACGTGCATTGCACGCATCAGATTTGGTGCTTGAGATATGCAACTTCCCACCGGGTCACCCATCGTTGGACTACTCCAACCCGACCACGCTTAACTTCTAAGTTCTATTCGACTAGGCTAGCAGATGGGAAGCCGCCCCTTGCTGATAAGAATTGCCTCCTTGCCATTCAGGCGTTTCACGCTTGGCACCCTATGGGACCTACTCCCTCCTATCACACACATTTGTGCTTTTAGAAACTGTGTGGGATATTTACATGGCCGGTGTGTCGCCGCTAGCCTTCAATGAGCACTGACACTTGTAGTGGGAAAATGATGGGAGAAGAGGCGGGGAACCGATGAGAGGAGTGGCGAGAAACGGTAGCCTATTTAGAAAAACTAGTAGACAAGGAAGCGTGAGCAGCACGACGCATGCACACAGTGCTTACCCATGTACTACATGTGCTGTCGAAAGGGCTCAGGGTTGCCGTTTGATCTAAGAGCATCCAATGGTGCACACGTATGATCTGTGGGGTTTGGGTTCTGGCCAATCAGAACGCACGACTCAGATCGCATGCGCAGCAGGGGGAGGGGGGCGTCGGCCACGGTTTGGTAGGCACACGACTTTCGTGAGTGAACCGTGTGCTATTTGAAAACATTTCGTGAGAAGAATCTTGGTTTTTAAATCCCCGTAAATCCAAAACTAACCTGAAAATCGTGAAACCTGGCATGGTGTCATGACATGGCACATATATGTCAAGGAATTTTTTCATCCATTTTGGCGCAGGTTTTATTACAAGGCTCTTAAAACTGAAGCTTCTCTCAAAGAAGCCTCGTGGTTCCGATAGGGAAATGTGTCCCCTTTTGGGTGATAAGTAATCACTGCCTCCTTTCGCCTTGTATTTTCTTCTATGGGCAATATGGAATGACAGGGTATCCGTGCTGAAATTTAAACTTATCCAGGCTTCATTTGGCCTTTTTATACACTAATTGAGTTTCCTAGGCATTTAATGTCCATAATTCAAATCTGAACTTCAAATAAATGCTCCAGTTCACCAAAATGGCTAGAAAATTTATACATGTGTCCTTGGGTGCCTGTTTAGTTCCCTAGCTAGGAATGGGAACGAATTATAACCGTACCCGCGTCCTGGCTCGTCCTCAAACATTTGGAATCTCGGCTTTTAAATCCCGTAAATCCTAAACTCACCAGAAAATCATCAATGGTGGCTTGGTGTCACATCATGACACATATATGTCGTGGTAAAAACATTGTCCAATTTGGGCCAAGCTTTATTACAAACCTCTTACAAAGTGGAGCTTCTCTAAAAGATGCCTCATGGTTGCAATAAGGAAACATGTTCCCCTTGTGGGCGAAACGTAATCACTCCTCCTTTCGCCTTGTATTTTCTTCCACGGGCAACATGGAACAACATGATATCCGTGCAGAAATTTAAACTTATTCAGGGTTCATTTTCCCTTTTTATACACTAATTGAGTTTCCTAGGCATTTAATGTCCATAATTCAAATCTGAACTACAAATACACGCTCCAGTTCACCAAAATGGCTAGAAAAATTATAGATGTGTCCTTGGGTGCATGTTTAGTTCCCATGCCAGGAATGGGAACGAATTACAACCGTACCCGCGTCTTGGCTCGTCCTCAAAATTTGGGATCTTGGTTTTTAAATCCCCGTAAATCCTAAACTCACCAGAAAGTCATCAAAGGTGTCATGGTGTCACGTCATGACACATACATGTCGTGGTACAAACATTGTCCAATTTGGGCCAAGCTTTATTACAAACCTCTTACAAACTGGAGCTTCTCTGAAAGAAGCCTCGTGGTTCTGTTAGGGAAACGTGTTCCCCTTGTGGGTGAAACGTAATCACTGCCTCTTTTCACCTTGTATTTTCTTCCACGGGCAACACAGAACGACATGATATCTGTGCTGAAATTTAAACTTATTCAGGGTTCGTTTGGCCTTTTTATACACTAATTGAGTTTCCTAGGCATTTAATGTCCATAATTCAAATCTGATCTACAAATACATGCTCCAGTTCACCAAAATGGCTAGAAAAATTATAGATGTCTCCTTGGGTGCTTGTTTAGGTCCAATGCCAGGAATCGGAACGAATTACGACCGTACCAGTGTCCTGGCTCGTCCTCAAGCATTGTGAATCTTGGTTTTTCAATCCCCATAAATCCAAAACTCACCAGAAAGTCATCAAAGGTGGCGTGGTGTCACGTCATGGCACATATTTCTCGTCGTAAAAACTTTGCCAATTTGGGCCAAGCTTTATTACAAACCGGAGCCCGTCACCAAAACACTCACGGTTTCGATAGTGAAATGTGTCCCCTTGTGGGCCAAACGATAATCGCTCCCTCTTCTAGCCTCGTATTTTATTCTACACGCAACATGGAACAACAGGAGATTCGCGCTAAACTTTGCAATTATTCAGGGTTAGTTTGACCCTTTTTTATTCATTAATTGAGTTTTCTAGGCATTTGATGTCCATAATTCAAATCTTAACTACCAATACATGCTCCAGTGCACCAAAATTGCTAGAAAAAACATACATGTTTCCTTGGGGTGCATGTTTAGGTCCCATGGAACGAATGTGAATGAATTCAACCGTCTCGCCATCATGGCTTGGCCACAAACATTGCGAATCTTGGTTTTTACATCTCTGTAAATCCAAAAATCACCAGGAAATCATGAAACTAGGCATGGTGTCACTACATGGTACATATAATTGTCCAATTTGGGTGAAGCTATATTACAAGCCTCTTACAAACCGGAGCCTGTCGCAACCCTCATGGTTCCGCTAGGGAAACATGCCCCTCTTATGGGCGAAACGATAATCGCTGCCTCTTCTCGCCTTGAACTTTGTTTTCTACAGGCAACATAGAATAACAGGAGTGTCAGGCTGAAATTTGAATCTATACAGGGTTCGTTTAGCCAGTGTATATATTACTAATTACTAAGTTTTATATGCATTTAATGTAGTCCATAATTCAAATTTGAACTACAAGCACATGCTCTAGTGAAGCAAAACGGGTGGGAAATCGTACATGTGACATTGATTCATGTTTAGGCCTCATTTAAGGAATGGGAATGAATTAAAAACTTGTCGTCCTCCTGAAACATTGCGAATCTCGGTTTTTATATCCCAGTAAATTAAAGCAGCTGGCATGGTTTCATGACATGGCACATATATGCCATGGTAAAAAATTTTCCAGTTTGAGAAGAGGTGCACACATTAGTAGCCAACGAAGTCCTTTTTGAAACAAAAAGCTAACACGTTAAGATCGCAAACGGTTGTATCATATTAACTATGTCGAAATTTAACCATACTTGGTGGCGTGCATGCAGCTGTTTGATTAGACGGGACGAGCGCGAGAAGTCCACCGTGCAGGCTCGACGGGACGCGTGCGAGCAGTCCGCCGCATAGGCTGGACGGGATGCGTGCATCCTGTCCACCTAGCAGGTTCGACGGGACATGTGCGAGCAGCAAGGCCGTCCATGCTCACCGGGAAGCGAGCTCTTTGACCTCGATGCACAAGCCGCCGCGACCTCGCTCACAACTTCTCCATTAATGGGTTAATTAAAGCACCTAGACGGAGGGTGTTTGCTTGTGATCGCATGGCAGCATTTGCTTTGTTCGTGTTTTCAACTCGTATTCCGCCCTAATTTAAATTGCCACATAGGGCAACGGATAATACAACCACAAATAAAGTGGCAACGGATAATACAATGACAAATTTACAATGGGCAGATAATAATTGTCTTACATATTACGGCTAATTTAAAATGCCACATGTGGCAAGGCCTGGAAGACATGAGGACAAGAGAAGAAGGAAATTGCAGACAACAATCTGGGTCGCTACTGTCTCTACTCGTTGATGGATCGCCGAGCAACGAAATCCTCCAGCTCCTTCTTCTATTCCTCATGACTTCGCTTGAAAGCATCCACGGATTCCTCCACCTCCTAGTCACGCTGGATCCGGAGCTTCCTCTAGCCACCCATCAGTTCCTCGACAACCGCTTTCAGCGTTATCTCTGAGTCACTGCTCTATTCATGCAACATCTTCTAGTCGACGACCTCCTCCTCCTTCTCGGTGAGAAACTTGAGGAGCTTCACATTGTGACCCATGAGTTGCTCGACGAGGCCGGTCGCCTTGTCAACCGAGGCATCGCTTATCTTGAGCAGCTTCTTCAAGCCGTCGACCAGCTCCTGTTGCGTAGTGATGCCAACGAGAATGTCATCGTCGCCGGCGAATGACTTCAGGAACGTCGGCTCGTCGCGATGGCTGACGCCGCGAATGTGCTTGTGAGAGCCCTCGCATACCCGTGATAGCTTGTTTGAGGGCTCCGCGGTGCGCCGGGACATCTCTGCTGCGGCCGCGGCTTTGCGGTGGGACCTCTCTAGTGCTTCCGCGGCCTTGGTCTTTGTTGCCTGGTTATATGTCCACCCGAAACTCCTCCTACCGGTCATGGAGGAACGACTTGACAAGAAAGACCTGTTTTGTGGGTGATGAGGAGAGGAACTATGAAGTAATTATCGAGTCGGTAGTTTTTATAGCCCAGTGCTAAGTGTGAACAAATATTAGTTGGATAGGTGTGAACAGATTTGCAATTACTTATTACGTTGTAATCTGCAATGTGACGAGAAACAAGGTCAAAATTTATTGATGGCAGAAGGTTGACCACATGGTTGCTTGCCGTTGAGGTGGTTGCGGCGCGCTTCGCTCTAGCGTCCCTGCACGCGCTCTGCTCACCGTTGAGGCAAATTTACGATGGCAACGGTTAATAATTCTTAATAATTGTCTTACATATTCAGGATAATTTAAAATGCCTCATGCGGCAAGGCCCAGAACACTCACGACCTACATGTCCATACAATTATAATAAAATATAAGCTAAAAGGCTGAGCTGGCGGCCTTCCGACAATGGTCTTCTCAGACCCGCCTCCGGCTTCGGAGCTGCTGGCGCTGGGAGGCTCTTGGGGCTGCTGGGCCTCTTCCAGAAGAGCTTGACAACGTGCAATCGCCCACATGATAACTCCGCGGAACCGCTCCATTTCCATGTCTCTGGCCTGGTAGCAAATTCCGTCCATCACCTGCATCATCAAGATATCACGTTGGTGACATTCTACTTCGTCGGACGTCAACTCTGCCAAGGATGCTCTCGAGCCTGGCCACCACATCAACGGGATCAAGGCTGACACGACCGCCGCGAGCAATCATGAAGTCGCAGGCTGCCTGTGTCTTGACTGAATCACAGAGGTCCTCTGCCCATTCCTTGTGGGGCAATAGGCTCTCAATGAGCACTAGTGACGGCGGCTATTCGGATGGGTCGTCGATCATGCCGCCGAGTAGCTCTGGATATTTTGCACGGTGGGTGGCAAACTACTCATCACACCTCCTCTGCAATATGTCGATTGTGCTCCCAAGGACTGTCACGCCGATATCGCTGCCGATGGGCCATGGTGCCTGCACCGGCCGATGAAGCTCTTGCTCCCCGACCTGCTCTGGCTCGTTCTCGTCGCTGAAGATGTAACACAGGTAGGCGTCGACGTCGAACCTTTGGTCTTTGCCTGGCATGCTTGGAATAACTAATGGTAGATGGGTGAGGACTAGATCTGCGCAGACTGTCACGGTGGTGCCTTGTCGCCTGGGTTATATGCAGCAAGCCGTTAGCTGGTGGCGGGAAACCGGTGAGGGAAGAGGCGTGGATTTTACAATTCACCCATGTGGAGCGCGGGAAGCATTCACTGGAGTGCGGGAAGACTAAGCAGAGCACACACACAACCCGAATACTATATCCGGTGCCGCGTGTTATTTATCACACAAGTATGTGTAACTTACTAATCATCGCACATGAGTACTCGCAGACGCATCATGTGTGATACTCCTAGCCACCGCAAGCAACTAGTTTGCATTTTTTAAATTTTTTGTACACACAGAATCACACATGAACTAACTGTATTAACCGTCTGTGTTGTAATTTCTCATCGCAAATAGTTCATCCGAATCAGCTGTTTGCCATCTATCATACACATCTTGTTAAGTTGAACCGTTTCCGTTGTATTCGCTAATCAAAAACAGTTCGTCCAAGTGAACCGTATGCCCTATATCACACATACCTTGATCTGGCTAACCGTTTCTGTTGCACTCCCTAATAGCAAACAGTTCAATGAAGCGAACTGTATGCCGTATATCGCACACACATTGATATGGCTGCCTGTTTCTGTTGTTCTATCTCATCGCAAATAGTTCGAATGGGTTAACAGTGTGCCTTGAATCGCACACGCAACTAAAATCTGAACCATGTTTGATGGCTCTGGCATCACAAACGTTTTGCACCTTTTTTGACGGTTTTTTACATCCCCGTTTGTGATTAATGCATCACACACAGTTTCGTCAAAGGGTCGCTGATCGTAGTGCCGTGTTAGCAGCATCCTGCAGTAGTGGCACTTCATCGTTCAGAGCTAATCGTCGCTGGCGAATTACATGGAGGATATTACAACGACACTATGCTTCTAATTATGAGTATTAGAGGAACTATACCAAGCTATGAATTCTTAACTAGGACCAACTAGAACTAGGGCTAGATGGACTAGAGGAGGCTCCATAACTTGCGCATTGAAAAAGGGCCAACACCTGTAGTATGTATAGGTTAGGAGGAGAGGGAGGGGTGTCACACAAGGGGGGGGGGTTCCCCCCTTGAGCCAACCATGGGGAGGGGAATCCCTCGCCAATTTGGCCTCCCTCCCCTCCTTCCAATAGGAGAGGGGCGCCACCCATATCTGGCCCTTGTGGCCCAATATGCCTTCCACCTGTTGGCCTTTTAAGGCCCATTGATACTTAAATTACTATAAAATCCTTCTAATTATTATTAGACCATTTTATATATAATTTAACATGATCGGAAGCATTTTCCACCTATATATTAATTATCGGTAATGCCCGGTGTTGCCCTATACTCTCCCAAACCCTTCCGATGAAATCAAAACGCTTCCGAATCCTCTTGAAACTATTTCAAATATAAATGAAACAATTCCAAAAATTTATTATTATGACTTCTGTCCTACTAGCACTCAGCAGATGTGATCGCCTTAAGCTTGTGACCCCATAGGTACGGCAACTCATAGAGATGAACGAGACCGTTCATTCAGTGACCAACAGTGGATGTCCATATCGATCCCTATGAGGACATGAATTATATTTGAGTGAACCTTTGGTCATCATGTGATGTCCATTTGCTTTGCAATACTTCACAAAACCCTAGATGCATCGGTATCCTCCTGAGTCATCACACACTCACCATACCGTTATCCTGATTACCGGCATTGTTCTTGTTCCTCGTTGTTGTGTTTCGACATCCCCGTGAAGAAGTCACATGTGTCTGGCCAGAGGATGATGGTTTTCGTCACACCAAAATGGCACTAAGAATTTCTCTCGATCGTCAAATGAGCAAATCCCACTCTTGAGCTATCTAGTCCCTTGTCAAACTTCCCTATGAACCTGTAAGTTGTCGTTATGATCACCGTGTTACAAGTGACGTTTGAGAAACCCCGAATCCCACAGTACGGTAAGAAGTGCCTATGATAGTCTCATGGTCTAAGGGAGAAAATCACACGTTAACACTCCATGTTATTACAATTGATTACAGACGATATTAACTCAATTCATAATAGACAAGATCAGGTCAATTCAATATGATCGCTCTTCCAATGTTATGATCTCAATGTTGTTTTAGGACTATCGGTACACTTAATAATATCCTAAGATCCAGGAAACGTGATCACCAACAACGCTTGAGCTAGTCCTAGAGGCAAGACTAGGAACATTTTATTTAATCATTTATTATTCCACACATGAATATGAGTTTTCCATTGAATCGTGTATTCAAGGATCATAGTAGTTATAGCATAGAATATACACTCTTTAATTATGAATGCGGAAATATAATAATATAAATATTATTGCCTCTAGGGCATATTTCCAACAATCTCCCACTCGCACGAGAGTCAAAAATCTAGTTTACAAAGTCTCTTTAACGCATATGGCTATCCGGTGTTGCTCATGATTTGCTCATGGTAAAGCCTTTGTCATCGGGTCTGACATATTCAAATCTGTGTGAATCTTGAGAATCTTCACCTAGCCCTTCTCAATATACTGTCACACAATGAGATACTTGCGTTCAATGTGTCTGGTCTTCATGTGTGATCTTGGTTCTTTTGCTTGAGCAACGGCTCCACTATTATCACAATAGAGAGCCATTGGATTCATCACACTTGGGACCACACCAAATTCTTCAAAAAACTTCTTGATCCAGAACACACTTTCTTTGAAGCTTCCAAAGGCGCAATATACTCTACTTCTATCATAGAATCCGCAACATTGTTTTGTTTGAAACTCTTCCAAACAACCGCACCACCATTAAGTGTGAGAACATAACCCTATGGAGATTTATAGTCATCTATATCAGTCATGAAGCTAGCATCGGTATAACCATTTACAACAAGTTCTTCATCTCCTCCATATACAAGGAGCATGTCCTTTGTTCTTCTGAGGTATTTCAGAATATTCTTAACTGTTGTCTAGTGAGCTACTCCTGGATCACTCTGGTATCTTCTACTAACATTTAGTGCATAAGAAACATCTGGTCTTGTACATATCATAGAATACATGATGGAGCCAATAGCAGAGGCATATGGTACTCCTCTCATTTGCACTTGCTCATCAACTGTCTTGGGACATTGATTTCTGCTAAGTGTTATGCCATGTGACATTGGAAGAAAGCCTTGCTTGGCATTCTCCATACAAACCTCTAAACCTAGTGAATGTATGTTCTCTGACTTAGTGCCATTAGACTCCTTGACCCATCTCTATAGATTTTAATGCCCAATATATATGCATCTTCATCTAAGTCTTTCATTGAAAACACACTCTTCAAATAGTCTTTTATTGTGCCAAGATATTTTGTATCATTCTCAATCAACACTATGTCATCTACATATAATATTAGAAATGCTACATAACTCCACTAAACTTTGATTCTTCATCATTATTAATGAAGCTAAACTCTTTTACCACTTCACCGAAATGTTGATTCCAGCTCCTTGATGCTTGCTTCAAACCATAGATTGACCTTTAAAGCTTGCAAACCTTTCCGACATTCTTTGGATAAACAAAACCTTCTGGTTGTATCATGTAAACATCCTCTTTTAGATTCCTTTTAGGAAAGCAGTTTTGACATCCATCTGCCATATCTCGTAGTCTAAATATGTAGCTATAGCCATCACAATCCTTACATAATTTAGCATTGCTACTAGAGAGGAAGTCTCATCATAATCAACTCCCTCTACTTGTGAAAACCCTTTGGAAACTAGCCTTGGTTTATAGATAGTGGGATTACCATCTGCTACTTCTTGAGCTTGCGTTGATTTTTCCCTTGAAGAGGAAAATAGTGATGCAGCAAAGTAGAGATAGGTAGTTCCCTCAGTTAAGAACCAAGGTATCAATCCAGTAGGATATACACGCAAGTCTCCAATCTATACACCTACACAAACAATCAACCACTTGCACCAACGTGATAAAGGGGTTGCCAATCCCTTCACGGTCACTTGCAAGGATGAGATCTGATAGACATAGATATAAAATATTACTAAAAAGTAAAACAAAATAAAAGTAAGTAAATTGCAGCAAGGTATTTTTGGTTTTTTGGGTTTACAGATCTAAAAATATATGATGGGATATAGACCCGGGGGCCATAGGTTTCACTAGAGGCTTCTCTCTTGAAGGAAAATAATATGTTGTGTGAACAAGTTACTGTCGAGGAATTGATAGAAAAGAGCAAACTTATGACGATATCCAAGGAAATGATTATGAATATAGGCCTCACGTCCATGTCAAGTAGACCGAAATGATTCTGCATCTACTACCATTACTCCACACATCGACCGCTATCCAGCATGCATCTAGAGTACTGAGTTCATAAGAGTGGAGCAACGCCTTAAGTAAGATGGCATGATGTAGAGGGATAGACTCAAGCAATATGATGAAAACAACATCTTTTAACCTTTGATGGCAACAATACTATACGTGCCTCACTACCCCTACTTTGTCACTGGGTGAGGGCACCAAAAGATTGAACCCAAAACTAAGCAACTCTCCCATTGCAAGAAATACCAATCTAGTTGGCCAAACCAAACCGATAATTCAAAGAGAAATACAAAGATATCAAATCATGCATATAAGAATTTAGAGAAGACTCAAATAATATGCATAGATAGTCTGATCATAAATCCACAATTCATCGGATCTCGACAAACACATTGTATTAAAGATCAAAGAGAGAGAAGAAGCCATCTAGCTACTAGCTATGGACCCGTAGGTCTGTGGTAAACTAGGCAGGCTTCATTGGTAGGGCAATATAGTTGATTTAGATTCCCTCCATGATCGAATCCCCCTCTGGTAGGATGCCGTAAAAGGCCTGAAGATGGGATCTTGCGGACATAGAGGCTTGCTGCGGCGGAAAAGTATTTTTGGTAGATGCTTCTGTTGGTTTGGGATTATTTCTGAATTTATAGGCCAAGAATTATGGCTGGAGGAGTCTCGAGGGGCCTGAGGGAGTCATGGACTAAGGGGTCCTTAGGGCGTCAGCCCATTGAATACGGGCCGGACTGGTGAAGCCGCATAGCGACGGGAGATCTATGAAGCCGTCGTGTGTCCTCCAAGTAGATTCCGTGGAGAACAGTACCGTGAATAATACAGATGACCTCGCCGAAGCCACAGCTAACGAACATCATCAGAATAACCTCACAGGGCAGGAGGACTTGTTAAACCCAAAAAACCCCGATGACTCCGAAGACAACAACTACCTCCCATCCTCCGAGGAGAAGGACATTCTCGAGGATGACGGTTTCATCGTCCTCGAAGACCCGCTGGAGCAGGAGCGGTTTAAACGGAGGCTTCTAGCCATTGCCTGAAGTCTGATGAAACAAAAACGCAGAATCAAGGCCGAACATGACACCCTCAACGATCGATGGACTAAAGTACTAGTTTCCGAAGAAGGGTATGGTCGCGAACAGGCAATCAAAAGTTATCCCAAGCAAAGATTGTTGCCACAATTCAAAGACGAGGCTGTAGAGCCCACACGTCCAACATACACATGCGCCGAACAGCCGGACCACCCCTAGATGGCGGGAAAGAGAAGCTGACGAGGCCGAGCACCCCGCTGTTACGGCAGGGATCAAGCACGGCCCACCTACGAGTACGACCTTCGCCATGACCTCGACTTTCGAGGAGGCCGTACCAGGTCCATCTACAGACCTAGAGAATATCTGCACACTCAATAGGAGGACATTATGATTGGCCGAGCTGAAATGATAGAGTCCGGGAGCACCATCGGACTCAGATGGCCGAAGACCTCTGACGCAATGTAGGCCGAGTTCGGGGCGCCGCACACCCTGTGTGCTTCAAAGAGAGGGTAATGCAACAATAATTCCCTGAAGGCTTCAATCTGTGAACATCAAACCATATGACGGAACCACATACTTAGCCGTATGGATAAAGGATTTTCTCCTCCACATTCACATGGCACAAGGAGATGACCTCCACGCCATCAAATATATGCCACTAAAGCTTAAAGGACCAGCTCGACACTGGTTGAACGGCCTTCTAGAAGAATCTATAGGCCATTGGGAAGAGCTTGAGGACACTTTTAGAGCGAACTTCCATGGCACTTGTGTCCAGCCTCCGGACACGAACGACCTGAATCGGATCACACAACAGATCGGTGAATTTGCCTGGCAGGTTTAGAAACGATTCCTGACCAAGAAGAACCAGATTGTCAACTGCCCGAATGCCGAAGCCTTGGCTTCTTTCAAGAATAGCATCAAGGACGAATTGCTTGTAAAACAGCTCGGCCAAGATAAACCAAGAACTATGGCAGCCTTTACTTCTCTCATGACCCGCTTTTGCACGGGCGAAGACAGTTGGCTCGCTCATAAAAACACCAATCCCGTCACACCCGATACCTCCGAGGTTCGGGATGCTAATGGAAAGCCGTGGTGTAGCAAGAATAAACATCGCCACAATGACGGTGAAGGCGAGGATACGATAGTAAATGTCAGGTTTAGAAACCCGAAGTATAGACCCTGAAAGAAAGCACCTAAAGGCAACTGCGACGGCACATCCAGACTAGATGCAATTTTGAACAAGACTTGCCAGATCCACGGCAAGCCAGAGAAGCCCGCCAACCACTCCAACTATAACTGTTGGGTGATAAAGTAGGCCGGCAAGCTTACAGCCGAAGACTCGGGCAAAAGCCCATGAAGCAAGGACGATGACGAGCCCCACATGCCGAATAGTGGAGGCCAGAAACCCTTCCCTTCCGAGGTAAAGATGGTGAACATGATCTACGCAACCCACATACCAAAGAAGGAGAGGAAGCGAGAATTGTGAGACGTATATTCCGTCGAGCCCGTAGCGCCGAAGTTCAACCCGTGGTCAGCCTACCCGGTCACTTTCGATCACAGGGATCACCCGACTAGCATATGCCACGGAGGATCCACAACCTTAGTACTCGACCCCATGATTGATGGATTCCACCTCACTAGAGTCCTAGTGGACACGGGCAGTAGCCTCAATCTGATATACGAAGACACAGTGAGGAAGATGGGGATCGACCCGTCAAGGATCAAACCCAGTAACACCACCTTCAAGGGGGTCATTCCAGGATTGGAGGCCCACTGCACAAGCACTATGACGCTTGAAGTAGTGTTCGGCTCTCCGGACAATTTCCAAAGCAAGGACTTGATCTTTGACAATGCACCTTTTCGTAGCGGCTATCACACCCTCCTCGGCTGAATGGCGTTTGCTAAATTCAATGGAGTCTTGCATTACACATACCTCAAGTTGAAGATGCCCAGTCCTTCGGGTGTCATAACTATCAACGACAATACAGAACACTCACTTCAGACCGAAGAGCACACTGCGGCCCTAGCAGCCGAACACCAAAGCGGCCCATACGGGTCCCGTTACCGGCCCGCCGTAAAGGCCGACGACAACAGTAAATGGGCCCGAGCCTGCTCCCCATCATGGGAACCCACATGCGTTCACCGCAAATAGGGATGCACACCCCACTGCACGCCCACATTCTTCGCGCTCCACGTGCCTCATCAGCACAGTTTCGCACTAAAAATACCATGGGAAACCATGAGGCATATATCAATAAATCCAAAGCATGTGTTCGGCTAACCCGAACTTCGGATTTACCTTGTCTTCGGACAAACGGGGGGCCAATTCCGGACCCCCCCAAGCACAAACCTTCTTCAGCAGGATCCTCGCCCCTCAAGGTTTCATTGGATGTCGCAACCCCCACCTCTCAGAAGCAAAGGCTCAGACATGCAACAAGGCACATTGGAGGCTTCGACTCATGCATCGAGGTCCTGCATAAATGTTTACTCTGTAAAACTTTTTCCTGGTTTACAAATAATGCCATGGCAGTTCGAATTGTATGGTTAGACGTCTTGAGCCTATGAGAAATAATAAAAATGCCCCTTATGGTGTACGGATATCCGCATCTCGTGATTGTCTCCTTTCCTTCCAATTCTCCCCTCACTCTTCAAACAAGCCTATCATGAAAACATGATCGGTTAACTAACCTAGAGCTCAATTTAACCCTCAGCTCCGTAATCCAAGTGTGACACCTTTTTTCGCTGGGTGTTCGTCGTCCCGGATATTGCACTACATGCATCAGTTCTGAACTATGTCTTGGGTGAATAGTAGGGTTGCCCTGCTCCAGTGCTTGCCTCTTATGTTCTGCTTGTTCGGCTAAGAGGGAAAAGAGAGAACCCATGAGATTGTACTTCTGGCTAGCCTGGTTAAGTACCTCAGGACGAGAAAGCCAAAAACTGACCGTCATAGTAAGTGCGAACTGGTCAGCGATCCGATGACGAGGTTTGAATTCAAAAATCGTTGGCGATTTCACCATGTCACATGAAGGGTTCATCTTAACACAAACCATGTGATCGAAAAGGACATGTATTGGCCCCAAAGTACGTCGCAAGCCACCGGGGGCTAGTCACTAGCTCCCACGGTCAAGCTCCTAAGGCTAAGTGAAAGCAATAAAACAAAATAGTCCGATTGCCTAGTTTTGCTCACGCACTAGCGCCTTTGGGTACTAAGATGTTGGCTAAGGGTAAAAGTTCAGAGACAAAACACCCCTCGTGATATTCACTTGGGGGTAGAAGCAGATGACTGGTAGCTTTCAGAATAAACATATGGCCGCACATGAGTCAAAATTAAATCATGCCAAGAGGAAATAAGTCAGGTGGATGCATCATAACGCATAAGGGTCCAATTCATAAAAATTTAAGACAGTTATTCAATCCCTACATCTTTCGAACACTGGCCCTCTATCGCCCATGTGCCATTCATCACCTGCACAAAAAACTACTAAGGACAATGATGCTCCTTTCCCTTGGGAAGAGGACTAGTGGCCATGTCCATCGGATTGATCTTCGGCCAATGCACCATGGTCTTCGCAAATGCCAGCCAAGCTCCCTCGAGGCATGTCGACTGCTTCATGGCGTCAAGGTGGAGCGGCGCATCACGCTGCTTCTGCACTAATCCGAAGTAGCTCCCCGAAATTGGCTCGGCCGGCCACAGCTGGACACATAGATCCCTCAGCGCCAGTTCGGATATCCGATGCAGCTCCATCAGGAGAGGCTGCTCGGAGACCGGAAACTATGACCAGAACAGCCGCTGCTCGGAGTCCTCCTCATGAGCAGCTTAATGCTCCATGGTGGCTGCCACATTCTTCGGAAGTTTGGCGAAGACGCTTGCGGAGCGCCAAACCCGTGTCAGCAGGCAAACTTATTGCCTCCAAACACACTCTGTAGTAAGTATTTCTTACCATTTGCAATTTTCCCGACTTGGCGGAGCTCTGCCTGGACACCTCAGGCTTTGGTCCTTGCCTCCTGGAGCTCCTTCTCCGCATGGGACAGCTAGGAGGATTGCACCTCCTACTCCTTCTCAAGGACCTCCAGCTTCTTGGCAGCATCCTGGAGCTCCACTTGCACTTAGGCTACTCGAGCCTCGTGCTGCTCACCAATGAGCTTGGTCTTCTCGAGCTCGGCCACCGCCTTGTCAACGGCCGTTTTCTTTAAGGCGGCCTCTGCCTCGACTTTCTTCAGGGCCTCTCTCAAGCCCTCGACTTCGGCGGCGGCAGCTGCAAGATCATCACGATAAAAGTTTAGCATATAGTCTGCAGCGTCAATATCCAGCAAAAGAAATGTCGACAAAGGGATTACCTTGCGCCTCGTCAAGCCGTTTGTTGACAAATTCAAGTCATTTGTTGACAAGATCACCGCATTAGCAGCTCCAACCATGCAAGATGCCTGCGCTAGCAAAAGAAATGTCGACATTATTAATCGGCCTACCAGATTTGATCCTCTACAGGCTTCTCTGAAGTCCTTGCAGAGTCTCGGGGGCTGCTATGTACACAGCCTACCCAAATTAAAGATTACAACCACTTTATAGGCTAAGAAGCATTACTTGACTTACCTCAAAGCTTGTTAGCAGGCCTTGAACAACGTCGTTTAGTCCGGAATGAATGGACCGAACACCCTGTATAACCACACCCATAAATGTGCCGTGTTCATTGACGATGGTAGAGTTGCTCACCAACTCCGCCAGTGCATCCAGCCAGCCCGCCGCCGCCTAAATTGAGGTGTTCGGCGTGGGCGTCGGGCCCTCAATGTCACAACCCTAGAATAGTTGCCTGCAATAGTTGCACCTGCATCCATGCATCATGTCTAAATTCAAAGGAAATTTGAATTGGGGATTACGAACCCGTAGCACTAAGTCAATTCAAATAGGTTCAAATAAAATCTTTTTCAAAGAACCCAAAATGCCCCTTGAAAATGTTCACAATTTCTAATGAAGGTGAAAACCTTTGCCAAAAATGATGAGCATATTTATTGGCCATTTACGGATTTCTGAATTAACCATATTCTATTTGAATTGGGGCATTTGAATTCTATAAATATCTCAAATGCTCCAAATATTCTAAAATCATTTGTGAGCTTTTGGAATTATCCAAATAGTGTCCACAATTTGTCCCAGGAGTTTTAAAAATGAATTAGTATTTCTACTAATTCAAAACAGAATAAAAGAAATAGAAAAGAGAAAAAAATATAAAACAAAGACAGAGAGAGAAGGAAACTCACGTGGGCCTTACCTGGCTCGGCCAGCTGGACGGCCCAGCCCACTTCTCCGAGCGGTTATCTTCAACCTCTGCCAGTAGGCAGAGGCGTGTGGACGCCTGCGCGCCCGAGGCCTCCACCTCCTCCCTGCCTGGCTGCCCCCTGACCCCCTGTAACTCCCTAGCGATGCCACGCACCCCCTAGGCCCGCTCACTCTCTCCCCGAGCTCCTCTCCTGCTCTGGCTCTCTAGCACGCAACCACCGAGCAGAGCTCGTCGCCGCAGCCCGTCGTTGCCATGGCCAGAGCTACCACCTCGCCTCTCTGTGTTGTCCAGGGCTCCACCTCGACGCCACAGAGCTCCAAGATGAAGCACGCGCCCGCGGGACGCCCGAAGTGACGCCATCATCTTCATCTTCGCCGTCGGCCGCCGGAGATCCCCCTCGCCGCCCACTCGCTCCAGCCCCTCCCCGAGCTCGCTGAGGCCTCCGTCGCAACTGCTATGAGCTGCTGCGTCGATTCCCCCTCTTCTTTGGCTCTCTCCCCTCCCTCTAACACTGATGCCGTCGAGCCCTAGAGCTTAGCTCCACCGGCCATGTCGCCGCCGTGGCCACCGTTGCCCAAAGCTGCAACCTAGCACACAACCGTGCTTAGTGCAACCCCAGGAGGCCGTAGCACCCCTCCTTGCCACCTGCCGTGCTCCCTAATGCCGAACCCGAGTTCAACCGAACTCCGGCCGCCGCCTTAGAGCTCGCCGCCGTCGTCTTCGGCCGCCCCAACTGTTACCGCTTGTTGCTTTGGATGCGCTGCACTCCCAGGAACCCGTAGGAGCAAACCACGCATTGAATGGTGCTCCATAGAGAGCACGCGGTGCACCTCCGCCATCGGCCGTGGTCGTCGCTGGCGAAACTTCGGTGGCTGACATGGCACCATTAGTTTAGGTGCTAATCACCTTTAGTTAGTGACCCGTGTCGCTGACATATGGGCCCCATGCCCTTAACTAACAACGGTTTAACCTCTATTTAGGTTAAGCTAATCACAATGGCCCCACGTGTCGCACGTTGACCTCGCTGACGTGGCCGTTGACCGGACCCACCTGTCTGTGCCACTAACTATCACTAGGTCATTGACCAATGGGTCCCACTGGTCAGGTTTGACCTGGACCGCATAGTTGAGTTGCTGACGCAGTGCTGACGTAGTACTGATGCAATGCTGACGCAATTATGCCTTTTCTGGATTTATTCTTATTCAAGGAATTTCAGAAATTAGTGCTAACTTCAAAAATTCATAGAAATTAATCTATAACTCCAAATGCAAAGTGTTATATATGAAAAATGATCAGAAACATCCAATCTACCCATTTGTACTGGTTTCATGCATGTTTAAATAAGTTAACTTGCTGTTTAGTGCAAACATGATAAAGCACTATTAAGATCACAAATGAGTTTGAAATTTGAATCTTTGGTTCAAAATAGCTCAAACCCATCCGGTTATAGATGCATTAGCCCAACACACTCATTTTACCATGTCATGATCATGCATCATATTGTGCATTGCATTGATTGTGTTTCCTTCTCTGTTGCCGGTGTTTGTCCCCTCTTAGTAGACGACCTACCGACGACGTGATCGATGACACCGATGAAGAACTATACTATCTTCAGAAGTGCCAGGCAAGCAAAACCCCCTTGTTCATTCCGATACAATCCCACTCTCTCTCTTCTGCTCTCTTTTACTGCATTAGGACAACAACGATTCAACTGTTACATGCTGCGGTAGTTGAACCCCTTTCCTTTGCATGACCTGTCATTGCCACAGTAAATAGATGAAACCCACTAGCATGAGTAGGAGTTGTTTGAGCCCTAATGTGCCTACTCATTCATGCTTGTTTGTCATGCCTGCTCTTGCTTAGAGTTGTGTCAGGTCTGATTCATCGGGGATGAATTGGAAAGTTGTGAACATGTCCTACTGCTGAGAGCTAAGTGTGTGAACACGATTTGGTAAAGGTAGCGGTGAGAGGCCATGTAGGAGTACATGGTGGGTTGTCTCATAGAAACCGTCCTTAGGAACTGAGTTCTGTGTTTGTGATCCATGAACATCTACTACCACACATTGGGCTCCGGGCACTCCAGGTTCTCTCGACTTATTAATCAACCTGATCTCTGTCTAGGAGTTGCAACTAGTTTCTAGTGTTTGTAGGATATGTGTTGGGGGCTGTGCATAGCGCTGACCCTAGGGGTGGGCTATGATGCGGTAGAGACATGAGGCACGGTGTACCGAGACGCCCGTTTGGTGCCTCGGGAACACTGCTCTCATTGTTTGGGGTCGTGAGCGAAACCCCGACCGGATCTCCTTGCGGATGGAACCCGAATAGGAAATAAACCCGGACTAGAGACTTGTGTGGTTAGTCAGGTCATGGCCGACTCCCTCGCTAGGCTTCTGCTTGAAGGTTGCCGAGATACACGACGTGTACATGGTGGTAAGTGGCCAGAGTGTGTGTGAAGAAGTACACCCCTGCAGGGTTATAAATGATCTATTCGAATAGCCGCGTCCGCGGTAAAGGACTTCTGGGTTGCCTGTATAGTTCATAGATAACTTGAAGTGGATACTGTAAAACTCGCAAGATAAGCGTGAGTGCTATGGATGGCCTTCTCATAGGGAGACATGAGCGGATCCATAGTCTTGCTAGTAGTTCCGCGTGGACTACGACGTTTAGCTTGCTGCCTCAGCTATGATCTTGTGCCCTCGGGAGGGTATTGTACTTAGTCAGGCTTCTTAGTCTTTTTCATTTGTAGTTGTCTGTACTCAGACAAGATAAGCTTCCTTATGTGCTATTGCTTGTATGACTTGAATGCTGGGTCATGAGACCCATGTTTGTAATATCTAACTCTTCGGAGTCTTATGAATAAATACTTTGAGTCGTAGAGTTTTGTTGTGATGCCATGTTGTATTTACACATATCGAGCATATTGTGTGTATGATTGAAATGCTTGGCATGTGTTGGATTCGACAACCTAGTTGTCTATCCTTGGTAGCCTCTCTTATGGGGAAAAGTAGTCTAGTGCTTCCACTGAGCCATGGTAGTCTGCTACAGCCCGGTTTACCAGAGTCCTGTTAGCCCATTTGCTACTGCTCCGGAACACTTTGACTGTCCGTCATGTGTCCTTCTTCGATCCTATGTCTGTCCCTTCGGGGAAATGTCACGTGGTTTCTTTCAGAGTCCTGTTAGCCTGCTACATCTCGGATTCCCGGAGTCCTGCTAGCCCAGTTCCTACAACCCGAATTCACTCGCTGATGACCGACACGTTCGTTGTTGGGTCATGTATGCTTGTCCGTGTAAGTTAGTGCCACTTTGGGTTCATGACTAGTCATGTCGGCCTGGATTCTCTGTCATATGGATACTAGCGATACTATCATATACGTGAGCCGAAAGGCGCAAACGGTCCCGAGCCAGGTAAGGTGGCACCCGTGGGGATACCGTGCATGAGGCTACAAAGTGATATGATGTGTTACATGCTAGATCAATATGGCTTAGGATCGGGGTCCTGACAGCTTTGGTATCAGAGCCTGACTGCCTGTAGGATTACCAAGCCAAACTGGTCGAAGTTGAGTCTAGAAATGCTTTAGTTATATGTAAGGGAATTGATTGTGGGAAGGGACGTAAGGCTCTTTTTTACTCCTTTACCTTATGCCCTTCTGATCCGAGTCATCCTCTTCTTTCCTACGCGGGTTAAGGACTAGGATCTCATCTCTCTATCAGGTTCACGTGTTACTAATCTGTAGAATCTTAGGATTGTTGGTTCGAGGCCTCAGTTCAGTTTCTACCACTTTTAGTATGTTGTCAATTGAACCAGAACCTTGATATGATGTTGTTAAGTGACTATACAAATCCTTGTGAATGTCTCAAATCTTTTTCTGAGCATTTACAGCCGTTATGCTGTCCGAGTCATCCCAGGTTTCTAAACAGTCCGATGCATTTGCAAATCCCTTCCTCCCGTTTCTGATGTCATTTTGGGCCAGATTAAGCACACTAAACGGTCTGTTGAGGTACTCTACTGCCCTGACATATAATATGGAGCTAGTATTATGACCCTAGGCATCCTGGAAAATCACCCAGTAATCTAGCAATGCTTTTTGTATCCCCAGTGTGATGATTCTGGCCATCATTCTTGAAAGCATTGCATGATGTTATTAGTTAGTAGGTATTCTATTCTTGGGTTCTTGAACCCGAGGTTCACCGTACTTACTTCATGTTGATAGTGTTTGCTAGTTCCTCTAGGATATTAGTAACCTTTGCAATAGTCCTCAAGGTGCGTGGTATTTCCTTCTTCCAAATACCATGAACTGCTTATGGCAGAAGTTCTTTGAACTAAAATATCATAACAAGAGTACTCTTGATGAGTTCTCCATTCAATATTATGACTCTGCCAGATCTAGCTTTCTGCATGGGTTATTCGGAAGAAATATGTTGAGCTTTGTTCGACATACTAATCCATGCATCCACAACTCAGAAAGATATATGTTCCCTGAGTTCTCCCTCTTTAGTTGTTATTCTGACCCTCGTCTATCAAGATACTCAGGAATAATTGTCCATTCATGTTCATCGATGTCTTTTACTCTTGAAGTCTGTCAAGCCGTTCTATTTCAGAATGACTAGGAGAAACAAACTCCAGTACCTTGTCCATTCCTAGTATTGGTGTAACGCCCCGAGACCGATGTGCCAGGTGTCGTCCAGTTATTCGCTGTTGTTGCCTTGTCATTTGCTTGCGTGTTGCATCTTGTCATGTCATCCTATGCATTGCATCATCATGTTTTTCAAAACTTGCATCCATCCCGGCCTCCTTGTTCTCTCCGTTGTCCGTTCAGAGCCCAGACACACTTGCACGCGCCCGCGACATGTCTGAAATATTATTTTATAAGTGGCCGGAAAATGTTCTCGGAATGGGTTGAAAGTGGGCATGTGGTGTTGTTATGTTGTTAGTAGGTCACCTGCCAAGTTTCATCGCATTCGGCGTTCGTTTGACGCCCCAACAGATAACTATAGCGGCAGTATAGCCGGTCTAACGTCGGACGTTTTCGCTCTCCGAAAACTGTTGCCGGGTTTTTCCTCTCTTTCCTCTCTAGCCCATCTACACAGCCCACCTAGGCCCAGACTACTCCTCCTCGTGCCTGGAGCCGTCCGATCGTGATCCGAGGGTCCGAAAACGGCCTCAAACCCCCTAACCCTAGCCCCCTTACCTTATATAGACCCCCTCCATGCCATTTTGGGCCTTCTCCTTCCTCCTCCTCGAAATCTGCACCCCCAATCATCAGCCAGCCGCCTCCCCCTCCTCTCCTCTATTTCCACCGCCGGCCACCTCGTCCCTGCCACTTGGCGCCATCCTGGTGGCCAGCCGCCACCATGCAGTACGCCCGCAGCCCACGGGAAGCCGCCACGTCGCCTCCCCGCGCCCCACATCGCCCCGCGCCGCCAGGCCCGCTCCAGGCCCGCCCGGGCCCCGATCTGGGCTCTGAGGCCCGCACCGCGCCGCCCATGCTCCCCGAGCTCCAGATCGGGAGAGGGAGATCCCGATCCGAGCTCCTCCGCCGCTCCGCCCCATCTCCACGCCTCCTCGCCGGACTTGCTCCTGCCGACGAGCACCAGGTCGCGTCCCAGGCCGCCCCTCTCCTTCCTCCCTCCTCGTTTTTCCTCCCTGTGTCATCTCTCTCTGCCTCTTCCTGCAGAGCCTCCATGGCCCCGTATCTGCGCCGCCGTCGCCGGAATATGCCGCCAGTCGCCCGATCCGGCCTCCCCGCTGGCAGATCTAGGAAGCCCGCGCCGCCTCGCATCCATTCAGGCCGGATCCCGGTCCTCACGACCCTCTCCGCGCCGCCCCTCGCTGGCGTTTGACGTAGTAGCCGCCGTCCTTGCTTCCTGCTCGAGCGGGTGCTCGAAGAGACCGAGCGCTTTGACCTCGCACTGAAGGCCAGATCCAGTGCTGCTGGGCCTCAAATAGGCCGGCCCAACCACTGCCCCATCCGGCGTCCTCTGCTTCCTACTGGGCCGACCCCATGGGTGAGAACGCGCCTAGCACCTCCCCTGTTCCTGTTGGGCTAGGAAGATTCGGCCCAGCTCTATATTTTTTCTGCCTGGACGTTTTTCCTTTTATCCTGAGACTGCGGTTTGCAGAAAAGTCCCTAGACTTCATGCATTTAATAACTCATGAACCGTGCTTCAGATTAAAACAAGTTATATATGAAACATGACTAGAATTCCATCTAGTTTCATATTATGCCATTTTCATCCATGTTTAACATGTTTAAAATGTTGTTTGATTAATTTTGTCCCTATGCCATGTTAAAATGCTTTAATTCATAACTAAATAACCGTAGCTCCAAATTTAATAATCTTTATATGTAAATGGGGTAGAAAAATGCCTAGTTTAACATGGTGGCCTCACTTTGCATGTCTAATAACTCTAAAATTATGTTTAGGGCAGAACAGTACCAAACCTAATATATGCATACGGGGATTTACCGAAATTGTTGTTCGTTGTTTCCGGCCTCATTAAACTTGCCTAGATCGGTAGTTTTCCTATGCTCCACCTCTTGCCATGTTTAACAACATTTAATATTGATGGGTACATAAACGAGAGAGAACTAAATAATTGATGTGGTGTTCCATCAATATGCAACCTGTTGCATATTGAGCTCCACTTAACTTGTAGTGTTGTTTGTGCACTTTGCCATGCCGTGCATAATTAAATCGGACATGCATCATACTTGTTGTGCATCATGGCATGATCGTGTGATAGTTGTTTACTATGTTGTGTGCTTCTTTTTTGGTGTTTTCTTCTTCGGGTTGGTTCCGATAACGTCGCGTTGTGAGGACCCGTTCGTCTACATTCCGTTTGTTTCCTTCATGGACTCGTTCTTCTTCCTTGCGGGATTTCAGGCAAGATGATCATACCCTCGAAATCACTTCTATCTTTGCTTGCTAGATGCTCGCTCTTTTGTTATGCCTATGCTGCGATACCTACCACTTGCTTATCATGCCACCCATATTGTTGAACCAAGCCTCTAACCCACCTTGTCCTAGCAAACCGTTGTTTGGCTATGTTACCGCTTTGCTCAGCCCCTCTTATAGCGTTGTTAGTTGCAGGTGAAGATTGAAGTTTCTTCCTTGTTGGAACATGGTGATCGTTCCTTATTGGAACATGTTTACTTGTTGGGATATCACAATATATCTTATTTAATTAATGCATCTACATACTTGGTAAAGGGTGGAAGGCTCGGCCTTATGCCTGGTGTTTTGTTCCACTCTTGCCGTCCTAGTTTCCGTCATATCGGTGTTATGTTCCCGGATTTTGCATCCCTTACGCGGTTGGGCTATTATGGGAACCCCTTGACAGTTCGCCTTAAGTAAAGCTCTTCCAGCAATGCCCAACATTGGTTTGACCATTTGCCACCTAACCTTTTCTTTTCCCTTGGGAGTTGCGCTCCTGAGGGTCATCATTATTTTACCCCCCGGGCCAGTGCTCCTCTGAGTGTTGGTCCAACTGAGCGATGTCCGGGGCTACGAGGGGAAACTCTGGGCTGGCCTACCCGACGTCTGGCTCATCTGAGTGTGCCCTGAGAACGAGATATGTGCAGCTCCTATCGGGATTTGTCGGCACATTCGGGCGGTGTTGCTGGTTTAGTTTTACACTGTCGAAATGTCTTGTAGAACCGGGATACCGAGTCTGATCGGAATGTCTCGGGAGGAGGTCTATTCCTTCATTGACCGTGAGAGCTTGTGATGGGCTAAGTTGGGACACCCCTGCAGGGTTTTGAACTTTCGAAAGCCGTGCCCGTGGTTATGGGCAGATGGGAATTTGTTAATGTCCGGTTGTAGATAACTTGAACCTTAACTTAACTAAAATATATCAACAGCGTGTGTTACCGTGATGGTCTCTTTCCGGCGGAGTCCGGGAAGTGAACACTGTGTTGGAGTTATGTTTGACGTAGGTTGTTCTAGGATCACTTCTTGATCATAGTTTCTCGACCGTGCTTTGCCTTCTCTTCTCGCTCTCATTTGCGTATGGTAGCCACCATATATGCTAGTCGCTTGCTGCAGCTCCACCTCATACCTTTTACCTTACCCATAAGCTTAAATAGTCTTGATCGCGAGGGTGCGAGATTGCTGAGTCCCCGTGGCTCACAGATACTTCCAAAACCAGTTTGCAGGTGCCGATGAGCCCGTGCAGATGATGCAACCAAGCTCAGGAGGAGCTCGTTGAAGATCTTGTCCTTTGTGTTGTTTCGTTCTAGTTGTTCAGTAGTGGTGCCCAGTTGGGGGTGATTGGGACCGTGTCGCATGTTGGGTTATCTTTTATTTTGGCGCCGTAGTCGGGCCATGAGTGTTTGGTTGATGTAATGTTATTTATGTACTTGATTGACGTGGCGAGTGTAAGCCAACTATGTTATCTCCCCTTTTATTATCATATTACATGGGATGTTGTGAAGATTGCCTAACTTGCGACATATGCCTTCAATGCGATTATGCCTCTAAGTCGTGCCTCGACACGTGGGAGATATAGTCGCATCGAGGGTGTGACAATTGGGTAAAAGTAGTGGTATTCCATGGATCAAAATGCCAATCCAGCTTTTGATCTGTTCTACCTTGGAGTGTCACCCTCTTTCTTATCAAGAATGACGTGAGAATTGCACAACCTCTTATGAATTCTTGATACAGTGATATTTTCACCATCATCATTCATTTCTTGGTCTCGTGTTGTTGAAGCTAGAGTGCCGACAAATGAACCATGATGTGTAAAGACGATACTCCTAGCAACTCCGTTGCTTGGTAGTTAATGGACAATAATCTCATTCTTAGCATGTTGGTATTGAATTATCATTCTAAGATTGATCGTGCTACCTAGTCCATTTTCCCTGGTGCACTACTTGATCAATGAGATAGGATTGTGTGAATCTATCACTCTCTTGATCACATCGTCTTGCCCTGGAGAGCAAGGTTGTTCTCGAGCTTAGTAACATATCGGTGGTTTGTGATTTTCCGAATATCTTCTCAGAAGCGTTACCAGGTTGTCACCTGACCGCTATGTTGAGTTCGTGATCAAGTTGGTTTCTTGTAAACCACCCCTTCCCCAAGAATCTATGTTGGATACCCGTGAGCTAGTTGGTTAAGCCAAACAATAACTTGGAGAGTTGGAAGATAAAAGCTTGCCTAGCTTAGTTCATTTCAAGGGATATATTTGTGTGTGTTGAAGAAAGATGACCTGTGATCAGTTGTTGAACCTATAATCTTGCCAAACCTTGATTTGAGTGTGGGCCATCGTCAAGTCAAATCAGAACCAACGATGTTCGTATTGTTGTCTTACCCATGGTTGATCCCTCGAGCATACACCATTCCATCTTTTGGTCTCACCAATGCTATCACCGTGTTCACATAATGGTGGAAGTCCAGTGATATGGAAATTCCGATGAGTTGCTATTGAGCCATCAACAACATTTTTTCTCCTCCATGATTGATGTTGAACATCAGGCTAGTGTTGGAAATTTTTGTAAGCATTATCTTCGTGTTTCGTTCATGAAGCATATGTTTGGATGAAAGGAGTGACTTCCTTTGATTGACGTGCATTAGATGTAAGTTGCCGTCGTGAATTCGAGAAAATTTGTTTTTGCTTCCTCTGGAATCATCCCAAGTCAGTCATGCGTGTGCGGAGTATTTTATGGTCTGATAGACTGACCATCTTCATTCCATATGTATTCCCTAGCACGCCAAGCCACTGATTGATTTGTTCAAGATAAAGGAGTCTGTTCTAAAGTGTTAATCCTTTGGACTTCTGCGCGGAGACTTCGATATCATTAATTATGGTTCCCAGCCAGAACTCGGTAGTGTTTTAGTTGTAAGACTACTATGTGGTCATGCTTGTCCAGGACAGCGTGTTCACATGTGTGTAGCAGAACCAGCTCATGTTTGGAGCTTGCTATCGTAGTTCATTTCCCGAGAATCTCCCAACGTCATCTCGTCGATTTGTGTTGCAGCCTTTCCTTTTCAGACATGTTGTCTGAAATATCCTGTTACCAACCAGATCTGAATCTCAGGCGGATATGATGGTTGGAACATTCCCAACAGTTGCATTTTGTTCCCAGCTTGCACTGCCATTATGCCAATTTCCCATGGGATGCCTTCTCAACAGTTGCCCAAGACCATCTTAAAAAGTGGTCCTACCATGGGTCGCATCCATTTCCCATAATAAGCAAATATCACTCATTGCATTGTCTGCAACAAGGTAGTCCACATCATCCATTCTAGTCTGAGTATGCCATTATTCTGAACTCCTTCAAACGGTCGTTTGTGATTGCCTTTGGCTGGTTGCTACCTCTTGAGCACTTGCGTTGGTTTTCCCTTTAAGAGGAAAGGGTGGTGCAGCAAAGTAGCGTAAGTAGTTCCCTCAGTTTTTGAGAACCAAGGTATCAATCCAGTAGGAGGCTATGCGCGAGTCCCTCGCACCTACACAAAACAAATAAATCCTCGCAACCAACGCGATAAGGGGTTGTCAATCCCTACACGGTCACTTACGAGAGTGAGATCTGATAGATATGATAAGATAATATTTTTGGTATTTTTATGATAAAGATGCAAAGTAAAATAAAAGCAATGAAAATAACTAAGTATTGGAAGACTAATATGATGAAGATAGACCCGGGGCCATAGGTTTCACTAGTGGCTTCTCTCAAGAGCATAAGTATTTTATGGTGGGTGAACAAATTAATGTTGAGCAATTGACAGAATTGAGCATAGTTATGAGAATATCTAGGTATGATCATGTTTATAGGCATCACATCTAAGACAAGTAGACCGACTCCTGCCTGCATCTACTACTATTACTCCACACATCGACCGCTATCCATCATGCATCTAGAGTATTAAGTTCATAAGAACAGAGTAACGCCTTAAGCAAGATGACATGATGTAGAGGGATAATTCATGCAATATGATAAAAATCCCATCTTGTTATCCTCGATGGCAACAATACAATACGTGCCGTGTTGCCCCTACTGTCACTGGGAAAGGACACCGCAAGATTGAACCCAAAGCTAAGCACTTCTCCCATTGCAAGAAAGATCAATCTAGTAGGCCAAACCAAACTGATAATTCGAAGAGACTTGAAAGATAACCAATCATACATAAAAGAATTCAGAGAAGATTCAAATATTGTTCATAGATAAACTTGATCATAAACCCACAATTCATCGGTCTCAACAAACACACCACAAAAGAAGATTACATCGAATATATCTCCATAAGAGAGGGGGAGAACTTTATATTGAGGTCCAAAAAGAGAGAAGAAGCCATTTAGCTAATAACTATGGACCCGTAGGTCTGAGGTAAACTACTCACACTTCATTGGAGAGGCTAAGGTGTTGATGTAGAAGCCCTTCGTGATCGATGCCGCCTCCGGCGAAGCTCCAGAATAAGCCCCAAGATGGGATCTCATGGATATAGAAAGTTACGGCGGTGGAATTAAGGTTTTGGCTCCGTGTCTGATCATTTGGGGGTACGTAGGTATATATAGGAGGAAGAAGTACATAGGTGGAGCAACAGGGGGCCCACGAGGGTGGAGGGC
>NC_041382.1:301632959-301653125 GCF_002162155.2 Triticum dicoccoides | reverse complement strand
GCGTGCCCCCTACCTCGTGGCCTCCCTAATGGTTGCTTGACGTAGGGTCCAAGTCTCCTGGGTCTTGTTCATTCCAAAAATCACGTTCCCGAAGGTTTTATTCCGTTTGGACTCCGTTTGATATTCCTTTTCTTTGAAACCCTAAAATAGGCAAAAAACAGCAATTCTGGGCTGGGCCTCCGATAAGTAGGTTAGTCCCAAAAATAATGTAAAAGTGTATAATAAAGCCCAATAATGTTCAAAACAAAAGATAATATAGCATGGAGCAATCAAAAATTATAGATACGTTGGAGACGTATCACTGGTATAAAGAGTTCCAATGATCTTTGTATCCAAAGTAATTCTTTTGCTACTTAAGGGAATAATTCTACGAGTCACCTCTTCTAAGGTGTCCCACTATGGATTCATGACAATTTAATTCCTTGCTACTTTGAGAAACCCTTTCACCATCTTTTCAAGCATGGAAGTGTTTCTTACCAAATAGAGCAATCTCCATCTGTTTACTTTCACCCCTGATGTGTGTCTTGTCTCTTAGCTCAAGAGGTGTTCTTTCGTCTCACTCCATGGGTTGATCTTGAGTGCTCGAACTTCGAGGGGATCGATTCCTGTAAAGTTTCTCTCTGTCATCATCATGTTGGATGAAGATCTCGAAAGCAAAGATGTCAAGGTCATATGATGCAATGGATCAATATCTATGATGAGGGCAATTGGGTCGTGAAGTTTGTGATAGCTTCGTGTTCCCCTCTGCCTTCTTGCCTCACATCTTGAATCTTGGGACGAGATTCTTGTTTAGTGGGGGTGAGTTGTCACAACCCTAGAATAGTTGCCTGCAATAGTTGCATCTTCATCCATGCATCATGTTTAAATTCAAAGTAAATTTGAATTGGGGATGACCAAGCCCTAGCACAAATCAATTCAAATAGGTTCAAATAAATTTTTTTCAATGAACCCAAAATGACCTTTGAAAATGTTCATGATTTCTGATAAAGGTGAAAACCTCTGCCAAAAATGATGAGCATATTTATTGGCCATTTATGGATTTTTGAATTAACCCATATTGTATTTGAATTGGGGCATTTGAATTCTATAAATATCTTGAATGCTCGAAATATTCTAGAATCATTTGTGAGCTTTTGGAATAATCCAAATAGTGTCCACAATTTGTCCCAGGAGTTTTAAAAATGAATGAGTATTTCTACTAATTCAAAACAGAATAAAAGAAATAGAAAAGAGAAACAAAATATAAAATAGAGACAGAGAGAGAAGGAAACTCACCAGGGCCTTACCTGGCGCGGCCAGCTAGACAGCCCAGCCCACTGGCCGGAGCGGTTGTCTTCAAACTCTGCTAGTAGGAAGAGGCATGTTCACGCCTGCGCGCCCGTGGCCTCCACCTCCTCCCTGCTTGGCTGCCGCTCGACCCCCTGGAACTCCCTAGCGATGCCACACACCCCCCAGGCCCTCTCACTCTATCCCCAAGCTCCTATCTTCCTCTGGCTCTCTCGCACGCAACCACCGACCAGAGCTCGTCGCCGCCGCCCATCGTTGTCGTGGCCAGAGCCACGACCTTGCCTCTCTGTGCTGTCCAGAGGCTCCGCCTCGACGCCACGGAGCCCCAAGACAAAGCACATGCTCGCGGGACGCCCGAAGCGAGGCCATCATCTTCATCTTCGGCGTCGGCCGCCGGAGATCCCCCTCGCCACCCGCTCGCTCCAGCCCCTCCCCGAGCTCACTGAGGCCTCCTTCGCAACCGATGTGAGCTGTTGCGTCGATTCCCCCTCTTCTCTGGCTCTCTCCCCTCCCGCTAACGTTGATGTCGTCGAGCCCGAGAGCTTGGCACCACCGGCCATGTCGCCGGCATGGCCACCGTTGCCCAGAGCTGCAACCGAGCACACATCCATGCTCCGTGCACCCCCAGGAGGCCATAGCACCCCTCCTTACCACCTGCCGCGCTCCCTAACACCGAACCCGGGTTCACCCGAACCCCGGCTGCCACCTTAGATCTTTCCGTCGTCGTCTCCGGCCGCCCCAGCTGCTGCCGCTTATAGCTTTGGATGTGCCGCAGTCCAACGAACCCGTAGGAGCAAACCGCGCATAGAATGGTGCTCCGCAGCGAGCACATGGTGCACCTTCACCGTCGGCCGTGGTCGTCACCGGCGAAACTCCGGTGGCTGACATGGTACCATTAGTTTAGGTGCTAATCATGTTTAGTTAGTGACCCGTGTCGATGACATATGGGCCCCACGCCCTTAACTAACCATGGTTGAACCTCTGTTTAGGTCAAGTTAATCACATTGGCCCCACGCGTCACGCGTTGACCTCGCTGACGTGGCTGTTGACCAGACCCACCTGTCTGTGCCACTAACTGTCACTTGGTCACTGACCAATGGGTCCCATTGGTCAGGTTTGACCTAGACCGCACAGTTGACCTGCTGACGCAGTGTTGACGCAATGCTGATGCGCTAATGCCTTTTCTGGATTTATTCTTATTTGGGAAATTTCATAAATTAGTGCTAACTTCATAAATCAATAGAAATTAATCTATAACTCAAAATGCAAAGTGTTATATATCAAAAATGATCAGAAAAATCCAACATATGTACTGGTTTCCTGCAGGATTAAAGAAGTTAACTTGTTGTTTAGTGCAAAACATGATAAAGCTCTATTAAGATCACAAATGAGTTAGAACTTTGAATCTTTGGTTCAAAATAGCTCAAACCCATCTAGTTATAGAGGCATTAGCCCAACACACTCATTTTACCATGTCATGATCATGCATCATTGTAGTTGAACCCCTTTCCTTCGCATGACCTGTCATTGCCATAGTAAATAGATGAAACCCACTAGCATGAGTAGGAGTTGTTTGAGCCCTGATGTGCCTACTCATTCATGTTTGTTTGTCATGCCTGCTATTGCTTAGAGTTGTTTCAGGTCTGATTCATCGGGGATGAATTGGAAAGTTGTGAACATGTCCTACTACTGACAGTTAAGTGTGTGAACACGATTTGGTAAAGGTAGCGGTGAGAGGCCATGTAGGAGTACATGGTGGGTTGTCTCATTGAAACCGTCCTCAGGAACTGAGTTCTGTGTTTGTGATCCATGAACAACTACTACCACACATTGGGCTCCGGGCACTCCAAGCTCTCTCGACTTATTAATCAACCCGATCTCTGTCCAGGAGTTGCAACTAGTTTCTGGTGAGTGTAGGATATGTGTTGGGGGCCGTGCATAGCGCTTGAAAGTGCAACTATCCCCGGGTGGTTTTGGTAATTCCTAACAACACATAGCTCATTGAGCTAGCATTATTCCAAGATTAATATTTCAGGAAAAGCCCAATGAATGGCATGGCATGGATGAGGAAAGTGGATCCCTCAAAATTGTAAGGACAAAAAGTTTGGCTCAAGCTTCAAGATCAAGACTCTACATTTTATATTTTAGTGATACAATACCACATTGAGTCTATAGGAAAAGCCAATACTATCAAGGAGGGATGAGGTGTTGCTTAATGGCTTGCTTGCTCAAAGTGCTTAGTGATATGCTCCAAAACCCTCAACTACCTTCCCACATCCACATATGACCTAAACCAAAAGTCAAACTCGGCCCCACCGATTCCTTCTATCCGGCGCCACCGAGTTTCAAATGTCAAAGCCACTGCCACAAACCCTAGCAATTCGGTTTCACCGATAGGGATCTCGGTCTCACCGAGATGGGATTGTAATCTCTCTGTTTCCCTTCGTAACGTTTCGGTCTTACCGAGATGAGCGATCCGTCCCACTGAGATTGCAATGTAAACTCTCTGTTTCCCTTTTGTAACATTTCGGTCTCACCGAGATGAGCGAATCGGTCCCACCGAGTTTACCTGACCAATTCTCTGGTTAGCTTATTACCAAAATCGGTCCCACCGAGTTTGTGTAATCGGTCACACCGAGATTACATTATGCCCTAACCCTAACCATATCGGTCCTACCGAGTTGCATCTCAGTCCCACCGTAAATCCTAACGGTCACTAGGTTTGCTGAATCGGTCCGACCGAGTTTAACCATTCGGTCCCACCGAGTTTGGCAAATTGTGTGTAACGGTTAGATTCTATGTGGAGACTATATATACCCCTCCACCCACTCTTCATTCATGGAGAGAGCCATCAGAAGATACCTACACTTCCAATACACATTTTCTGAGAGAGAACCACCTACACTTGTGTTGAGGTCAAGATATTCCATTCCAACCATATGAATCTTGATCTCTAGCCTTCCCAAGTTGCTTTCCACTCAAATCTTCTTTCCACCAAATCCAAATCCTGTGAGAGAGAGTTGAGTGTTGGGGAGACTATCATTTGAAGCACAAGAGCAAGGAGTTCATCATCAACACACCATTTGTTACTTCTTGGAGAGTGGTGTCTCCTAGATTGGCTAGGTGTCACTTGGGAGCCTCCGACAAGATTGTGGAGTTGAACCAAGGAGTTTGTAAGGGCAAGGAGATCGCCTACTTCGTGAAGATCTACCGCTAGTGAGGCAAGTCCTTCGTGGGCGACAACTGTGATGGAATAGACAAGGTTGCTTCTTCGTGGACCCTTCGTGGGTGGAGCCCTCCGTGGACTCGCGCAACCGTTACCCTCCGTGGGTTGAAGTCTCCATCAACGTGGATGTACGATAGCACCACCTATCGGAACCACGACAAAAACATATGTGTCTCCAATTGCGTTTGAATCCTCCAAACCCTTCCCTTTTCATTCTTGCAAGTTGCATGCTTTACTTTCTGCTGCTCATATACTCTTTTGCATGCTTGCTTGAATTGTGTGGAGATTGCTTGACTTGTGCTAAGATAGCTAAAATCTGCCAAGAACTAAAAATGGGAAAAGGCTAGACTTTTATTTGGTCAAGTAGTCTAATCACCCCCCTCTAGACATACTTTCGATCCTACAAGTGGTATCAGAGCTTTGGTCTCCATTTGCTTTGATTTCCATAGCTTTTGGTGGTCATTGCCTTGGTTTCACAACCTAGGAGAGTATGGCGTCTAGCGAGGGCAATTATCAGCGTAGAGGTCCTTACTTTGATGGTACTAATTTTGCTAGTTGGAAGCATAAGATGAAAATGCATATTCTTGGACATAACCCCGCCGTTTGGGCTATTGTGTGTGTTGGCTTGCAAGGTGAATTCTTTGATGGGAAAGAACCAAATCGTGAAGCTACCGCGAATGAGTTGAAAATGCTACAATACAACGCTCAAGCTTGTGATATCCTCTTCAACGGATTGTGCCCCGAAGAATTCAACAAAATCAGCCGTCTTGAGAATGCAAAGGAATTTTGGGATACTTTGATTGGCATGCATGAAGGTACCGACTCCGTCAAGGAATCCAAGTTGGATGTGCTTCAAAGTCAACTTGACAAGTTCAAAATGAAGGATGGTGAAGGTGTCGCTGAAATGTACTCTAGGCTTGCTCTTATCACAAATGAGATTGCCGGCTTAGGGAGTGAAGAGATGACCACTAGATTCATCATCAAGAAGATCCTAAGAGCCTTGGATGGAAAATATGATACTGTGTGCACATTGATCCAAATGATGCCCAATTACAAAGATCTCAAGCCAACGGAAGTCATCGGAAGAATTGTTGCTCATGAGATGTCACTTAAGGATAAAGAGGAACTTCACAACAAATCAAGTGGTGCTTACAAAGCCTCATGTGAAGCCCCCACATCATCGAGTGAGAAACAAACCTTCAATGAAGAATTGAGCTTAGTGGTGAAGAACTTCAACAAGTTCTACAAGAGTAGAAGCAAAGAGAGAATCTCCAAATCAAGGTCCTACAATGACAAAAGATCTTCTAGTCAAGAGCAAAACTGCTACAATTGTGGAAGGCCCGGACACTATTCCAATGAGTGTAAGGCCCCCTACAAGAGAAGAGAAGATTCCCCCAAGAGAAGAAGTAGAAGAGAAGAATCACCATCTAGAGAATGAAGGAGTAGAGATGATCGTTATGAACAAAGACCCTCACGGAGAAGCAAGGATTCAGAAATAAAGGACAAGTCATCAAGGAGCTACACAAAACGAAGACATCAAGCTCATGTTGGTGAATGGGTATCCTGCTCCGACTCCGACAACCACTCCGTGAGAAGCTATCATTCCTACTCCGAATATACTCAAGATGAAGGTGTTGCCGGTCTAGCACTTGTGACAACCAACTCCTACGACATATTTGACTGACCAAATGAAGGAGTTGGGACATGCTTCATGGCTAAAGGCCCAAAGGTATCACACCCCGAGTATGTTGATTTCAATAGTGATGAAGATGACTTGTTAGGTGATGATGATTTCCTTGTTGACAACTCTAGTGATGAATACTATGATGAAACGTCAATTAATCATGCTAATCAAGATAAACCGAATGACAATGATAAGGAGAAGATTGAGTCTCTAGCTAAAGAACTAAACACTCTTAAGTTAGCTCATGAAACTATCTTAGGAGATCATCGAGAACTTTTAAGGACTCATGAGAAATTGCGCTTTGAAAAGCTCAACCTTGAGCAAGAGCATGAGTTCTTAAAAGCAATCAATGATGATCTTCGCAAGAAAAGTTCTTCTTACATTGCCAAGCGTTTACTCTTATCCACTTACATGCCTCAAGTCAAGTCTAGTAACAAGAACAAGAAAGATTCTTCCTCTAGTAGTAACAATAATCATGCTAAATCCAATATTGTTGCTTCTAGTAGTTCTCTTGATTCCACTAATGATTTTCTTAGCCAAGTTACACTTGTGCAAGAAAATAGCTTGTTGAAGGGAATCACAGAGAAAGGTGTTTACAAGAGCCTTGCCGGAAGTAAGCAATTCGAGGAAATTGTACGCAAGCAAGGAAGGCACCGGAAGAATCAAGGTGTTGGTTTTGAATGAAAGTTCAATGCCAATGGAGTCGAGTGGGAAGAAGATCGATACCCCAAGACGAAGTTTGTTCCTCAACAAGAGAAGTATGATCCTACTTCTCTCCAAGGGACACAAGCTCAAGATGATCTTCCACCACAAGACCACAAACAAAAAGGCAAGGAAAAGCTTCAAGAGGAAATTGATGCATTTGAAGAAGCTCCTAAGGCCTTGGTCAAGTGGGTTCCCAAGACTACTTCAAGTTCCACTTCATCAAGTACAACTACAACACCGAGGATTCCCATCAAGATGGTGTGGATCCCGAAGAAGAAAAACTAGAGAGTTCTTGAGGGTGACTCCGCCAATATACTTCACTCTTATCATCTTGGCAAGAACAAGTGCAATCAACTTCCACATCTTGCACTAGTTCAAGGAGTCACAAACCCTCTTGTTAGTAATACAAGGGACAAGGTAACCTAAAAGCTTTCATAGACATCATCTTGTGTGTGAATCACTCTATGTCTATGGATATCCTTGTTTGTTCCTTGTGGGACTAACCCGTGTAGGTATTGAAAGTGCAACTCACTCCAATGGATAGCTCCAAATGGTCTACATCAACATTGAGCATCCACATCTTCAACATCTACATGAAGTCATCATCGACAAAACCCAAGGTTAGTTCATCCCTCTTAGGGGGGATCTCACATCTAGGGGGAGCTTTACTCTAAGAATTGAGCTAAAGCAACTCTAATGGTGTGAACACAACAATGCTTTATGTAAAAGTGGTAACCCCACTTGTGCTTAAATGATGAGTATGACCTATGATCAAATGTTCTCATTTGACTCCTAAGTCAATATACTCATATATAGATGACCTAGTCATCGCAAATTGTTTGATAGATGCTAGAATTGGTTGTGCATGCTTTGCCACATATTTCAATTGCCATTTTATTGTGTGAGAATGTTCATTGCATATCTTACTCATTCGAGGACATCCACTTGTTGTTTTGATTGATTGGTTTCTTTTCGTCTGCCAAGTGGATGGACAAGAATGCCTAAGAACCCTCTCTAGCTATCTATGCTTTTCTCGTCTCAAACTTTATTCATGCTACATCACAAAATTTGATCAAGTCAGATTCGAACCACTCTGTGTGAGGAGCACTCAGAGTCCCCGATTCGTCATAGACTTAAACTTCCAAAACTTCTTTGTGTGTTTCGGTCTGACCGATTCCTCCATTTCGGTCATACCGAGATCACTAAGTCGATCTAGGTTTTCAATCTCGATGCATCCGATTTGAACTTTTTGGTCACACCGAGTTGCTGTAACTGACAACAGTTATGCATCTCGGTGCCACCGAGTTGTTCCACTCGGTCACACCGACAGGGTCGGGCTATATATACTCACGGGCAAAATTTTGGAAATTTCTCCGAAACCCCTTCGCCAGTGCATAGCTAGCTCTGCCTCCAGGGTCTTCGGATCATCTTCCTCGTCGCCAGCCGCCTCCTGTCGCTGGTCTCCGCCGCCGTCAACGGAATTCTTCCCCGCCGTTGCCGCCGTAGCGAGTTCAGTGCCGAACTAGGGTATGGACTCGATCACAGTGCTATCCCCGTCCGATTCCTAGCACATTGTGTTCATTATGATTCTTACCATGATTGAAACGCTTCTATCCAGTCAAAACACTCCGTAGATTAGAGTTGAATCGAAAATTTAGGGTTAGGTTTCCGCCGAAACCATCTCGGACCCACCGGGTTGCAGAACTCGGTTCCACCAATTCGGCCAAGGCCATTGCACATGTGGTTCTCGGTCTAACCGAGAATTGCAAATCGGTGTGACCGAGTTCAGGACTTTGTGAAACCCTAGCAGTCTCGGTGCCACCGAACTGTGACTCGGTCTGACCGAGTTCACTAGTTTAGGTTCCAACAGCTGCTTCGGTATCACCGAGTTTGCAAATCAGTTGATCCGAAATGCTTTCTGTGGAAAACTAAAACTAAGTTTTTGACTCATTCTTTTGCAAAAATCTCTGTATTTTGTGATGCTCATCCACTCTATCTCATCTATATCTATTCACAGGGTCTGCTGTCAGTGTTTGCAAGATGTCTAACCAGAGTGACAGCCAGAACAGGTCAGAGGAGCAAGTTCACCTGAGTGAGGGCACTAGTCCCTCTAGCAGTTCAGATGATGGTAGCAGGAGCACCCCAAGCAATTTGCCAAAGGCTGCCACTAGAGCAAGCAAGAAGAAAACTTCAGAGTCTGAGGATGAAGACTATGTGGCCACTGAGGATGAGGCCACATCAAATAACAAAGTGGTTAAGAAGGAGTATAGCTTAGCTGCAGTTAAGCCAGGGATGAAGATCAAAAGGCCAGCAGGAAGACAACCAATGTCTAAGGCCAGAGCATCCTCTCAAGCATCTTTGGAATCTCAACCCAAAGAGCCTACTACAGAAGGAAAGAAAAGGAAGGAAAGGGTCAAGAAGACCATGGCCTGAGTGATTGGAAAGGCTTCCATGATGGAAGAAGAAGAGGAAGAAGAGGTTGCTGCACCAGCACCCAAGGCACAGAAGCTTATGGGTGATGCTATCAGGACAGGGGCTGCACCATCAAAGCCCAAAGAAGCACCCAAAGCTGCCTCCAAGCCCAAGACTGCACCAAAGAGAAATACCAGAAACATACCAGCTGCTGAGAAGAACAAGGCCCCAGTGCCTGAGACTGTTGCTGAAGAAGAAGATGAAGAGCATGTTCTGAGAAAATTAAAGCCAAAAATTCCAGACCACAATGATGCTCATCCTGTGGCTGAGAACATGAAGATCAGGAGAGACTCAGGACTGAGGAAAGGGAGAGAGACAGACCCATATGCTACAAGGAGAAGGACTGTTGTTGATTACATGTTCCACACAAAGGAACAACAGGATTTCTATGAGACAATTTTGTTGGACAAGAAGCCTATAGTGTGTGATATGAGGTGGGTCAACTGCACTTACATGAAGGAAAATGAGGAACACTATCCTGGTGTGTTTGACAGCTTTCGTGCTTGTGGAGTTGTAGACTTTGTTGGGCAGAAGCTCACAAAGTGGAATGAGGAGCTCATAATGCAATTATACTCCACAACACACTTCTATCCAGATGGCAGGATAGTATGGATGTCTGAAGGTACAAGGTACCAATCAACTATTGAGGAATGGGCCAATCTGATCAATGCCCCAAAGGAAAGTGAAGATGACTTGGATGTTTATGCCAAGAAAAATATGGATCACAATTCTATGTCACAGATGTACAAGGAGATTCCTGAAGATGCCCTTGAAACTTTCAAGTTTGGGTCAGTCCATTTTCTTCTGTCAGGACTGCCAATGATCAACTGGATCCTAAGGCACACTCTTTTACCCAAGTCAGGTGACCACAACATGATCAGAGGGCATGCAATTAACTTGCTACATATATTTGATGTGCCACGGAAGTTCAAGGTCATGAGCCTTATAGTTGAGACTATCAAGAGGACAGCAGCTGACCAGAAAAGAAGTTGTGGATATGCCCCACAGATCCAGGAGTTGATAAACTCAAAGATGGGCACAGTCACATACTTGTTGGATAAGGAACACTTGCCTATCTATCCTCACTTCAAGGACAACCAAGTTGTGATGAATGAAGATGAACCCTCCTTAGTTCAAGCACAAGCAAAGAAGGAGAAGGCAAAGAGAGAGAAGGCTGCCAAGATGCCAACTCAAGAGGAGGCATCTGAGTACTTTTTGAAAAGAAAGCAGGACCAGCTTGGTTACTTGATAGCATCATCTCTGAGGATTGAGAAGGGGTTGGCCACCCTAACTCAAAACCAGGAGAGCCTGGAAAGAATCGTGGAACAAAAATTCTATGATTTAGATGTCAAAGTAACAGAGATTTAGTCTGTTGTGGAGCAGCTACAGGATGACATGCAAGAGAGGAAAGGCAAGACAACCACTAATGCATTTACCAGAGTGCCTCGAGCTCAGAGATCTGCTGCAGTGCATGTACCAGACACTAGAGCCACTTCATCTGCACCAACTACAGCTTCAGTGCCACCAAGTCCAGCACCTACCCCATCAGCTCCGTCTACTTCGACTGAAGCCTTCGTCCTTGGAGTTCTCCGGACACCACCACCTGAAGACCAAGACTGAGAGACGTTCTAGTGCTATGCATTTTCTATGAACTTTTTGGTAACTTGTTGCCAAAGGGGGAGAAATATATATAGATCATAGGCTTCGAGAGAGAGCGTTGCTTTTTATTCTCTCTTGCTTTGGTGGTTGAACTTTGTTTGCTTTTGATTGCTTGAGATACTATGCTATTATCTGTGAGACATTGATGATCATGTGGTTGATCATAAGCTACACTTATGCTTGTTGGATGATATTATCTTACTTATCCTTATATGATCATTCACTTTGCTTGGTGATGAGTGCATGTATTTAATTCTTATCATTTTGAGCGCTCCACCAAGATGTATGTGACATGGAAGAGTAACCCAAGATCCTAACTCATTGTGCATTTGCAGTCCAAAGCAAATCTTAAGATATGCACAAATTTAGGGGGAGCTCTTGCTTTTCACATACTTCTCAAAGCGACAATATCTTTCACTCTTATTATTATTTGACGAAGCTTTGATCTATATGTTGTCATCAATTACCAAAAAGGGGGAGATTGAAAAGTGCAACTATCCCCGGGTGGTTTTGGTAATTCCTAACAACATATAGCTCATTGAGCTACCATTATTCCAAGATTAATATTTCAGGAAAAGCTCAATGAATGGCATGGCATGGATGAGGAAAGTGGATCCCTCAAAATTCTAAGGACAAAAAGTTTGGCTCAAGCTTCAAGATCAAGACTCTACATTTTATATTTTAGTGATCCAAGACCACATTGAGTCTATAGGAAAAGCCAATACTATCAAGGAGGGATGAGGTGTTGCTTAATGGCTTGCTTGCTCAAAGTGCTTAGTGATATGCTCCAAAACCCTCAACTACATTCCCACATCCACATATGACCTAAAGCAAAAGTCAAACTCGGCGCCACCGATTCCTTCTATCCGGCGCCACCGAGTTTCAAATGTCATAGCCACTGCCACAAACCCTAGCAATTCGGTTTCACCGATAGGTATCTCGGTCTCACCGAGATGGGATTGTAATCTCTCTATTTCCCTTCGTAATGTTTCGGTCTTACCGAGATGAGCGATCGGTCCCACCGAGATTGCAATGTAAACTCTCTGTTTCCCTTTTGCAACATTTCGGTCTCACCGAGATGAGCGAATCGGTCCCACCGAGTTTACCTGACAATCTCTCTGGTTAGCTTATTACCAAAATCGGTCCCACCGAGTTTGTGTAATCGGTCACACCGAGATTACATTATGCCCTAACCCTAACCATATCGGTCCTACCGAGTTGCATCTCAGTCCCACCGAAAATCCCAACGGTCACTAGGTTTGCTGAATCGGTCCGACGGAGTTTAACCATTCGGTCCCACCAAGTTTGGCAAATTGTGTGTAACGGTTAGATTCTGTGTGGAGACTATATATACCCCTCCACCCACTGTTCATTCGTGGAGAGAGCCATCAGAAGATACCTACACTTCCAATACACATTTCTGAGAGAGAACCACCTACACTTGTGTTGAGGTCAAGATATTCCATTCCAACCATATGAATCTTGATCTTTAGCCTTCCCAAGTTGCTTTCCACTCAAATCTTCTTTCCACCAAATCTAAATCCTGAGAGAGAGAGAGTTGAGTGTTGGGGAGACTATCATTTGAAGCACAAGAGCAAGGAGTTCATCATCAACACACCATTTGTTGCTTCTTGGAGAGTGGTTTCTCCTAGATTGGCTAGGTGTCACTTGGGAGCCTCCGACAAGATTGTGGAGTTGAACCAAGGAGTTTGTAAGGGCAAGGAGATCGCCTACTTCGTGAAGATCTACCGCTAGTGAGGCAAGTCCTTCATGGGAAACGACCATGATGGAATAGACAAGGTTGCTTCTTCGTGGACCCTTCGTGGGTGGAGCCCTCCGTGGACTCGCGCAACCGTTACCCTCCGATGGTTGAAGTCTCCATCAACGTGGATGTACGATTGCACCACCTATCGGAACCACGACAAAGACATCCGTGTCTCCAATTGCGTTTGAATCCTCCAAAACCTTCCCTTTACATTCTTGCAAGTTGCATGCTTTACTTTCCGCTGCTCATATACTCTTTTGCATGCTTGCTCGAATTGTGTGGAGATTGCTTGACTTGTGCTAAGATAGCTAAAATCTGCCAAGAACTAAAATTGGGAAAAGGATAGACTTTTATTTGGTCAAGTAGTCTAATCACCCCCCCTCTAGACATACTTTCAATCCTACAGCGTTGAACCTAGGGGTGGGCTATGATGCGGTAGAGACACGAGGTATGGTGTACCGAGACGACCGTTTAGTGCCTTGGGAACCCTGCTCTCATCGTTTGGGGCCGTAAACGAAACCTCGGCCTGATCTCCTTGCGGATGGAACCCGAATAGGCGATAAACCTGGACTAGAGACTTGTGTGGTTAGTCAGGTCGTGGCCGACTCCCTCGCCAGGCTTCCGCTTGAAGGTTGCCGAGATACATGACGTGTACATGGTTGTAAGTGGCGAGAGCGTGTGTGAAGAAGTACACCCCTGCAGGGTTATAAATGATCAATTCGAATAGCCGCGTCTGCGGTAAAGGACTTCTGGGTTGCCTGTACAGTTCATAGATAACTTGAAGTGGATATTCTAAAACTCGCAAGATAAGCGTGAGTGTTATGGATGGCCTTCTTGTAGGGAGATGGGAGCGGAACCATAGTGGTGTATTGATTGGTCAATATGTGGACTCGGGTGCGCCACCCCAAAGAGTTACTTCAGTCGTAGTATAGGACAGCCACTGAGTCAAAGCTGGCTTGCTGCAGTTAAACTCCACCACCCCCTTTGTTGATACTGATGCATATGTAGATAGTTCTTATGTAAGTCTTGCTGGGTACATTTGTACTTACGTTTGCTTAATTTATGTTTTTGCATAGAGACTTCAGTCTCGCTAGTAGTTCCGCGTGGACTTCGATGTTTAGCTTGTTACCCCAGCTATGATCTTGTGCCCTCGGCAGGGTCTTGTAGTTAGTCAGGCTTCTCAGTCTTTTTCATTTGTAGTTGTCTATACTCAGACAAGATAAGCTTCCGCATGTGCTATTGCTTGTATGAATTGAATGCTGGGTCATGAGACCCATGTTTGTAATATCTAACTCTTCAGAGTCTTACTAATAAATACTTAGAGTCGTAGAGTTTTGTTGTGATGCCATGTTGTATTTACACATATCGAGCATATTGTGTGTATGATTGAAATGCTTGGTATGTGTGGGATCCGACAACCTAGTTGTCTATCCTTGGTAGCCGCTCTTCTAGGGAAATGTACTCTAGTGCTTCGACTGAGCCATGGTAGTCTGCTACAGCTTGGTTTATCGAAGTCCTATTAGCCCATTTGCTACTGCTCCGGAACACTTAGACTGGCCGGCATGTGTCCTTATTCGATCCTGTGTGTGTCCCTTCGGGGAAATGTCATGCGGTGTCTTTCGGAGTCCTGTTTTCCTGCTACAGCCCGGATTCCCGGAGTCCTGCTAGCCCAGTTGCTATAGCCCTAATTCACTCACTGATGACCGACACGTTCGTTGTTGGGTCATGTATGCCTGTGCTTGTAAGTTAGTGCCACTTTGTGTTCACGACTAGTCATGTCTGCCCGGGTTCTCTGTCATATGGATGCTAGCGACACTATCATATACATGAGCCAAAAGGCGCAAACAGTCCTGGGCCAGGTAAGGTTGCACCCGTGGGGATACCGTGCGTGAGGCCGCAAAGTGTTATGATGTGTTACATGCTAGATCAATGTGGCTTAGGATCGGTTTCCTAGCACTCAACACCTTCCCCACCTAAAGGAGGAATTGACTCCGTTGAGGGCCTCGGGGGCTCGGGAGCTGGATACTGTAGGGGTTCGGATGATCCGGATGCCCTCCCCGCATTAGCTAGGAGGGATGGATCCCCCTAGTCTTCAACGACCGAGTCGTTAGCCTTGGCCATGGTGGTGTCGACCTCATCCCCTGAGTTTGGAGAAGGAGGGGTCTTTCGCCATAGCACCTCCACCACCTCTTCGGGGATTGGAGGAGGTGCGAAATGTGACCCATAGTCCGCCAGGCGGGCAGGGACGTCCCCTTCGAGGTCTCCTCGGTGGGGTGGCCACGCGGAGGGCTACACCACCAAAAGAAACAATCAATATGCATTCTTCCAGGAGACTGCTGAAAGATAAAGCAATTGAACATGCCGCGATGTGCACCTGGTCACATGGGCCTTAACCCTGGGTCTCCTCTCCGGAACCTTTTTGGACGCTTCAGGCTCAATGTCGGAGTCTGAGCTATCGAACAGGACTAGCTTAGGCCGGCACCATCTCTTCGGGGCCGGAGAAGGTTGAACGTCCTCGACGTCACTAGACGCCACCCTCTTATTAGAGTGCGAGGAGGCGCTTTCCTCCTCGTCCTCATCCTCATCCCCTTCCTGTATGGATGGGGCCACAGTGTCCCCAGACCGGTTGCCCGGACAAGTCCTGCGACGGAGGCCCTCTCTGGCCTCCGGCACCTCCGTCTTCTTGCCCTTCTTGTCGGGCGCTTTGTAAGGCACCACGACCAACAGTTTCTCTAGTTGTTTGAATCGGGCCCCTCCGGCAGTGGTGTCGGGCCGCTGATCTTCTCGGCCTTGGCGAGCCAGCCCTACAAAATCCACATAAAGAGATTCAGATTAATTCGTATGATGTGAATATTTGAACTCATGTTAAGATAAGTGTCGCTCACCTTCTTCAGAGGGTTTGCATCATCGAGGCCGATGTGCTCCCCAGCGACCGGCCACTCCTTCTGTGGTTTGAATAGTAGACTCCACGCTTTCTTGTGGGTCATGCCGAAGAGGTGTTGCACGGTGGCCGGATCTTCGGGGTCATACTCCCACATTGGCTTGGCCCTCTCCTGGTAGGGGGGAGTCGATGATGGAGCATGATCTGAATCATGTCGACCAACTTCACGCCGGTCCATTACATTGATGACGCACATCTACATCGCCTTCAAGTCATTAGTGGACTCCTAGTCAGGGCTCTTGGTGATCCATGAGGCCAGCCTAGTAGGAGGTTCGGATCTGAATGCGGGAGCCGCTGTCCAGCCGGCTCCCCTTTGCTTGATGATATAGAACCATTCCTTTTGCCACATTTTTATGGTTTCAACAAAGTGGCCCGCCGACCACTGGACCCGCGTCACTTTGCTGATCATGGCCCCGCCATAGTCCGCATGTTCTCCACCAACTACCTTGGGCTTGACATTGAACACCTTTAGCCACAGGCCGAAGTGTGGCTGGACTAGGAGGAAGACCTCGCAGAAGATGATAAAGGACGGGAGTTGGAGAAGGGTATTGGGGGCTAGATCGTGAAAATCTAGCCCATAGAAGAACATCAACCCCCTCATAAAAGGGGTGCAGGGGAAATCGAAGCCCCCTATGGAAATGAGGGAGGAATACGATCCTTCCGCCCGACCTAGGCGTAGGGATGATCTGGCCCTCCTCGGGGGCCCAATGGGCAATGTCAGTCGACAAATAGACGGCCTGCTTCAGCTTCAAGATGTCGCCATCGGTGACGATTGAGGCCTCCCACTTCCGTTGGTGCTGGATCCGGCCATGACTGAAGGAGACGGGGTGGGATTTGCTGTGGAAGAAGAGAAGAGGGGTGCTAGAGCTCTGAAGAACTGCGTAAGAGAAAGCTGGAAGAAGGCGTGGGATGCTGATTGTTGCAACACCCCCTTTATAGGCTATTGACAAGCCAGGGGTTCCTTCGTCTGCGGCATTGACTTCTCTACTTCCCGATGCGCAAGCAACATTATGTGCGGGTAGGGGAATCGAAATCATTGATCATATCCCCTAAAAGACGGGGCATGATCTCCACCTTGATGAGACATGCTAGATGTGACGTCGGCCTCAAGCCGTGCTCCGAGAAACACTAACCGCTTGGCATTATGGCCGGACGTGACTCTTCATTGAAAGAGGAAAAGTTGTCAGGCAAAGGCACTGTTTACACTTGAACGGTTTTTTGCTTTTGCCTTCGTTGGTAAGAAAAACTGCTGTTTCAGATTCCGGACATACCTCGGCTTCGAACATGAACGAAGTGAATCAGAAAACTCGCTCGCAAGCCGAATACTGTTAGGTGAGTAGATGTCGGACACAAGCCTTGGCATTGGAGGCAGGTTTGGGGGCTACTTAGGGAGTCATGGACTAAGGGGTCCACAAGGCGTCGGCCCATTGAATATGGGCCGGACTAGTGAAGCCGCCTTGCGACGGGAGATCTATGAAGCCATGGCGTGTCCTCCAAATTAAGGATAGACAGGATCTCTTAATCCCTTATTGTAATCTATCTCCTACAACCCTAACCTATAAGTGTCTATATAAACCGAGGGTTGTAGTCTTTAGGGGTAGAGTTATATTCATCACCTCATTACCTTAGGGTTTAGCTCATGCTGATCTCGAGGTAGATCTACTCTGTATATCATACCATACATCCAATATAATCAAGAAGGACATATGGTATTACCTCTTCGAGAGGGCCTGAACCTGGGTAAACACCGTGTTCATCGTCCCATTTAACCCATCGATCTCAAATCCACAGTTCAGGACCCCTACCCCAAGGTCTGCCGGTTTTGACACCAACAGGGGCCACAAGCCAGGGGCGCGCCCCCCTAGGGCACGCCTTGAGGGCTTGTGGAGTCATCAGGAATCTTCTGCCTTCCTCTCCAAGTCCTATGTGTGTCTTTTGGTCCAAGAAAAATCATCATAAAGTTTTATTCCGTTTGGACTCCGTTTGATATTCCTTTTCTATAAACTCAAACACAAGGAAAAAACAGAAAGTGGCACTGGGCTTTGGGTTAATAAGTTAGTCCCAAAAAATAATATAAAATAGCATAATAATTCATATAAAACATCCAAAATAGATAATATAATAGCATGGAATAATAAAAAATTATAGATACGTTGGAAACGTATCAAGCATCCCCAAGCTTAATTCCTACTCGTCCTCAAGTAGGTAAATGATAAAAACAGAATTTTTGATGTGGAATGCTACCTAACATATTTATCCATGTAATTTTATTTATTGTGGCATAAATATTCAGATCCATAAGATTCAAAACAAAATTTTAATATTTACATAAAAACAATAATACTTCAAGCATACTAATAAAGCAATCATGTCTTCTCAAAATAACATGGCCAGAGAAAGTTATCCCTACAAAATCATATAGTCTGGCTATGCTCCATCTTCATCACACAATGTATTTTATCATGCACAATCCCGATGACAAGCCGAGCAATTGTTTCATACTTTTGGTGTTCTCAAACTTTTTCAACTTTCACGCAATACATGAGCATGAGCCATGGATATAGCACTATAGGTGGAATAGAATATGGTGGTTGTGGAGAAGACAAAAGGTAGGATATAGTCCCACATCAACTAGGCATATTAACGGGCTATGGGGATGCCAATCAATAGATATTAATGTGAGTGAGTAGGGATTGTCATGCAACGGATGCACTAGAGCAATAAGTGTATGAAAGCGCAAAAATAAACTAAGTGGGTGTGCATCCAACTCGCTTGCTCACAAAGACCAAGGGAAATTTGTGGAAGCCCATCATTGGAATATACAAGACAAGTTCTACAATGAAAAATTCCCACTAGTATATGAAGTGACAACATAGGAGACTATCTATCATGAAGATCATGGTGCTACTTTGAAGACAAGTGTGTAAAAAGGATAGTAACATTGTCCCTTCTCTATTTTCTCTCATTTTTTGTTTGGGCTTCTTTGGCCTCTTTTATTTTTTTATAAAGTGCGAAGATTCATCCCAACCTGTGAGGGAATCATAGCTTCCATCAACCTTTCCTCAAACGGTACAATGCTCTAATAATGATGATCATCACACTTTTATTTACTTACAACTCAAGAATTACATCTCGATACTAGAACAAAACATGACTCTATATGAATCCCTCTGGTGGTTGATGTCTACTACACAACCTTCTTCTTGTAGACGTTGTTGGGCCTCCAAGTGCAGAGGTTTGTAGGACAGTAGAAAATTTCCCTCAAGTGGATGACCTAAGGTTTATCAATCCGTAGGAGGCGTAGGATGAAGATGGTCTCTCTCAAGCAACCCTGCAACCAAATAACAAAGAGTCTCTTGTGTCCCCAACACACCCAATACAATGGTAAATTGTATAGGTGCACTAGTTCGGCGAAGAGATGGTGATACAAGTGGTATATGGGTAGTAGATAAAGGTTCTTGTAATATGAAAATATAAAAACAGCAAGGTAACTAATGATAAAAGTGAGCACAAACGGTATTGCAATGCTAGGAAACAAGGCCTAGGGTTCATACTTTCACTAGTGCAAGTTCTCTCAACAATAATAACATAATTGGATCACATAACTATCCCTCAACATGCAACAAAGAGTCACTCCAATGCCACTAATAACGTAGAAGAAACGAAGAGATTATGGTAGGGTACGAAACCACCTCAAAGTTATTCTTTCCAATCAATCCGTTCGGCTATTCCTATAAGTGTCACAAACAGCCCTAGAGTTCGTACTAGAATAACACCTTAAGACACAAATCAACCAAAACCCTAATGTCACCTAGATACTCTAATGTCACCTCAAGTATCCGTGGGTATGATTATACGATATGCATCACACAATCTCAGATTCATCTATTCAACCAACACAAAGAACTTCAAAGAGTGCCCCAAAGTTTCTACCGGAGAGTCAAGACGAAAACGTGTGCCAACCCCTATGCATAGATTCCCAAGGTCACAGAACCCGCAAGTAGATCACCAAAACATACATCAAGTGGATCATAGAATACCCCATTGTCACCATAGGTATCCCACGCAAGACATACATCAAGTGTTCTTAAATCCTTAAAGACTCAATCCGATAAGATAACTTCAAAGGGAAAACTCAATCCATTACAAGAGAGTAGAGGGGGAGAAACATCATAAGATCCAACTATAATAGCAAAGCTCGCGATACATCAAGATCGTACCACCTCAAGAACACGAGAGAGAGAGAGAGAGAGAGAGAGAGAGAGAGAGAGAGATCAAACACATAGCTACTGGTATGTCCCTCAGCCCCGAGGAAGAACTACTCCCTCCTCGTCATGGAGAGCACCGGGATGATGAAGATGGCCACCGGAGAGGGATTCCCCCTCCGGCCGGGTGGCGGAACGGGTCTAGATTGGTTTTCAGTGGCT
>NC_041382.1:301576951-301632949 GCF_002162155.2 Triticum dicoccoides | reverse complement strand
GTGTTCTTAAATCCTTAAAGACTCAATCCGATAAGATAACTTCAAAGGGAAAACTCAATCCATTACAAGAGAGTAGAGGGGGAGAAACATCATAAGATCCAACTATAATAGCAAAGCTCGCGATACATCAAGATCGTACCACCTCAAGAACACGAGAGAGAGAGAGAGAGAGAGAGAGAGAGAGAGAGAGATCAAACACATAGCTACTGGTATGTCCCTCAGCCCCGAGGAAGAACTACTCCCTCCTCGTCATGGAGAGCACCGGGATGATGAAGATGGCCACCGGAGAGGGATTCCCCCTCCGGCCGGGTGGCGGAACGGGTCTAGATTGGTTTTCAGTGGCTACAGAGGCTTCTGGCGGCGGAACTCCCGATCTGTTGTGCTCCCTGGAGGTTTCATTATTTATAGGATTTTTTGGCATAGGTCTCATGTCAGGGGGGGGGTCTCCGGGTTGTCCACGAGGCAGGGGCCCACGCCCAGGGGGGTGTGCACGCCCCCCACCCTCGTGGGCAGCCCGGGACTCTCCTAGCCCAACTCTTTTACTCCGGGGTCTTCTTTTGGTCCATAAAAAATCGTCAAAAATTGGCACGTCAATTGGACTCCATTTGGTATTCCTTTTTTGTAAAACTCAAAAACAATGGAAAAACAGAAACTGGCACTGGGCTCTAGGTTAATAGGTTAGTCCCACAAATCATATAAAATAGCATATAAATGCATATAAAACATCCAAGGTGAAGGAAATATGCCCTAGAGGCAATAATAAAGTTATTATTTATTTCCTTATATCATGATAAATGTTTATTATTCATGCTAGAATTGTATTAACCGGAAACATAATACATGTGTGAATACATAGACAAACAGAGTGTCACTAGTATGCCTCTACTTGACTAGCTCGTTAATCAAAGATGGTTATGTTTCCTAACCATAAACAAAGTGTTGTTATTTGATTAACGAGGTCACATCATTAGTTGAATGATCTGATTGACATGACCCATTCCATTAGCTTAGCACCCGATCGTTTAGTATGTTGCTATTGCTTTCTTCATGACTTATACATGTTCCTATGACTATGAGATTATGCAACTCCCGTTTGCCGGAGGAACACTTTGGGTGCCACCAAACGTCACAACGTAACTGGGTGATTATAAAGGAGCATTACAGGTGTCTCCAAAGGTACATGTTGGGTTGGCATATTTCGAGATTAGGATTTGTCACTCCGATTGTCAGAGAGGTATCTCTGGGCCCTCTCGGTAATGCACATCATATAAGCCTTGCAAGCATTACAACTAATGTGTTAGTTGTGAGATGATGTATTACGGAACGAGTAAAGAGACTTGCCGGTAACGAGATTGAACTAGGTATTGGATACCGACGATCGAATCTCGGGCAAGTAATATACCGATGACAAAGGGAACAACGTATGTTGTTATGCGGTCTGACCGATAAAGATCTTTGTAGAATATGTAGGAGCCAATATGGGCATCCAGGTCCCGCTATTGGTTATTGACCGGAGATGTGTCTCAAGTCATGTCTGCATTGTTCTCGAACCGTAGGGTCCGCACGCTTAACGTTACGATGACAGTTATTATGAGTTTATGCATTTTGATGTACCGAAGTTAGTTCGGAGTCCTGGATGTGATCACGGACATGACGAGGAGTCTCGAAATGGTCGAGACATAAAGATTGATATATTGTAAGCCTATGTTTGGATATCGGAAGTGTTCCGGGTGAAATAAAGATTTTACCGGAGTACCGGGAGGTTACCGGAACCCCTCGGGAGCTGTATGGGCCTTAGTGGGATTTAGTGGAAAGGAGAAAGGGGCAGCCCAAGGTAGGCCGCGTGCCTCCCCCCTCCCCTAGTCCTATTAGGAGAAGGAGAGGTGGCCGGCCCCCCTCTCTCTCTTTCCCCCTCGGGGAATCCTATTCCAACTAGGATTGGGGGGGGGGGGAGTCCTACTCCCGGTAGGAGTAGGACTACTCCTGCGCCCTCCTCCTGGCCGGCCGCCCCCTCCCCCTTGGATCCTTTATATATGGGGGCAGGAGGGCACCTCTAAACACACAAGTTGATCCTTGAGATCGTTCCTTAGCCGTGTGCGGTGCCCCCTGCCACCATATTCCACCTCGATCATATTGTAGCGGTGCTTAGGCGAAGCCCTGCGACAGTAGAACATCAAGATCGTCACCACGCCGTCGTGCTGACGGAACTCCTCCCTGACGCTTTGCTGGATCGGAGCCCGAGGATCGTCATCGAGCTGCACGTGTGCTAAGAACTCGGAGGTGCCGGAGTAACGGTGCTTGGATCGGTCGGATCGGGAAGACGTACAACTACTTCCTCTACGTTGCGTCAACGCTTCCGCAGTCGGTCTGCGTGGGTACATAGACAACACTCTCCCCTCTCGTTGCTATGCATCACCATGATCTTGCGTGTGCGTAGGAATTTTTTTGAAATTACTGCGTTCCCCAACAGTGGTATCAGAGCCTAGGTTTTATGGTTTGATGTTATATGCACGAGTAGAACACAAGTGAGTTGTGGGCGATATAAGTCATACTGCCTACCAGCATGTCATACTTTGGTTCGGCGGTATTGTTGGATGAGACGACCCGGACCAACATTACGCGTACGCTTACGCGAGACCGGTTCTCCCGAGGTGCTTTGCACATAGGTGGCTTGCGGGCGACTGTCTCTCCAACTTTAGTTGAACCGAGTGTGGCTACGCCTGGTCCTTGCGAAGGTTAAAACGGAGTCTATTTGACAAACTATCATTGTGGTTTTGATGCGTAGGTGAGATTGGTTCTTACTTAAGCCCGTAGCAGCCACGTAAAACATGCAACAATAAAGTAGAGGACGTCTAACTTATTTTTCCAGGGCATGTTGTGATGTCATATGGCCAAGACATGATGCTAAATTTTATTGTATGAGATGATCATGTTTTGTAACCGAGTTATCGGCAACTGGCAGGAGCCATATGGTTGTCGCTTTATTATATGCAATGCAATCACGATGTAATGCTTTACTTTATTACTAAGCGGTAGTGATAGTCGTAGAAGCATAAGATTGGCGAGACGACAACGATGCTACGATGGAGATCTAGGTGTCGCGCCGATGACGATGGTGATCATGACGGTGCTTCGGAGATGGAGATCACAGGCACAAGATGATGATGGCCATATCATATCACTTATATTGATTGCATGTGATGTTTATCTTTTATGCATCTTATCTTGCTTTGATTGATGGTAGCATTATAAGATGATCTCTCACTAAATTATCAAGAAGTGTTCTCCCTGAGTATGCCCCGTTGCGAAAGTTCTTCGTGATGAGACACCACGTGATGATCGGGTGTGATAGGCTCTACGTTCAAATACAACGGGTGCAAAACAGTTGCACACGCGGAATACTCAGGTTATACTTGACGAGCCAAGCATATACAGATATGGCCTCGGAACACGGAGACCGAAAGGTCGAGCGTGAATCATATAGTAGATATGATCAACATAGTGATGTTCACCAATGAAACTACTCCATCTCACGTGATGATCGGACATGGTTTAGTTGATTTGGATCACGTGATCACTTAGAGGATTAGAGGGATGTCTATCTAAGTGGGAGTTCTTAAGTAATATGATTAATTGAACTTAAATTTATCATGAACTTAGTCCCTGATAGTATCTTGCTTGTTTATATTGATTGTAGATAGATGGCTCGTGTTGTTGTTCCGTTGAATTTTAATGCGTTCCTTGAGAAAGCAAAGTTGAAAGATGATGGTAGCAATTACACGGACTGGGTCCGTAACTTGAGGATTATCCTCATTGCTGCACAGAAGAATTACGTCCTGGAAGCACCGCTGGGTGCCAGGCCTGCTGCTGGAGCAACACCAGATGTTATGAACGTCTGGCAGAGCAAAGCTGATGACTACTCGATAGTTCAGTGTGCCATGCTTTACGGCTTAGAATCGGGACTTCAACAACGTTTTGAACGTCATGGAGCATATGAGATGTTCCAGGAGTTGAAGTTAATATTTCAAGCAAATGCCCGGATTGAGAGATATGAAGTCTCCAATAAGTTCTATAGCTGCGAGATGGAGGAGAACAGTTCTGTCAGTGAGCATATACTCAAAATGTCTGGGTATAATAATCACTTGATTCAATTGGGAGTTAATCTTCCAGATGATTGCGTCATTGACAGAATTCTTCAATCACTGCCACCAAGCTACAAGAGCTTCATGATGAACTATAATATGCAAGGGATGAACAAGACTATTCCCGAGCTCTTCGCAATGCTGAAAGCTTCGGAGGTAGAAATCAAGAAGGAGCATCAAGTGTTGATGGTTAATAAGACCACTAGTTTCAAGAAAAAGGGCAAAGGGAAGAAGAAGGGGAACTTCAAGAAGAACGGCAAGCAAGTTGCTGCTCAAGAGAAGAAACCCAAGTCTGGACCTAAGCCTGAAACTGAGTGCTTCTACTGCAAGCAGACTGGTCACTGGAAGCGGAACTACCCCAAGTATTTGGCGGATAAGAAGGATGGCAAGGTGAACAAAGGTATATGTGATATACATGTTACTGATGTGTACCTTACCAATGCTCGCAGTAGCACCTGGGTATTTGATACTGGTTCTGTTGCTAATATTTGCAACTCGAAACAGGGACTACGGATTAAGGGAAGATTGGCTAAGGACGAGGTGACGATGCGCGTGGGAAACGGTTCCAAAGTCGATGTGATCGCGGTCGGCACGCTACCTCTACATCTACCTTCGGGATTAGTATTAGACCTAAATAATTTTTATTTGGTGCCAGCGTTGAGCATGAACATTATATCTGGATCTTGTTTAATGCAGACGGTTATTCATTTAAATCAGAGAATAATGGTTGTTCTATTTATATGAGTAATATCTTTTATGGTCATGCACCCTTGAAGAGTGGTCTATTCTTATTGAATCTCGATAGTAGTAATACACATATTCATAATGTTGAAGCCAAAAGATGCAGAGTTGATAATGATAGTGCAACTTATTTGTGGCACTGCCGTTTAAGTCATATCGGTGTAAAGCGCATGAAGAAACTCCATACTGATGGACTTTTAGAACCACTTGATTATGAATCACTTGGTACTTGTGGACCGTGCCTCATGGGCAAGATGACTAAAACACCGTTCTCCAGTACTATGGAGAGAGCAACCGATTTGTTGGAAATCGTACATACAGATGTATGTGGTCGGATGAATATTGAGGCTCGTGGCGGATATCGTTATTTTCTCACCTTCACAGATGACTTAAGCAGATATGGGTATATCTACTTAATGAAACACAAGTCTGAAACATTTGAAAAGTTCAAAGAATTTCAGAGTGAAGTTGAAAATCATCGTAACAAGAAAATAAAGTTTCTATGATCTGATCATGGAGGAGAATATTTGAGTTACGAGTTTGGTGTACATTTGAAAAATTGTGGAATAGTTTCGCAACTCACGCCACCCGGAACACCACAGCGTAATGGTGTGTCCGAACGTCGTAATCGTACTTTACTAGATATGGTGCGATCTATGATGTCTCTTACTGATTTACCGCTATCTTTTTGGGGATACGCTCTAGAGACGGCCGCATTCACGTTAAACAGGGCACCATCAAAATCCGTTGAGACAACGCCTTATGAACTATGGTTTGGCAAGAAACCAAAGTTGTCGTTTCTGAAAGTTTGGGGCTGCGATGCTTATGTGAAAAAGCTTCAACCTGATAAGCTCGAACCCAAATCGGAGAAATGTGTCTTCATAGGATATCCAAAGGAAACTATTGGATACACCTTCTATCACAGATCCGAAGGCAAGACTTTTGTTGCTAAATTCGGAAACTTTCTTGAGAAGGAGTTTCTCTCGAAAGAAGTGAGTGGGAGGAAAGTAGAACTTGACGAGGTAACTATACCTGCTCCCTTGTTGGAAAATAGTACATCACAGAAAACTGTTTCTGCGACACCTACACCAATAAGTGAGGAAGTTAATGATAATGATCATGAAACTTCAGAACAAGATACTACTGAACCTCGTAGATCAACCAGAGTAAGATCCGCACCAGAGTGGTACGGTAATCCAGTTCTAGAAGTCATGCTACTAGATCATGATGAACCTACGAACTATGAAGAAGCGATGGTGAGCCCAGATTCCGCAAAGTGGCTTGAAGCCATGAAATCTGAGATGGGATCCATGTATGAGAACAAAGTATGGACTTTGGTTGACTTGCCCGATGATCGGCAAGCAATTGAGAATAAATGGATCTTCAAGAAAAAGACTGACGCTGACGGTAATGTTACTATCTATAAAGCTCGACTTGTCGCAAAAGGTTTTCGACAAGTTCAAGGGGTTGACTACGATGAGACCTTCTCACCCATAGCGATGCTTAAGTCCGTCCGAATCATGTTAGCAATTGCCGCATTTTATAATTATGAAATTTGGCAGATGGATGTCAAAACTGCATTCCCGAATGGATTTCTGGAAGAAGAGTTGTATATGATGCAACCAGAAGGTTTTGTTGATCCAAAGGGAGCTAACAAAGTGTGCAAGCTCCAGCGATCCATTTATGGACTGGTGCAAGCCTCTCGGAGTTGGAATAAACGCTTTGATAGTGTGATTAAAGCATTTGGGTTTATACAGACTTTCGGAGAAGCCTGTATTTACAAGAAAGTGAGTGGGAGCTCTGTAGCATTTCTGATATTATATGTGGATGACATATTATTGATTGGAAATGATATAGAATTTCTGGATAGCATAAAGGGATACTTGAATAAGAGTTTTTCAATGAAAGACCTCGGTGAAGCTGCTTACATATTAGGCATAAAGATCTATAGAGATAGATCAAGACGCTTAATTGGACTTTCACAAAGCACATACCTTGACAAGATTTTGAAAAAGTTCAAAATGAATCAAGCAAAGAAAGGGTTCTTGCCTGTGTTACAAGGTGTGAAGTTGAGTCAGACTCAATGCCCGACCACTGCAGAAGATAGAGAGAAAATGAAAGATGTTCCCTATTCTTCAGCCATAGGCTCTATCATGTATGCAATGCTGTGTACCAGACCTGATGTGTGCCTTGCTATAAGTTTAGCAGGGAGGTACCAAAGTAATCCAGGAGTGGATCACTGGACAACGGTCAAGAACATCCTGAAATACCTGAAAAGGACTAAGGATATGTTTCTCGTATATGGAGGTGACAAAGAGCTCATCGTAAAGGGTTATGTTGATGCGAGCTTTGACACTGATCCGGACGATTCTAAATCGCAAACCGAATACGTGTTTACATTAAACAGTGGAGCTGTCAGTTGGTGCAGTTCTAAACAAGGCGTCGTAGCGGGATCTACATGTGAAGCGGAGTACATAGCTGCTTCGGAAGCAGCAAACGAAGGAGTCTGGATGAAGGAGTTCATATCCGATCTAGGTGTCATACCTAGTGCATTGGGTCCAATGAAAATCTTCTGTGACAATACTGGTGCAATTGCCTTGGCAAAGGAATCCAGATTTCACAAGAGAACCAAGCACATCAAGAGACGCTTCAATTCCATCCGGGATCTAGTCTAGGTGGGAGACATAGAGATTTGCAAGATACATACGGATCTGAATGTTGCAGATCCGTTGACGAAGCCTCTTCCACGAGCAAAACATGATCAACACCAAGGCTCCATGGGTGTTAGAATCATTACTGTGTAATCTAGATTATTGACTCTAGTGCAAGTGGGAGACTAAAGGAAATATGCCCTAGAGGCAATAATAAAGTTATTATTTATTTCCTTATATCATGATAAATGTTTATTATTCATGCTAGAATTGTATTAACCAGAAACATAATACATGTGTGAATACATAGACAAACAGAGTGTCACTAGTATGCCTCTACTTGACTAGCTCGTTAATCAAAGATGGTTATGTTTCCTAACCATAAACAAAGTGTTGTTATTTGATTAACGAGGTCACATCATTAGTTGAATGATCTGATTGACATGACCCATTCCATTAGCTTAGCACCCGATCGTTTAGTATGTTGCTATTGCTTTCTTCATGACTTATACATGTTCCTATGACTATGAGATTATGCAACTCCCGTTTGCCGGAGGAACACTTTGGGTGCTACCAAACGTCACAACGTAACTGGGTGATTATAAAGGAGCATTACAGGTGTCTCCAAAGGTACATGTTGGGTTGGCATATTTCGAGATTAGGATTTGTCACTCCGATTGTCGGAGAGGTATCTCTGGGCCCTCTCGGTAATGCACATCACATAAGCCTTGCAAGCATTACAACTAATGTGTTAGTTGTGAGATGATGTATTACGGAACGAGTAAAGGGACTTGCCGGTAACGAGATTGAACTAGGTATTGGATATCGACGATCGAATCTCGGGCAAGTAATATGCCGATGACAAAGGGAACAACGTATGTTGTTATGCGGTCTGACCGATAAAGATCTTCGTAGAATATGTAGGAGCCAATATGGGGATCCAGGTCCCGCTATTGGTTATTGACCGGAGATGTGTCTCAAGAAATGTCTGCATTGTTCTCGAACCGTAGGGTCCGCACGCTTAACGTTACGATGACAATTATTACGAGTTAATGCATTTTGATGTACCGAAGTTAGTTCCGAGTCCCGGATGTGATCACGGACATGACGAGGAGTCTCGAAATGGTCGAGACATAAAGATTGATATATTGGAAGCCTATGTTTGGATATCGGAAGTGTTCCGGGTGAAATCGAGATTTTACCGGAGTACCGGGAGGTTACCGGAACCCCCCGGGAGCTGTATGGGCCTTAGTGGGCTTTAGTGGAAAGGAGAAAGGGGCAGCCCAAGGTAGGCCACGCGCCTCCCCCCTCCCCTAGTCCTATTAGGACAAGGAGAGGTGGTCGGCCCCCCTCTCTCTCTTTCCCCCTCGGGGAATCCTATTCCAACTAGGATTGGGGGGGGGGGGAGTCCTACTCCCGATAGGAGTAGGACTCCTCCTGCGCCCTCCTCCTGGCCGGCCGCCCCCTCCCCCTTGGATCCTTTATATACGGGGGCAGGGGGGCACCTCTAAACACACAAGTTGATCCTTGAGATCGTTCCTTAGCGTGTGCGGTACCCCTGCCACCATATTCCACCTCGATCATATTGTAGCGGTGCTTAGGCGAAGCCCTGCGACAGTAGAACATCAAGATCGTCACCACGCCGTCGTGCTGATGGAACTCCTCCCCGATGCTTTGCTGGATCGGAGCCCGGGGATCGTTATCGAGCTGTACGTGTGCTAAGAACTCGGAGGTGCCGGAGTAACAGTGCTTGGATCGGTCGGATCGGGAAGACGTACGACTACTTCCTCTATGTTGCGTCAACGCTTCCGCAGTCGGTCTGCGTGGGTACGTAGACAACACTCTCCCCTCTCGTTGCTATGCATCACCATGATCTTGCGTGTGCGTAGGATTTTTTTTGAAATTACTGCGTTCCCCAACACAAGGTTGATAATATAATAGCATGGAACAATCAAAAATTATAGATACGTCGGAGACGTATCAAGCATCCCCAAGCTTAATTCCTGCTCGTCCTCGAGTAGGGAAATGATAAAAACAGAATTTTTGATGTGGAATGCTACCTAACATATTTATCCATGTAGTTCTTTTTATTGTGGCAAGAATATTCAAATCCATAAGATTCAAGACAAAAGTTTAATATTGACATAAAAATAATAATACTTCAAGCATACTAACAAAGCAATCATGTCTTCTCAAAATAACATGGGCAAAGAAAGTTATCCCTACAAAATCATATAGTCTGGCTATGCTCTATCTTCACCACACAAAATATTTAAATCATGCACAACCCCGATGACAAGCCAAGCAATTGTTTCATACTTTTGATGTTCTCAAACTTTTTCAATCTTCACGCAATACATGAGCGTGAGCCATGGATATAGCACTATATGTGGAATAGAAGGGTGGTTGTGGAGAAGACAAAAGGGAGAATATAGTCTCACATCAACTAGGCGTATCAACGGATTATGGAGATGCCCATTAATAGATATCAATGTGAGTGAGTAGGGATTGCCATGCAACGGATGCACTAGAGCTATAAGTGTATGAAAGCTCAAAAAGAAACTAAGTGGGTGTGCATCCAACTTGCTTGCTCACGAAGACCTAGGGCATTTTGAGGAAGCCCATCATTGGAATATACAAGCCAGGCTCTATAATGAAGGATTCCCAATAGTATATGAAAGTGACAACATAGGAGACTCTCTATCATGAAGATTATGGTGCTACTTTGAAGCACAAGTGTGGTAAAAGGATAGTAGCATTATCCCTTCTCTCCTTTTCTCTCATTTTTTATTATTTTTATTTTTTATTTGGGCCTTCTCTTTTTTTATGACCTCTTTTTTTATTTGGGCTTCTGTAGCGACCCGACCTCAGATGGTCAAGTCTCTGTGCTTCAGTGTCATCCCTGGATCGGCAATGCTGACACACACAGTACTCGAAGGATTTATAACAGAGTAGCAATCACACACTTATTACATTGAATGTCTCAAGAGAGAACTTATTACAATAATATGGATTAAGGCCATCTAATACGATAATAGCGGAAGGCTTGGAAGATAAAGTGAGTCCATCAACTCCAACAGCATACTAAGTTGCACGGCAACGACCTAACGAACCTTACTCCTCGTCTGAAAAGTCTGCAACATAATACGTTGCAGCCTGAAACGGGCCAGCACGTGGAATATGCTGGCAAAGTAACAAAGTAGAGCAAAAACAAAATAATGCTATCACTACATGCATATTTGGCTGGTGAAAAGCTCTATGGTTACAGTTTTGCGAAAAGCCAAATTTTCCCTACAACAAAGGAATAGATTTTAATTTTACTATCATGGTAGTTGAAACATCATTGAGAAGGTTCCTCCAACTCAATCCCAATTAAAGTGATTAACAACCCAACAATATTAATTAAACATAATGAGATACATGTGATAACCCAAGTACTAGATACTCAAGAACTGTCCATAACCGGGGACACGGCTAACCATGATTAGATTGTACACTCTGCAGAGGTTTGCGCACTTTCCCCACAAGACTCGATCTCCTCCGTTGGATTTCTCGCACTACATGGTGTTTGAGAAATGGATGACCAAGACACAGTCTTTCAAAAACATTAACTCTCTACTCCGGACAGACCATACCAAACCTACATCCCACTACCTGCTGATCTGCTTCTTCAAGAGCTTCACATAACTTACTCAACTATGCTAGAGCCCATAATAGCTTGTGGCTGCACACCGAAGTTTCTAGCATGAATCATCTCAGTTCCCTTTGAGCCTGGGTGGCGGTCCATAGGAAGATCACACGGGTACTCCGGGATTTCCAAAAAAATACAGGCAACACTGGGTACTCTAGGTGCCTCGATCCACCCAGTTGTTTGATTAAGTTGCCACCTTAAGTTGAACCATTAAGTTAACAATATCACATCTGTTATGGATTTCACTCAAACCCAACCACGTCTACGAGCATAGCATAGCATAGTAATATAAGCAACACGTAGAGTAACTCCCAAGGGTTTGAATGTAACAGGGCAATAGGCTCTACCTCATCAAGTACTTCCCAACCCACAAGTTAATGACGTCCTAATCATGCAATGTTTGAGGATTGGAACTAATGCATAAAAACTTGGTGATAAAGGGGTATGATCAAAGTGTTACTTGCCTTGCTGACGATCTGCGAAACCTAGGGACTCGTAGTAGCACGCTTCGCACTCCGGGTGTTCTATCGCAAGCAAACAATAGCATACATAAGTAACAAGCAACGATGCACAGGAAAAACTCAAATAAAAGAGGTTGAACAGAAAGTTCAAATTAAGAACTCTGGTTCGCAAAAAGAATCAAATCAAACGGAGCAACGAAACTCAATCAGCGAAAGAAAGAAGCTTCATTTACTAATCTGAAACTAGGTCAAATTTTACAGTAGAGAAAACTTGTTTGAGTTGGTTAAACGGAAAGAGGGTTTCGAGATGAAACTCTAGGCGCTTGAATCGCCTGATTCCGACTAACGAGTGAAAAGATAAACAGAAACTAAGATCGGATCAGAAATCACGGTCAGAGAAAAATCGCGGATTAATTCTGATAAAAGAAAACTGACGAATAGACTAACGAACGAGTGTTCGTTAGCTGTATCTAACAGGCGAAGAACCGTTCGTTAACACGAATGTTCGGACGAACGTCCGCTAACTAGAAGAACCGAGAAAAACCGGCAAATCCGAAAAAAAAACGGATCTAGGGTTTTAAAAAAAACCGAATGGTTTTATAAAAAAAACTGGCGACGGAGTCCAGCGACTACCTCCGGCGAGGGGTCCGGCGAGGTGAGAGTGCGGCAGAGGAGCGGCGGAGGAGCGGGGGCGGCGTTCGGCCGCGACGGCAAGGCGGCAGCGGCGCTCGGCTGCGGCTGGGCGCGGCGTGGGTGGCGGGGCTAGGCGGCGGCGGTGGCGGTGGCGTTTGGGGTGGGGTGGCGGCGTATATAAAGGGCGGGGCGAGGCGGCTTGGAGGAGGGGTCAAGGCGGCGGCGGTGGAGCGGAGTTCGGCTCGGACTCCTTGTCCGAGTCGGCGGAGGCGGCGCGCGCGCGGGGGCGGCGGCCTGGCTCGGCTGGGCCTTAGGCCCAGTCGGGCGCGGGAACTTAAAAATAATAATTTCACCGACCGAAATAAAATCCTAGAAAAATAAATAAATAAACTAAAAATGCCAAAATCAATTTTCATCGTCTAAATAAAATATTTAGAACAAGATGAACATTTTCTTGGCCCTAAAATGCAATTTTGAAAACGTGCAATTTTTCTAATGCAAACAAAATTGCAATAAAATCCAAATGGAACAAAAATTTATTTTAGTATTTTTCCTCCAATATTTCATTTATTTTGGAGAAGTCATATTATCTCCTCTCTTTTATTTTAATATGAAATATTTTCAGAGAGAAAAATAATTAAAACCAAAATCCTCGTTTCAAAATTTGATAAAAGAATCAAATATGAAAACCGGGAAATCCCCAACTCTCTCCGAGGGTCCTTGAGTTGCTTAGGATTTCGAGGATTACGGAACGGAAAGCAATAAAGCATGATATGCAATGATGATCTAATGTATAACATTCCAAATTGAAAATTTGGGATGTTACAAACCTACCCCCCTTAAGATGAATCTCGCCCTCGAGATTCTGGCTGGCTAGAAAATAGGTGCGGGTGGTCTTTGCGGAGATCATCCTCTCGTTCCCAGGTGGCTTCGTCCTCGGTATGGTGGCTCCACTGAACTTTACAAAACTTGATAACCTTACTTCGGGTGATTCTGCTGGCAAACTCAAGAATCTTAACTGGTTTCTCCTCATAAGTCAAATCACTGTCCAACTGAATCGCTTCCAGGGGTACTGTATCTCTTAGCGGTATATCTGCCATCTCAGCATGACACTTCTTCAGTTGTGAAACGTGAAACACGTCATGAACTCCTGACAGTCCCTCGGGTAACTCCAACTTGTAGGCAACTTCTCCCATCCATTCCAAAATATGATACAGTCCTACAAATCTCGGGTCTAACTTTCCCTTAACTCCAAAACGTTTCACTCCTCGCAAGGGTGATACTCGCAGATATGCTCGATCTCCAATTTCATAGGTTACCTCCTTGCGTTTTGAGTCAGCATAACTCTTCTGCCTGGACTGAGCAATCTTCAGTCTGTCTCGAATCAATTTAACCTTCTCCTCAGACTCCTTGATCAAGTCTGGTCCAAACAACTGTCGGTCTCCTACCTCGTCCCACATCAACGGTGTTCTGCACCTTCGTCCATACAGGGCTTCAAATGGTGCCATCTTCAAACTGGCTTGATAGCTATTGTTGTAGGAAAACTCTGCGTATGGCAAATTGTCATCCCAACTAGGTCTGTAATCTAACGCACAGGCTCTCAACATGTCCTCCAAAATTTGCTTGACTCTCGCTGTTTGTCCATCCGTCTGCGGGTGAAATGCTGTACTAAACTCCAATCTCGTTCCCAGGGTCTGGTGCAACTGGTGCCAAAACTTTGAGGTAAACTGTGTTCCTCGATCTGATACAATGGTCCTTGGAACTCCATGCAGACATACTATCCTGGACATATATATCTTGGCTAGCTTTGCACTCGTATAGGTGGTTTTCACTGGGATGAAGTGAGCTACTTTGGTCAAGCGATCCACTACTACCCATTTGGAATCGTATCCTACTTTGGTCCTGGGCAATCCGGTGATAAAGTCCATGCCCAGTTTATCCCACTTCCATTCGGGTATCGGCATAGGCTGCAACAGTCCTGCTGGCTTCTGATGCTCTACCTTAACTCTCTAACATACATCGCATACGGATACATACTCGGCAATATCCTTCTTCATACCAGTCCATCAGAAATGTTCCTTCAAATACAAATACATCTTGGTGTTTCCGGGGTGTATCGAGTATGGTGAGTCATGGGCCTCTTGGAGTATTAACTTCCTGATCTCCTGGTTATTGGGCACATAAACTCGGTCCTCAAACCATAGGGTATCGTGCTCATCTTCACGAAAACCTTTGGCCTTTCCTTTGCTCATCTTCTCCTTTATCTCAGCAATCTCCTTGTCCTCTTTCTGGGCCTCCTGAATCTTGTCCAGCAATGTCGATTGGACCTCCATTGTTGCAATAAATCCTCTAGGAACAATCTCCAATCGAAGTTCCATGATTTCCTCTGCTAATTCCTTCGGCAGTCCCTTACTTTCAAGGACATTAGCATAACTCTTCCGGCTCAAAGCGTCTGCTACGACATTGGCCTTTCCTGGATGATAGTGTAGTTTCATGTCATAATCCTTTATAAGCTCCAACCATCTCCTCTGTCGAAGGTTCAGTTCCTTCTGGGTGAAAATGTACTTCAAACTCTTGTGGTCCGTGTACACATCACAACGTTTTCCAATAAGGTAATGTCTCCAGGTCTTCAATGCATGCACTACGGCTGCTAACTCCAAATCATGCGTGGCATAGTTCAACTCATGAGGTTTTAGTTGTCGTGAGGCATACGAAACAACTCTCCTGTCCTGCATAAGCACACATCCAAGTCCTAAGCGTGAGGCATCGCAGTACACTTGGAACTCCTTATGTATATCTGGCAGTGTTAGCTCTGGCGCTGTAGTCAAACGTTTCTTCATTTCCTGGAAACTTGCCTCGCAATCTTCTGTCCATTTAAACTTAGTATCCTTCTTCAACAGTTCTGTCATTGGCTTTGTAATCTTGGAAAAATTCTTGATGAATCTCCGGTAGTATCCTGCGAGTCCAAGAAAACTGCGGATCTCGCTAACTGAAACGGGTGCCAACCATTCAGTGACTGACTGAATTTTGCTGGGGTCTACTGCTATACCTTCTCTTGATATAACATGTCCAAGGAACCCGACTTCCTTCAACCAAAATTCGCATTTGCTAAACTTAGCATACAACTGGTGTTCCCTGAGTTTATCGAGAACTAAGCGCAAATGCTCCTTGTGCTCCTCCTCGTTCTTCGAGTATACCATAATATCATCAATAAATACCACAACAAACTTGTCCAAATACTCCATGAACACCTTGTTCATCATGCTCATGAAATAGGCAGGGGCGTTAGTCAGTCCAAATGACATGACTGTGTACTCGTATAATCTATATCGTGTTGTGAATGTTGTCTTCGGTATGTCCTTCTCTCGTATCTTCAACTGATGATACCCCGATTACAAATCGATCTTCGAAAACACTTTGGCTCCTTGCAACTGATCAAACAGATCGTTGAAAATCGGCAGTGGGTACTTGTTCTTAATCGTCACTTCATTTAATGCTCGATAATCAACAACCATCCTCAGGGATTTATCCTTCTTCTCAACCAAAAGTACTGGGGCTCCCCAAGGTGATGAACTTCTTCGGATGTATCCTTTGTCCAATAATTCCTTGATCTGTTTCTTAATTTCATCCAGATCATTTGCGGGCATCCTATAGGGTCTCTTGGATATTGGTCCTGTACCTGGCAACAGCTCTATCAAAAACTCAATGTCTCTATCTGGTGGCATGCCTGGTAACTACTCTGGGAAAACATCCGGGTAATCCTTCACTACAGACACTTCCTCCTGAACAACTCCCGTAAGGGCATTCACTTGACTCCTCCTAGGCACATGCCTAGATACATACTTAATCCTTTTTCCTTCCGGGGTGGTGAGATAAATCGACTTACTAGCACAGTCAATGCTTCCTCCAAACTTTGACATCCAGTCCATACCCAATATCACATCCAGTCCTTGTGACTCCAAGATAATTAGGTCGGACGGAAAAACATGTGTACCAATGGTTAAGGGTATCTGGTCACACCATCGGCTGGCCATATACTCTGCTTCGGGTGAACTTACTAAAAGAGGGGTCCTAAGGGTTTGGGTTGGTAGTTTAAACTTATCCACGAATCCCCTTGATATGTATGAATGCGATGCACCAGTATCGAAAAGAACAAGAGCAGTAACTGACTTAACCAAAAACTTACCTATTACCGCGTCCGGCTACTCTTCAACCTCCTCCACGTTAACGTGGTTCACTTGTCCTTTGTTGAATGGATTTGGCTTCTTCCCAGCGCTCCCATTTCCATTTCCATTCTTTCCTTCAGGGCACTCCGTGGCGTAGTGTCCAGTCTTCCTGCACTTGAAACACGTAACATGACTTAAGTCCCTTTTGGCGGGTGTGGCTGGGTTGGGGCGGTTATGATTATTGTTGGTTCCGTTCCCATTCCCATTCTTAGAACCATTGTGGTTATGCGATCCTCCTCCAGTCTGGTTGTGACCTCCATGGTTATGAACAAGTCCTCCCGAGTTCGGGGTTAGGCGAGGTTTCTGCTGAGCTCCTGAGTTATACTTCCCTTGTCCATACTTCCTCTTGCAGCTCTCAATCTGCTGTTGCTTCCCTTCAATCATAAGAGCCTTATCTACCAACTCCTGGTAGTTGTTGAAGGTTGCTACCATCAACTGCATACTCATCTCATCATTCAGCCCTTCCATGAACTTCTCCCGTTTCGCTGCATCTGTGTCCACATCATCAGGGGTGTAGCGAGATAACTTGCTAAACTCATCCACGTACTGAGCCACAGTACGGTTCCCCTGGCGTAGGTTGCGGAACTCCCGCTTCTTCATTTGCATAGCTCCAGTGGAGACATGGGCTGTGCGGAAAGCTTGCTAAAACTGGTCCCAAGTGACATTGTCTATAGGAAAAGTGGCTGTGTAATTCTCCCACCATGAGGCTGCTTGTCCATCCAATTGATGTGCGGCAAAGCGCACTCTCTCAGCATCTGCGCAACCTGCGGTGGTCAACTCCCTTCCAATACGGCGTAGCCAATCGTCCGCAACTATGGGCTCGGTGCTACTAGAAAACACCGGCGGTTGTAACCTTAGAAAACGGGCTAGGTTGTCCACGGGCGGCGGGTTGTTGTTGTTGTTGCCCTGATTCTGAACTAGCAATTGCATCAACGTATTCCGATGTTGGATCAACTGGGTGAGCTCCGGTGGGAAGGCAAAACCGGTGTCACGTCTCGGAGGCATCTGAGGGGTTTAGATGGAAGAGATCTAGAATAGAAAAGAGGTCTAATGAGAAAACACTACCCATATGCACATGAGACAAACACAATCATTTCACTCAATCAATCAAGCAAGGGCATACAAACGATCTAGAACTATCGCACAAGTGTTCAACTACTACTAAATACATGGGGGAATACTAGTGATATATGGTAGTCATCTAGAAATTTTGATCGGTGGAAGACTCCATGATGTCTGCTCCAGCTTCATCTTCATAGTCATCATCACTAGGATCGGAATCGGTGTTGTCGATGATGATGTAGTTGTCCAGGCAAGTGGGGTCTTCGTCTTTGTCTCCCGGTGTTGGTCCTCCCATGATTACTCCGATCTTCTTGACTAGGTCGTCATTCTTCTCCAGTAGTGTCTTGATTTCCTCCTCATATCCATCACGTGTAAACTTGAGTTCTTCCTCCAGTTCGATGATCTTAGTCTTCGCCTTCTTCAAGTCCATCATGTCCGCACATATCTGGTTCTCCTGGCGTCGAATGTGCTGGTTTAACTCCTGAATGAAGGCTGCAATGGATCTATCCTTCCTGGTGCTGATTACTTCCCATTGCTCGTCTCGGCGCCCACATATTTGGTAAATAGTGTCCTTAAGCTCCTTGTTTTAAACTTCACCAATGCATCCAATGGTAATGTGGGCTGCCATGCTCTTGCCTAGACTCCAGGTGGGTGCTTCGAAAGAAAACTCTATGGGTTTAGAAGTTGGCGAGAACGTCCTTCCTGGAACTTGTACTTGAATCATCCAGCGCTCCTCTTCGGGTAAAGTGGCGTTGTACATCCCGGTGAAGCTTGGTATTCCAATGTTCAAGTACCTAGTGACTTCCTTCAAGTGACGTCCAAAAGGTGTGTCTTCATCCGGTTGTGCAAACTTGTTCTTCATCTCCGTCATCCTAAAGAGTAGAAAATGGAGAGGAGTCAGAAATGAGAAGAGACGTGTGACCTAGGGTTTATCTTAGTGGTTGTGTCCTACACTCACCGTGTGCTCTGATGCCATCTTGTAGCGACCCGACCTCAGATGGTCAAGTCTCTGTGCTTCAGTGTCATCCCTGGATCGGTAATGCTGACACACACAGTACTCGAAGGATTTATAACAGAGTAGCAATCACACACTTATTACATCGAATGTCTCAAGAGAGAACTTATTACAATAATATGGCTTAAGGTCATCTAATACGATAACAATGGAAGGCTTGGAAGATAAAGTGAGTCCATCAACTCCAACGGCATACTGAGCTGCACGGCAACGACCTAACGAACCTTACTCCTCGTCTGAAAAGTCTGCAACATAATACGTTGCAGCCCGAAACGGGTCAGCACATGGAATATGCTGGCAAAGTAACAAAGTAGAGCAAAAACAAAATAATGCTATCACTACATGCATATTTGGCTGGTGAAAAGCTCTATGGTTACAGTTTTGCGAAAAGCCAAATTTTCCCTACAACAAAGGAATAGATTTTAATTTTACTATCATGGTAGCTGAAACATCATTGAGAAGGTTCCTCCAACTCAATCCCAATCAAAGTGATTAACAACCCAACAATATTAATTAAACATGATGAGATACATGTGATAACCCAAGTACTAGATACTCAAGAATTGTCCATAACTGGGGACACGACTAACCATGATTAGATTGTACACTCTGCAGAGGTTTGCGCACTTTCCCCACAAGACTCGATCTCCTCCATTGGATTTCTCGCACTACATGGTGTTTGAGAAACGGATGACCGAGACACAGTCTTTCAGAAACATTAACTCTCTACTCTGGACAGACCATACCAAACCTACATCCCACTACCTGCTGATCTGCCTCTTCAAGAGCTTCACATAACTTACTCAACTATGCTAGAGCCCATAATAGCTTGTGGCTGCACACCAAAGTTTCTAGCATGAATCATCTCAGTTCCCTTTGAGCCTGGGTGGCGGTCCATAGGAAGATCACACGGGTACTCCGGGATTTCCCAAAAAAATACAGGCAACACTGGGTACTCCAGGTGCCTCAATCCACCCAGTTGTTTGATTAAGTTGCCACCTTAAGTTGAACCATTAAGTTAACAATCTCACATCTGTCATGGATTTCACTCAAACCCAACCACGTCTACGAGCATAGCATGGCATAGTAATATAAGCAACACGTAGAGTAACTCCCAAGGGTTTGAATGTAATAGGGCAATAGGTTCTACCTCATCAAGTACTTCCCAACCCACAAGTTAATGACGTCCTAATCATGCAATGTTTGAGGATTGGAACTAATGCATAAAAACTGGGTGATAAAGGGGTATGATCAAAGTGTTACTTGCCTTGCTGACGATCTGCAAAACCTAGGGACTCGTAGTAGCACGCTTTGCACTCCGGGTGTTCTATCGCAAGCAAACAGTAGCATACATAAGTAACAAGCAACGATGCACAGGCAAAACTCAAATAAAAGAGGTTGACCAAAAAGTTCAAATTAAGAACTCTGGTTCGCAAAAAGAATCAAATCAAACGGAGCAACGAAACTCAATCGGCGAAAGAAAGAAGCTTCATTTACTAATCTGAAACTAGGTCAAATTTTACAGTAGAGAAAACTTGTTTGAGTTGGTTAAACAGAAAGAGGGTTTCGAGATGAAACTCTAGGCGCTTGAATCGCCTGATTCCGACTAACGAGCGAAAAAATAAACAGAAACTAAGATCGGATCAAAAATCGCGGTCAGAGAAATATCGCGGATTAATTCTGATAAAAGAAAACTGACGAACAAACTAACGAACGAGCGTTTGTTAGCTGTATCTAACGTGCGAAGAACCGTTCGTTAACACGAACGTTCGGACGAACGTCCGCTAACTAGAAGAACCGAGAAAAACCGGCGAATCCAAAAAAAACAGATCTAGGGTTTTAAAAAAAACCGAATGGTCTTATAAAAAATGGCGACGGAGTCCGGCGACGACCTCCGGCGAGGTGAGGTGCGGCGGAGGAGCGGCGGCTCGCGGGGGCGGCGGCGGCGGCAAGGTGGCGGCGTTCGGCGGCGGGGCTAGGCGGCGGCAGTGGCGGTGGCGTTTGGGGCGGGGTGGCGGCGTATATAAAGGGCGGGGCGGGGCGGCTTGGAGGAGGGGTCAAGGCGGCGGCGGTGGAGCGGAGTCCGGCTCAGACTCCATGTCCGAGTCGGCGGCGGCGGCGCGCACGCGGGGGCGGCGGCCTGGCTCGGCTGGGCCTTAGGCCCAGTCGGGCGCGGGAACTTTTTTTTCACCGACCGAAATAAAATCCTAGAAAAATAAATAAAAAACTAAAAATGCCAAAATAAAATTTCACCGTCTAAATAAAATATTTAGAATGAGACATTTTCTTGGCCCTAAAATGTAATTTTGAGAACGTGCAATTTTTCTAATGCAAACAAAATTGCAATAAAATCCAAATGGAACAAATATTTTATTTTAGTATTTTTCCTCCAATATTTCATTTATTTTGGAGAAGTCATATTATCTCCTCTCTTGTATTTTAATATGAAATATTTTCGGAGATAAAAATAATTAAAACCAAAATCCTCGTTTCAAAATTTGATAAAAGAATCAAATATGAAAACCGGGAAATCCCCAACTCTCTCCGAGGGTCCTTGAGTTGCTTAGGATTTCGAGGATTACGGAACGGAAAGCAATAAAACATGATATGCAATGATGATCTAATGTATAACATTTCAAATTGAAAATTTGGGATGTTACAGCTTCTTTGGCCTCTTTTTTTTCGTCCGGAGTCTCATCCCGACTTGTGGGGGAATCATAGTCTCCATCATCCTTTCCTCACTAGGACAATGCTCTAATAATAATGATCATCACAGTTTTATTTTCTTACAACTCAAGAATTACAACTCGATACTTAGGACAAGATATGACTCTATATGAACGCCTCCGGCGGTGTACCGGGATGTGCAATGACTCACGAGTGACATGTACGAAAGAATTATGAACGGTGGCTTTGCCACAAATACGATGTCTACTACATGATCATGCAAAGCAATATGACAATGATGAAGCGTGTCATAATAACAGAACGGTGGAAAGTTGCATGGCAATATATCTCGGAATGGCTATGGAAATGCCATAAAAGGTAGGTATGGTGGCTGTTTTGAGGAAGATATATGGTGGGTTTATGGTACCGGCGAAAGTTGCGCGGTACTAGAGAGGCTAGCAATGGTGGAAGGGTGAGAGTGCGTATAATCCATGGACTCAACATTAGTCATAAAGAACTCGCATACTTATTGCAAAAATCTATTAGTTATCGAAGCAAAGTATTACGCGCATGCTCCTAGGGGGTTAGATTGGTAGGAAAAGACCATCGCTCGTCCCCGACCGCCACTCATAAGGAAGGAAATCAATAAATAAATCATGCTCCGACTTCATCACATAACGATTCACCATACGTGCATGCTACGGGAATCACAAACTTCCACACAAGTATTTCTCAAATTCACAACTACCCCACTAGAATGACTCTAATATCGCCATCCTCATATCTCAAAACAATTATCAAGTATCAAACTTCTCATAGTATTCAATGCACTTTATATGATAGTGTTTATTATATCCCTCTTGGATGCCCATCATATTAGGACTAAATTCATAACCAAAGAAAATTACCATGCTGTTTAGGACTCTCAAAATAATATAAGTGAAGCATGAGAGATCATTTATTTCCGTAGAATAAAACCACCGCCGTGCTCTAAAAGGATATAAGTGAAGCACTAGAGCAAATGACAAACTACTCCGAAAGATATAAGTGAAGATCAATGAGTAGTAAAATAATTATGCAACTATATGAAGACTCTCTAACATTTAATAATTTAAGATCTTGGTATTTCATTCAAGCATCAAGCAAGACTAAATAAACTAAAATGACGCTCCAAGCAAAACACATATCATGTGGTAAATAAAAATATAGCTCCAAGTAAAGTTACCGATGAATGAAGACGAAAGAGGGGATGCCTTCCGGGGCATCCCCGAGCTTAGGCTTTTGTTTGTCCTTGAATATTACCTTGGGGTGCCTTGGGCATCCCCAGGCTTAGGCTCTTTCCACTCCTTATTCCATAGTCCATCGAATCTTTACCCAAAACTTCACAACACAAAACTTAACAGAAAACTCGTAAGCTCCGTTAGCGAAAGAAAAGAAAACACCACTTCAAGATACTGTAATGAACTCATTCTTTATTTATATTGGTGTTAAACCTACTGTATTCCAACTTCTCTATGGTTTATAAACTCTTTTACTAGGCATAGACTCATCAAAATAAGCAAACAACACACGAAAAACAGAATGTGTCAAAAACAGAACAGTCTATAGTAATCTGTAACTAACGCAAACTTCTGTCACCCCAAAAATTCTAAAATAAACTTCTGGACGTGAGAAATTTATCTATTAATCATCTTCAAAAAGAATTAACTAAATATAACTCTCTAATAAAAAATGGCAGCAATTCTCGTGAGCGCTAAAGTTTCTGTTTTTTACAGTAAGATCAACAAGACTTTCCCCAAGTCATCCCAATGGTTCTACTTGGCACAAACACTGATTAAAACATAAAGACTCAATCATAACAGAGTCTAGATAAATTATTTATTACTAAACAGGATCAAAAAGCAAGGGACAAAAATAAAGTTGGGTTGCCTCCCAACAAGCGCTATCGTTTAACGCCCCTAGCTAGGCATTATGATTTCAACGATGCTCACATAAAAGATAAGAATTGTAACATAAAGAGAGCATCATGAAGAATATGACTAACACATTTAAGTCTAACACACTTCCTATGCATAGGGATTTTGTGAGAAAACAACTTATGGGAACAATAATCAACTAGCATAGGTAGGCAAAACAAGCATAACTTTGAAACTTTAAGCACATAGAGAGGAAACTTGATATTATTGCAATTCCTACAAGCATATATTCCTCCCTCATAATACTTTTTAGTAGAATCATGAATGAATTCAACAATATAACCAGCACCTAAAGCATTATTTTCATGATCTATAAGCATAGAAAATTTACTACTCTCCACATAAGCAAGATTCTTCTCTTTCGGAATAGTGGGAGTATCATAAGAGACTCGAATACTATAAATTGTTTCCACATTAAAAGAGTAATGTTCAGAAAAAGGGTAATCATAATAATGACAAGTTTTATAAATATAATTATCAGTACTTTTTATAGCATATGTCTCATCACAATAATTATCATAAGTAGCAACTTTGTTCTCATCATAATCAATTGAAACCTCTTCCAAGATAGTGGAATCATTACTAAATAAAGTCATGACCTCTCCAAATCCACTTCCATCAATGCAATCATCATAAGTAGGAGGCATGCTATCATCATTATAAATTTTCATATCAAAACTTGGGAGACTAAAAATATCATCTTCATTAAACGTAGCATCCCCAAGCTTGGGACAAACATTAATTGCAGCAAATATATTCTCAAAAACATCATCTTCTTAAAACATAGCATCCCCAAGCTTGGGCTTTTTCATATCCTAAGCATAATCACTCTCATCATCAATAGTATGGATAGCACCAATAGAATAGAAATTATCGTATTCTTCCAAGCAAGTGCCAAAAAGATTTTCAGATCATAAGAAGTATCATTATCTTCCCAATCATAATCATCACAACAAGCAATAGGCATAACGAGATCATCATCAAGTGCATCATCTTCCACAATTATTTTTTCATGAGGCACAACAGTAATAGGAGCAGCATTATTTGGGAGAGATATCTTTTTACCTCTCTTCCTTTTTCTTTTCTTCTTCTTCACCACACCATGTGTGGGTTCAATCCTCTTTTTGGAGCTCCTTATTAATGAGATTGGTTGAATAGAAGGCTCCTCCTCATTACCTGATTCATCATAAGAAATAATAGGAGGATATTGGGAAGTCTCTTCCCTTTCATTAGTATTCTCTTCATCCTCTATTTGTTTTATTTTCTTTATGTAATTGGCAATATAAGGGTTTTCAATGCAATTCACCGCACAATACATATAAATTTCCTCTAGATCAAAATCAAGAAATTTATCGAGATTAAATTTTGGAATACCCTCAGTTATATGTTTCATTTCTTCACAACCCAAAAGAATACTAAGCTCTTTATGATGCTCAAGGGTAATCAAGTTATCACAATTTTTGGACATGACTTGATCATGAAACAAATAGCATTGGAGCTTCAAATGACCATGTTTATTGCAAAGTTCACAAGGATGGCGATAAATATTGAATCTTTCAGCAGAAACATCTAGCCTTTCTTGCAACAATTTTGTTTCTAAATGCTTATGCCTCTTGCAATATCTATCTTCCCTATTTGGTGTGTACTTGCAAACCCAATGCACTCCACAAAAATTGACATGTTTATAGGAGACATTTTCATCATAACTAGTGCAATCATCATTAGTACTATGGATATTTAAAGAGTTCATACTAACAACATTGCAATCATGCTCATCATTCAAAGATTTAGTGCCAAACATTTTAATGCATTCTTCTTCTAACACTTTGGCACAATTTTCCTTTCCATCATACTCACGAAAGATATTAAAAAGATGAAGCGTATGAGGCAAACTTAATTCCATTTTTTGTAATTTTCTTTTATAAACTAACCTAGTGATAAAACAAGACAGTAAAATACTCAATTACAAGATCTAAAGATATACCTTCAAGCGCTAACCTCCCCGACAACGGCGCCAGAAAAGAGCTTAGTTGACGGGGTGTTAGTGTCGCTTTCCTCGCCTCCCCGGCAACGGCGCCAGAAAAGAGCTTGATGTCTACTACACAACCTTCTTCGTGTAGACGTTGTTGGGCCTCCAAGTGCAGAGGTTTGTAGGATAGTAGCAAATTTCCCTCAATTGTATGACCTAAGGTTTATCAATCCGTAGGAGGCGTAGGATGAAGATGGTCTCTCTCAAGAAACCCTGCAACCAAATAACAAAGAGTCTCTTGTGTCCCCAACACACCCAATACAATGGTAAATTGTATAGGTGCACTAGTTCGGCGAAGAGATGGTGATACAAGTGGTATATGGATAGTAGATAAAGGTTTTTGTAATCTGAAAATATAAAAACAGCAAGGTAACTAATGATAAAAGTGAGCACAAACGGTATTGCAATGCTAGGAAACAAGGCCTAGGGTTCATACTTTCATTAGTGCAAGTTCTCTCAACAATAATAACATAATTGGATCACATAACTACCCCTCAACATGCAACAAAGAGTCACTCCAAAGCCACTAATAGCGGAGAACAAACGAAGAGATTATGGTAGGGTACGAAACCACCTCAAAGTTATTCTTTCTAATCAATCCGTTGGGCTATTCCTATAAGTGTCACAAACAGCCCTAGAGTTCGTACTAGAATAACACCTTAAGACACAAATCAACCAAAACCCTAATATCACCTAGATACTCCAATGTCACCTCAAGTATCCGTGGGTATGATTATACGATATGCATCACACAATCTCAGATTCATCTATTCAACCAACACAAAGAACTTCAAAGAGTGCCCCAAAGTTTCTACCCGAGAGTCAAGACGAAAATGTGTGCCAACCCCTATGCATAGATTCACAAGGTCATGGAACCCACAAGTTGATCACCAAAACATACATCAAGTGGATCATAGAATATCCCATTGTCACCACAGGTATCCCACGCAAGACATATATCAAGTGTTCTCAAATCCTTAAAGACCCAATCCGATAAGATAACTTCAAAGGGAAAACTCAATCCATTACAAGAGAGTATAGGGGGAGAAACATCATAAGATCCAACTAAAATAACAAAGCTCGCGATACATCAAGATTGTACCACCTCAAGAACACGAGAAAGAGAGAGAGAGAGAGAGATCAAACACATAGCTACTAGTACATACGCTTAGCCCCGAGGGAGAACTACTCCCTCCTCATCATGGACAGCACCGGGATGATGAAGATGGCCACCGGAGAGGAATTCCCCCTCCAGCAGGGTGCGAGAACGGGTCTAGATTGGTTTTCGGTGGCTACGGAGGCTTCTGGCGGCGGAACACCCGATCTATTGTGCTCCCTGGAGGTTTCAGTATTTATATGATTTTTTGGCATAGGTGTGACGTTAGGGGGTTTCCGGGTTGTCCACGAGGCAAGGGCCCACGCCCAGGGGGTGGGCATGCCCCGCACCCTCGTGGGCAGCCCGGGACTCTCCTGGCCCAACTCTTTTACTCCGGGGTCTTCTTTTGGTCCATAAAAAATAGTCAAAAATTGGCACGTCAATTGGACTCTCTTTGGTATTCCTTTTTTGTAAAACTCAAAAACAAGGAAAAAAACAGAAACTAGCACTGGGCTCTAGGTTAATAGGTTAGTCCCAAAAATCATATAAAATATCATATAAGTGCATAGAAAAGATCCAAGGTTGATAATATAATAGCATGGAACAATCAAAAATGATAGATACGTTGGAGACGTATCAGTGGTGTACCGGGATGTGCAATGATCAAGAGTGACTTGTATAAAAAAATGAACGGTGGCCTTGCCACAAATACTATGCCAACTACATGATCATGCAAAGCAATATGACAATGATGGAGCGTGTCATAATAAAACCTAACGGTGGAAGTTGCATGGCAATATATCTCAGAATGGCTATGGAAATGCCATAATAGGTAGGCATGGTGGCTGTTTTGAGGAAGGTAATGGTGGGTTTAATGCACCGGCGAAAATTGCGCTGTACTCGAGAGCCTAGCAATGGTGGAAGATTGAGAGTTAGTATAATCCATGGACTCAACATTAGTCATCAAGAACTCGCATACTTATTGCAAAAATCTATTAGCCACCGAAACAAAGTACTACACGCATGCTCCTAGGGGGATAAATTGGTAGGAAAAGACCATCCCTCATCCCCGACCACCACTCATAAGACAATCAAAAAATAAATCATGCTCCGACTTCATCACATAACGGTTCACCATATGTGCATGCTACGAGAATCACAAATTTTAACACAAGTATTTCTACTCATTAGCATGACTCTAATATCACCATCTTTATATCTCAAAACAATCATAAGGAATCAAACTTCGCATAGTATTCAACGCTCTTTATATGAAAGTTTTTATTATATCCCTCTTGGATGTCCATCATATTAGGACTAAATTCATAATCCAAGAAAATTACCATGTTGTTTAGAGACTCTCAAAATAATACAAGTGAAGCATGAGCGTTCAACAATTCCTATAAAATAAAACCACCACCGTGCTCTTAAAAAGATATAAGTGAAGCACTAGAGCAAATTGCCTAGCTTAAAAAAAATAAGTGAAGCACATAGAGTATTCTAATAAATTTGTGATTCATGCTTGACTCTCTCTAAAGGTGTGTAAGGCAAGGATGATTGGGGAAAACTAAAAAGAACAGAATCATATCATACAAGACGCTCCAAGCAAAACACATATCATGTGGTGAATAAAAAAATAGACTCAAGTAAATTTACCGATAGACGAAGACGAAAGAGGGGATGCCATCCGGGGCATCCCCAAGCTTAGATGCTTGGTTGTCCTTGAATATTATCTTGGGGTGCCTTGGGCATTCCCAAGCTTAAGCTATTGCCACTTCTTATTCTTTTGTCCATCAAATCTTTACACAAAACTTGAAAACTTCACAACACAAAACTCGTGAGATCCGTTAGTATAACACACAAAAAAAATCACCACTTTTTGGTACTATTCTGAACTCATTATTTATTTATATTGGTTTAATATCTAGTGTATTCAAACTTCTCCATGGTTCGTACCCCTTGATACTATGCAAAGAGGGGTAAGCTGGACCTAGGCTATGTAGGAGAGGTCTCAGGCTGAGAAGAGAGAGTCGGAAATGCAGCCCGGCAAGGTTTTCGGAGACCGAAATTGTCGGACGTTTGACCGACTATAATGTTGCTATAGTTATCCGTTGGGGCATCAAACTATCTCCGAATGCGATGAAATTTGACAGGCGTCCTACTAACAACATAACAACACCGCACGCTAACTTTCAACCCATTTTGAGAACATTTTCCGGCCATTATAAAATAATATTTCGGACGTGCCGCGGGCGCGTGCAAGTGTGTCTGGACTCAGAACAGACAACAAAGAGAATGAGGAGATCGGGACGGATGCATGTTTTGAAAACATGATGATGCAATGCACATGATGACATGGCAAGAACCAACACGCAAGCAAAAGACAAGGCAACCACAGTGAATAACTGGAAGACACCTGGCGCATCGGTCTCGGGGCATCACACACATGATGAACATTTTCTATTTCTATTGTGTTGAGTGCCACACTATCTTCACTACACCCTATGCACGTTATGCTTGGATTGTCTTGCACTTGACCCATGTGTTTAGACACTTCACTTTTTTTGGTGTTGTGAATGATTCATGTGCCTACCATAGACCTTTCATTGAGAAATTTGTGAATGCTTGCTTTGACCTTGAGGTAGATGCTTGTTCACTTGTCACACATATTTGCATCACTACCTCACAATTGCATACTTATCTCCATGATATTTTTGCTTGTGCTCGATTGATACGCTCACATGCCATATCACACTCCTTTGTCAAACCATATGCTTTGCATGACGACGACACTTGTTGGGTGAATCACCACTTGAATGCCTGGTTTTGCACTAACGCTAACCACATTTGTTTTTCCAAGTGTTTGTTGTCTTTGCTCCTTTTGAAGGAATCCCAAGATGGTGCGACATTGGAGAGTGCCCATTTCGAGCTTCAAGATGACGAGAACTTGGTGATCGACCACTCCTACACGGCGACGCCATCTCTTTCCCATGGTGATTTGGATTTCGATCTGCTACCTCTTGAGAATGCGTTGGTTTTCCCTTGAAGAGGAAAGGGTGATGCAGCAAAGTAATGTAAGTATTTCCCTCAGTTTTTGAGAACCAAGGTATCAATCCAGTAGGAGACTACATGCGAATCGCCTAGTACCTGCACAAGCAAATAAGAACCTTGCAACCAACACGATAAAGGGGTTGTCAATCCCTTCATGGCCACTTGCAAAAGTGAGATCTGATAAAGATAATAAGATAAATATTTTTGGTATTTTTGTGGTATAGATTGGAAAATAAAGATATAAATAGTAAACTAGAATTGTAGATTGGAAACTTATATGATGTAAAGTAGACCCGGGGGCCATAGGTTTGACTAGTGGCTTCTCTCAAGATAGCATGTATTACGGTGGGTGAACAAATTACTGCCGAGAAATTGATACAAAAGTGCATAGTTATGATGATATCTAAGGAAATGATCATGAATATAGGCATCATGTCCGTGACAAGTAGACCGAAACGATTCTGCATCTACTACTATTACTCCACACATCGACCGCTATCCAGCATGCACTAAAGGAAACAGGTAATTTGCCGTCTGTGACTCCCAAACGGCAAAAACCTAAATCCACACGGCAAAGAATTTGCCGTCAGGAAGCAGACGGCAAAATCAGACAACAAAGGTAAGTCGGCAAAGAATATTTTGCCATCAACTTTTCATAGGGAAGACATCAAAGACTTTGCCGCCAGCCAACTCTATCTTTGCCATCAAGCCCAGTAGTAGCAGACACCAAAGAAAACCATCTTTTCCATCAACTCGACTAGGCCTTTGCCGTCAGCCTCATACATCCCAGACGGCAAATAATTTTTTATTATTTAAAAAAATAGGTAACAATAGTCCAGGTATAGTGGCCCTAGATGGTCGAAGGCGTAGGATTTTTTTGATCATTATAAAAATAGCTAATAACAAGGCATAGGCAAAATCTTCACTTTCGTTTTTGCGTTTTACTAGTAGTTTGACAATCAGTCATTCAATAGTTTGACAATCATCTATGAAGACAAAAAAATCATATTACATAGGGTTGCCAAGTTCATCCTGAAGCTTGCATGGCCACCTTCTGAGTACGACGGGCAGAAGCCGATGCGGCCAGCGGTCGCCGGTGGAGTGAGGCGGTCAAGACGCCCCCTGATTTGGCCCCCCCCCGCACGTCCAGAGCATCTCGTCCAGAGCTCGCCGGAGTAGAGGTCAACCTCGCTGGAGGAGAGCTGCTGGCCGCGCCCGACCTCGTCCTGAGAAAAGGATATCGCTGGCCGCTGCTGGAGGGAGTTCACACGACGGAGGGAGAGGAGGAGGCCACGCCGGAGTGAGGTGGTGCCGGATGGAGGAGGCCGTGCTAATTGCCGGAGTGAGCAGGCCGCTGAAAGTGCAACTATCCCTAGGTGGTTTTGGTAATTCCTAACAACATATAGCTCATTGAGCTAATGCTATTTCAAGATTAATATCTCAGGAAAGCTCAACGATTGGCATGGCATGGATGAGAAAAGTGGACCCCTCAAAATGCTAAGGACAAAGGATTGGCTCAATCTCAAAGCTCAAGACTCTACATTTTCCATTTTAGTGATCCAAGATCACATTGAGTCTATAGGAAAAGCCAATACTATCAAGGAGGGATGAGGTGTTGCTTAATGAGGTTCTTGCTCAAAATGCTTAGTGATATGCTCCAAAACCCTCAACTACTTTCTCACATCCACATATGACCTAAACCAAAAGTCAAACTCGGCCCCACCGATTCTTCCTACCCGGCGCCATCGAGTTTCAAATGGCATAGCCACTGCCACAAACCCTAGGCAAATCGGTCTCATCCATAGGGATCTCAGTCTCACCAAGAGGGGGTTGTAATCTCTCTGTTTCCCTTTGTAACATTTTGGTCTCACCGAGATGAGCGATCGGTCCCACCGAGATTGCAATGTAAACTCTCTGTTTTCCCTTCGTAACGTTTCGGTCTCACCGAAATGAGCGATCGGTCCCACCGAGTTTACCTGACCAACTCTCTGGTTAGCTTATTACCAAAATCGGTCACACCGAGTTTGTGTAATCGGTCTCACCGAGATTATGTTATGCCCTAACCCTAACCATATCGGTCCTACCGAGTTGCATGTCGGTCCCACCGAAAACCCTAACGGTCACTAGCTTTGCTGAATCGGTTCGACCGAGTTTAAACATTCGGTCCCACCGAGTTTGGGAAGTTATGTGTAACGGCTAGATTTTGTGTGGAGGCTATATATACCCCTCCACCACTTTTTCATTCGTGGAGAGAGCCATCAGAACGAACCTACACTTCCAACTTACTTTTTCTGAGAGAGAACCACCTAAACTTGTGTTCAGACCAAGATATTACATTCCTACCATGTGAATCTTGATGTCTAGCCTTCCCCAAGTTTCTTTCCACTCAAATCTTCTTTCCACCAAATCCAAATCCTGTGAGAGAGAGTTGAGTTTTGGGGAGACTATCATTTGAAGCACAAGAGCAAGGAGTTCATCATCACAACACCATTTGTTAGTTCTTGGAGAGTGGTGTCTCCTATATTGTCTAGGTGTCACTTGGGAGCCTCTGACAAGATTGTGGAGTTGAACCAAGGAGTTTGTAAGGGCAAGGAGATCGCCTATTTCATGAAGATCTACCGCTAGTGAGGCAAGTCCTTCGTGGGTGATGGCCATGGTGGGATAGACAAGGTTGGTTCTTCGTGGACCCTTCGTGGGTGGAGCCCTTCGTGGACTCGCGCAACCGTTACCCTTTATGGGTTGAAGTCACCATGAACGTGGATGTACGATAGCACCACCTATCGGAACCACGACAAAAACATCCGTGTCTCCAATTGCGTTTGAATCCTCCAAACCCTTCCCTTTATATTCTTGCAAGTTGCATGCTTTACTTTCCGCTGCACATATACTCTTTGCATTCTTGCTTGAATAGTGTTAAGATTGCTTGACTTGTACATAGTTGCTAAAATCTGCCAAGAACTAAAATTGGGAAAAGGCTAGATTTTTATTTGGTCAAGTAGTCTAATCACCCCCCCCTCTAGACATACTTTCGATCCTACAAGTGGTATCAGAGCTTTGCTCTCCATTTGCTTTGATTTCCATAGCTTTTGCTGGTCATAGCCTTGATTTCACAACCTAGGAGAGTATGGCGTCTAGCGAGGGAAATTACCACCATAGAGGTCCTTACTTCGATGGCACTAATTTTGCTAGTTGGAAGCATAAGATGAAAATGCATATTCTTGGACATAACCCCACCGTTTGGGCTATTGTGTGTATTGGCTTGCAAGGTGAATTCTTTGATGGGAGAGAACCGAATCGTGAAGCTACCGCAGAAGAGTTGAAGATGCTACAATACAATGCTCAAGCTTGTGATATCCTCTTCAACAGATTGTGTCCCGAAGAATTCAACAAAATCAGTCGTCTTGAGAATGCAAAGGAAATTTGGGATACTTTGATTGATATGCATGAAGGTACCGACTCCGTCAAGGAATCCAAGTTGGATGTGCTTCAAAGTCAACTTGACAAGTTCAAAATGAAGATGGTGAAGGTGTCGCTGATACTCTAGGCTTGCTCCTATCACAAATGAGATTGCCGGCTTAGGAAGTGAAGAGATGACCGACAAATTCATCATCAAGAAGATCCTAAGAGCCTTGGATGGAAAATATGATACCGTATGCACATTGATCCAAATGATGCCAAATTATAAAGATCTCAAGCCAACGGAAGTCATTGGAAGAATTGTTGCTAATGAGATGTCACTCAAGGATAAGGAGGAGCTCCATAACAAGTCAAGTGGTGCTTACAAAGCCTCATGTGAAGCTCCCACGTCATCAAGTGAGGAACAAACCTTCAATGAAGAATTGAGCCTAATGGTGAAGACCTTCAACAAGTTCTACAAGAGTAGAAGCAAAGAGAGAAGTTCCAACTCAAGGTCCTACAATGACAAAATATCTTCTAGTCGAGAGCGAAACTGCTACAATTGTGGAAGACCCGGACACTACTCCAATGAGTGTACGGCACCCTACAAGAGAAGAGAAGATTCTCCCCAAAGAAGAAGTAGAAGAGAAGAATCACCATGAAGAGAGAGAAGGAGTAGAGATGATCGTTATGAACGAAGAACATCTCGGAGAAGCAAGGATTCGGAAAGGAAGGAAAAGTAATCAAGGAGCTACACGAAACGAAGACATCAAGCTCATGTTGGTGAATGGGTATCCGGCTCTTACTCCGACTCCGACAATCACTCCGAGAGAAGCTATCACTCCGACTCTGAATATACTCAAGATGAAGGTGTTGCTGGTCTAGCACTTGTGTCAACCAACTCCTCTGACATATTTGATTCACCAAATGAAGGAATTGGAAGATGCTTCATGGCCAAAGGTCCAAAGGTATCACACCCCGAGTATGTTGATTTCCACAGTGATGAAGATGACTTGTTAGGTGATGATGATTTACTTGTTGACAACTCTAGTGATGAATACTATGATGAAACATCAATTAATCATGCTAATCAAGATAAAATGAATGACAATGATAAGGAGAAGATTGAGTTTCTAACTAAAGAACTAAACACTCTTATATTAGCTCATGAAACTATCTTAGGAGATCATCGAGAACTTTTAAGGACTCATGAGAAATTACGTTTTGAGAAACTCAGTCTTGAGCAAGAGCATGAGTTCTTAAAGGAAATCAATGATGATCTTCGCAAGAAAAATTCTTCTTACATTGCCAAGCGTTTACTCTTATCCACTTACATGCCTCAAGTCAAGTCTAGTAACAAGAACAAGAAGGATTCTTCCTCTAGTAGTAACAGTAATCATGCTAAATCCAATATTGTTGCTTCTAGTAGTTCTCTTGATTCCACTAATGATTCTATTAGCCAAGTTACACTTGAGAAACAAAATAGCTTATTGAAGGGAATCATAGAGAAAGGTGTTTACAAGAGCCTTGCCGGGAGTAAGCAATTCGAGGAAATTGTACGCAAGCAAGGAAGGCACCGGAAGAACCAAGGTATTGGTTTTGAACGAAAGTTCAATACCAATGGAGTTGAGTGGGAAGAAGATCAATACCCCGAGATGAAGTTTGTTCCTCAACAAGAGAAGTATGATCCTACTTCTTTCAAAGGGACACAAGCTCAAGATGGTCTTCCACCACAAGACCACAAGGAAAAAGGCAAGGACAAGCTTCAAGAGGAAATTGATGCATTTGAAGAAGCTCCTAAGGCCTTGGTCAAGTGGGTTTCCAAGACTACATCAAGTTCCACTTTATCAAGTACGACTACAATTCCAAGGATTCCCATCAAGACGACGTGGATCCCGAAGAAGAAGAACTAGAGAGTTCTTGAGGGTGACTCCGCCAACATACTTCACTCTTATCATTTTGGTAAGAACAAGTGCAATCAACTTCCACATCTTGCACTAGTTCAAGGAGTCACAAAGCCTCTTGTTGGTAAGACAAGGGACAAGGTAACCTAATGCTCTCATAGACATCATCTCGTGTGTGCATCACTCTATGTCTATGGATATCCTTGTTTGTTCCTTGTGGGACTAACCTGTTGGGGAACGTAGTAATTTCAAAAAATTTCCTACACACACGCAAGATCATGGTGTTGCATAGCAACGAGGGGAGAGTGTGATCTACGTACCCTTGTAGACCGACAGCGGAAGCGTTAGCACAACGCGGTTGATGTAGTCGTAAGTCTTCACGGCCCGACCGATCAAGGACCGAAACTACGGCACCTCCGAGTTTTAGCACACGTTCAGCTCGATGACGATCCCCGGACTCCGATCCAGCAAAGTGTCGGGGAAGAGTTCCGTCAGCACGATGGCGTGGTGACGATCTTGATGTTCTACCGTCGCAGGGCTTCGCCTAAGCACCGCTACAATATTATCGAGGATCATGGTGGAAGGGGGCACCGCACACGGCTAAGAATATGATCAAGAGGATCAACTTGTGTGTCAAGGGGTGCCCCCTGCCCTCGTATATAAAGGAGCAAGGGGGAGGCCGGCCGACCCTTGTGGGCGCGCCAAGGAGGAGTAGGATTCCTACTCCTAGTTGGAGTAGGTTTCCACCTTTCCTAGTCCAACTAGGAGAAGGGGGGAAAGGGGGGAAGAGGGGAAGGAAGGGAGAGAGGGGCCGCGCCCCAAACCCCTTGTCCAATTTGGACTGGGCTTGGGAGGGGCGCGCGCCACCTCCTGGTCCTTTCCACTATGGCCCATTAAGACCCATTGCTTCTTCCTCGTATTCCCGTAACTCCCCGGTACCCCCGAAAATACCCGAATCACTCGGAACCTTTCCGATGTCCGAATATAGTCATCCAATATATCGATCTTTACGTATCGACCATTTCGAGACTCCTCGTCATGTCCCCGATCTCATCCGGGACTCCGAACTCCTTCGGTACATCAAAACTCATAAACTCATAATATAACTGTCATCGAAACCTTAAGCGTGCGGACCCTACGGGTTCGAGAACAATGTAGACATGACCGAGACACGTCTCCGGTAAATAACCAATAGCAGAACCTGGATGCTCATATTGGCTCCCACATATTCTACGAAGATGTTTATCAGTCAGACCGCATAACAACATACGTTGTTCCCTTTGTCATCGGTATGTTACTTGCCCGAGATTCGATCGTCGGTATCTCAATACCTAGTTCAATCTCGTTACCGGCAAGTCTCTTTACTCATTTCGTAATACATCATCTCGCAACTAACTCATTAGTCGCAATGCTTGCAAGGCTTATGTGATGTGCATTACCGAGAGGGCCCAGAGATACCTCTCCGATAAACGGAGTGACAAATCCTAATCTCGAAATACGCCAACCCAACATGTACCTTTGGAGACACCTGTAGAGCTCCTTTATAATCACCCAGTTACATTGTGACGTTTGGTAGCACACAAAGTGTTCCTCCGGCAAACGGGAGTTGCATAATCTCATAGTCATAGGAACATGTATAAGTCATGAAGAAAGCAATATCAACATACTAAATGATCGGGTGCTAAGCTAATGGAATGGGTCATGTTAATCACATCATTCTCCTAATAATGTGATCCCGTTAATCAAATGACAACACATGTCTATGGTTAGGAAACATAACCATCTTTGATTAATGAGCTAGTCAAGTAGAGGCATACTAGTGACGTTTAGTTTGTCTATGTATTCACACAAGTATTATGTTTCCAGATAATACAATTCTAGCATGAATAATAAACATTTATCATGAAATAAGGAAATAAATAATAACTTTATTATTGCCTCTAGGGCATATTTCCTTCAGTCTCCCACTTGCACTAGAGTCAATAATCTAGTTCACATCGCCATGTGATCTAACATCAATAGTTCACATCTTTATGTGATTAACACCCATAGTTCACATCGTCATGTGACCTATACCCAAAGGGTTTACTAGAGTCAATAATCTAGTTCACATCGTTTATGTGATTAACATCCAAAGAGTACTAAGGTGATATCATGGTTTGCTTGTGAGATAATATTAGTCAACGGGTCTGCCATATTCAGATCCGTAAGTATTTTGCAATTTTCTATGTCTACAATGCTCTGCACGGAGCTACTTTAGCTAATTGCTCCCACTTTCAATATGTATCCAGATGAAGACTAAGAGTCATCCGGATTAGTGCCAAAACTTGTATCGACGTAACCCTTTTACGACGAACCTTTTGTCACCTCCATAATCGAGAAACATATCCTTATTCCACTAAGGATAATTTTGACCGCTGTCCAGTGATCTACTTCTAGATCACTATTGTACTCCCTTGACAAAATTAGTGTAGGGTATACAATAGGTCTGGTACACAGCATGGCATACATTATAGAACCTATGGCTGAGGCATAGGGAATGACTTTCATTCTCTTTCTATCTTCTGCCGTGGTCGGGCTTTGAGTCTTACTCAATTTCACACCTTGTAACACAGGCAAGAACTTTTTTTTGACTGTTCCATTTTGAACTACTTCAAAATCTTGTCAAGTTATGTACTCATTGAAAAAACTTATCAAGTGTCTTGATCTATCTCTATAGATCTTGATGCTCAATATGTAAGCAGCTTCACCGAGGTCTTTCTTTGAAAAACTTCTTTCAAAATACTCCTTTATGCTTTGCAGAATAATTTTACATTATTTCCGATTAACAATATGTCATTCACATATACTTATCAGAAATGATGTAGTGCTCCCACTCACTTTCTTGTAAATACAGGCTTCACCGCAAGTCTGTATAAAACTATATGCTTTGATCATACTATCAAAGCGTTTATTCCAACTCCGAGAGGCTTTCACCAGTCCATAAATGGATCGTTGGAGCTTGCACACTTTGTTAGCTCCTTTTGGATCGACAAAACCTTCCGGCTGCATCTTATACAACTCTTCTTCTAGAAATCCATTCAGGAATGCAGTTTCGACATCCATTTGCTGGATTTCATAAAATGCGGCAATTGCTAACATGATTCGGACAGACTTAAGCATAGATATGAGTGAGAAACTCTCATCGTAGTCAACACCTTGAACTTGTCGAAAACCTTTTGCGACAATTCTAGCTTTGTAGATAGTAACACTACTATCAGCGTCCGTCTTCCTCTTGAAGATCCATTTAATCTCAATGACTTGTCGAACATCGGGCAAGTCAACCAAAGTCCATACTTTGTTCTCATACATGGATCTCATCTCAGATTTTATGGCCTCAAGCAATTTCGCGGAATCTGGGCTCATCATCGCTTCCTCATAGTTCGTAGGCTCGTCATGGTCAAGTACCATGACTTCCAGAACAAGATTATTGTACCACTTCTGTGCGGATCTCACTTTGGTTTACCTACGAGGTTTGGTAGTAACTTGATCTGAAGTTACATGATCATCATCATTAGCTTCCTCACTAATTGGTGTAGTAGTCACAGAAACAGATTTCTGTGATGAACTACTTTCCAATAAGGGAGCAGGTACAGCTACCTCATCAAGTTCTACTTTCCTCCCACTCACTTCTTTCGAGAGAAATTCCTTCTCTAGAAAGGATCCATTCAAAGCAACGAATATCTTGCCTTCGGATCTGTGATAGAAGGTGTATCCAACATTTTCTTTTGGATATCCTATGAAGACGTACTTCTCTGATTTGGGTTTGAGCTTTTCAGGTTGAAACTTTTTCACATAAGCATTGCAACCTCAAACTTTAAGAAACGACAGCTTAGGTTTCTTGCCAAACCATAGTTCATACGGTGTCGTTTCAACGGATTTAGATGGTGCCCTATTTAACGTGAATGCAGCTGTCTCTAATGCATAACCCCAAAACGATAGTGGTAGATCGGTAAGAGACATCATAGATCGCACCATATCTAATAAAGTACGGTTATGACGTTCGGACACACCATTATGTTGTGGTGTTCCAGGTGGCATGAGTTTGTGAAACTATTCCACAATGTTTTAATTGAAGACCAAACTCGTAACTCAAATATTTGTCTCCGTGATCAGATCGTAGAAACCTTTTCTTTTCTTGTCACGATGATTTTCCACTTCACCCTGAAATTATTTGAACTTTTGAAATGTTTCAGACTTATGTTTCATCAAGTAGATATACTCATATCTGCTCAAATCATCTGTGAAGATCAGAAAATAATGATACTTGTCGCGAGCCTCAATATTCATTGGACCACATACATCAGTATGTATGATTTCCAACAAATCTGTTGCTCGCTCCATTGTTCCGAAGAATAGAGTCTTAGTCATCTTGCCCATGAGGCATGGTTCGCAAGCATCAACTGATTCATAATCAAGTGATTCCAAAAGCTCATCAGCATGGAGTTTCTTCATGCGCTTTACACCAATATGACCTAAACGGCAGTGCCACAAATAAGTTGCACTATCATTATTAACTTTGCATCTTTTGGTTTCAATATTATGATTATGTGTATCACTACGATCGTGATCCAACGAACTATTTTCATTGGGCGTGTAACCATATAAGGTTTTATTCATGTAAACAGAACAACAATTTATTCTCTTACTTAAATGAATAACCGTATTACAATAAACATGATCAAATCATATTCATGCTCAATGCAAACACGAAATAACACTTATTTAGGTTCAATACTAATCCCGAAATTATAGGGAGTGTGCGATGATGATCATATCAATCTTAGAACCACTTCCAACACACATCGTCACTTCAACCTTAACTAGTCTCTGTTTATTATGCAACTCCCGTTTCGAGTTACTAATCTTAGCAACTGAGCTAGTATCAAATACTGAGGGGTTGCTATAAACACTAGTAAAGTACACATCAATAACATGTATATCAAATATACTTATGTTCACTTTGCCATCCTTCTTATCCGCCAATCACTTGGGGTAGTTCCGCTTCCAGTGACCAGTCCCTTTGCAGTAGAAGCACATAGTCTCAGGCTTAGGACTAGACTTGGGCTTCTACACTTGGGCAGCAACTTGCTTGCTGTTATTCTTGAAGTTCCCCTTTTTTCCTTTGCCTTTTATTGAAACTAGTGATCTTGTCAACCATCAACACTTGATGCTCTTTCTTGATTTCTACCTTCATCGATTTCATCATGAAGAGCTTGGGAATCGTTTTCGTCATCCCTTGCATACTATAGTTCATCACGAAGTTCTACTAACTTGGTGATGGTGACTAGAGAATTCTATCAATCACTATCTTATCTGGAAGATTAACTCCCACTTGATTCAAGCGATTGTAGTACCCAGACAATCTGAGCACATGCTCACTAGTTGAGAGATTCTCCTCCATCTTTTAGCTATAGAACTTGTTGGAGACTTCATATCTCTCAACTCGGGTATTTGCTTGAAATATTAACTTCAACTCCTGGAACATCTCATATGGTCCATGACGTTCAAAACGTCTTTGAAGTCCCGATTCTAAGCCATTAAGCATGGTGCACTAAACTATCAAGTAGTCATCATATTGAGCTAGCCAAACGTTCATAACGCCTGCATCTGCTCCAGCAATAGGTCTGTCACCTAGCGGTGCATCAAGGACATAATTCTTCTGTGCAGCAATGAGGATAAACCTCAGATCATGGATCCAATCCGCATCATTGCTACTAACATCTTTCCACACAATTTTCTCTAGGAACATATCAAAATAAACACAGGGAAGCAACAACGCGAGCTATTGATCTACAACATAATTTGCAAAATACTACCAGGACTAAGTTCATGATAAATTTATGTTCAATTAATCATATTACTTCAGAACTCCCACTTAGATAGACATCCCTCTAATCCTCTAAGTGATTACGTGATCCAAATCAACTAAACCAAGTCTGATCATCACGTGAGATGGAGTAGTTTCATTGGTGAACATCACTATGTTGATCATATCTACTATATGATTCACGCTCGACCTTTCGGTCTCCGTGTTCCGAGGCCATATCTGTATATGCTTGGCTCGTCAAGTATAACCTGAGTATTTCGCGTGTGCAACTATTTTGCAGCCGTTGTATTTGAACCTAGAGCCTATCACACCTGATCATCACGTGGTGTCTTAGCACAAAGAACTTTCACAACGGTGCATACTCAGGGAGAACACTTCTTGATAATTATTGAGAGATCATCTTAAAATGCTACCGTCAATCAAAGCAAGATAAGATGCATAAAAGATAAACATCACATGCAATCAATATAAGTGATATGATATGGCCATCATCATCTTGTGCTTATGATCTCCATCTTCGAAGCACCGTCGTGATCACCATCATCACCGGCGCGACACCTTGATCACCATCGTAGCATCGTTGTCGTCTCGCCAATCTTATGCTTCCACGACTATCGCTACTGCTTAGTGATAAAGTAAAGCATTACAGCGCAATTGCATTGCATACAATAAAGCGACAACCATATGGCTCCTGCCAGTTGCCGATAACTTGGTTACAAAACATGATCATCTCATACAATAAAATTTAGCATCATGTCTTGATCATATCACATCACAACATGCCCTGCAAAAACAAGTTAGGCGTCCTCTACTTTGTTGTTGCAAGTTTAACGTGGCTGCTACGGGCTTAAGCAAGAACCAATCTTACCTACGCATCAAAACCACAACGATAGTTTGTCAAGTTGGTGCTATTTTAACCTTCGCAAGGACCGGGCGTAGCCACACTCGGTTCAACTAAAGTTGGAGAAACTGTCACCCGCTAGCCACCTTTGTGCAAAGCACGTCGGGAGAACCGGTCTCGCGTAAGCGTACGCGTAATGTCGGTCCGGGCCGCTTCGTCCCACAATACCGCTGAACCAAAGTATGACATACTGGTAAGCAGTATGACTTATATCGCCCACAACTCACTTGTGTTCTACTCGTGCATATAACATCAACACATAAAACCTAGGCTCGGATGCCACTGTTGGGGAACGTAGTAATTTCAAAAAAATTCCTACACACACGCAAGATCATGGTGATGCATAGCAACGAGGGGAGAGTGTGATCTACGTACCCTTGTAGACCGACAGCGGAAGCGTTAGCACAACGCGGTTGATGTAGTCGTACGTCTTCACGGCCCGACCGATCAAGCACCGAAACTACGGCACCTCCGAGTTTTAGCACACGTTCAGCTCGATGACGATTCCCGGACTCCGATCCAGAAAAGTGTCGGGGAAGAGTTTCGTCAGCACGACGGTGTGGTGACGATCTTGATGCTCTACCGTCGCAGGGCTTCGCCTAAGCACCGCTACAATATTATCGAGGATCATGGTGGAAGGGGGCACCGCACACGGCTAAGAATATGATCAAGAGGATCAACTTGTGTGTCAAGGGGTGCCCCCTGCCCCCGTATATAAAGGAGCAAGGGGGAGGCCGGCCGGCCCTTGTGGGCGCGCCAAGGAGGAGTAGGATTCCTACTCCTAGTTGGAGTAGGTTTCCACCTTTCCTAGTCCAACTAGGAGAAGGGCGGAAAGGGGGGAAGAGGGGAAGGAAGGGAGAGAGGGGACGCGCCCCAAACCCCTTGTCCAATTCGGACTGGGCTTGGGAGGGGCGCGCGCCACCTCCTGGTCCATTCCACTATTGATGAGGAAATCAATACCATTGTTACACCCACAGTCCCTACTGCTACATATACGGGACCAATTACTAGAGCTCGCGCACGCCAATTAAATTATCAGGTACTTTCGTTTCTTGGTAATGATTCTAATGTTCATGAGAATATGATGCTGCCTAAATTGGATACATTTGTTTTGCTTACAAATGAAGGGCCTAGCTTGGAGAAGGATGAACAGTGGAGCAAGAACAAGCATGGAGATGATGGCATGCGCAAGGGGAACAAGAACGGAGTTACAAGTGATGATTTCAGGACTTTGAAGCCACCATAATGGGTGCATGAAGCCTTGGACGAAATATACAAGATGCCACTTCATAAATTTCGTCCCGAGGCTATTATAGGTGCTGCGTCACCTTTTTATTGGGCCAGGCCCATGTAATTTCGAAATACATAAGTATAGGATATTTTTAGAGTCCGTATATGTGGGGAAACAAGAGATAGGGTTGATTTCGGACCCCTCCACCAAGGGCCACAAAATTCCCCCTCTCTTCCTCCATATATACAGCCCTTAGGGCACCATTTAGACTTTGGGTTTTGTTTAGATTAAAAGTTCGCCATAGCTGCAACTTCGCGTACTTCGTTTGTGTTCAACGACCAGACAAAGGCGTCACAGAACCCCACCTTGATCAAGAAAGCTTTCATCTTATATTCGCAATATCCAGATTGCAATCTCAGTTTCTTGCTTGTTCTTCGTTTGCTGGCAGGAAACAGACCCTCGTGGTCAGGTTGATCGTGCTCCGGCGTGGTCGATAACCTCTCGGAGTTGGTTTAGCGATTGCTAAGGCGCGACGTCCTCGCACGTTCGTAGTCGGATCGTCAAAGTCGACTTCCACCAAAGTGATATCCATCATCTCATCGAAAGACGGGACACCCCGCCTCTATTAACTATGGCCCATTAAGGCCCATTGCTTCTTCCTCGTATTCCCGTAACTCCCCGGTACCTCTGAAAATACCCGAATCACTCGGAACCTTTCCGATGTCCGAATATAGTCGTCCAATATATCGATCTTTACATCTCGACTATTTCGAGACTCGTCGTCATGTCCACTATCTCATCCGGGACTCCGAACTCCTTCGGTACATCAAAACTCATAAACTCATAATATAACTGTCATCGAAACCTTAAGCGTGCGGACCCTACGGGTTTGAGAACAATGTAGACATGACCGAGACACGTCTCCGGTCAATAACCAATAGCGGAACCTGGATGCTCATATTGGGTCCCACATATTCTACGAAGATCTTTATCAGTCATACCGCATAACAACATACGTTGTTCCCTTTGTCATCGGTATGTTACTTGCCCGAGATTCGATCGTCGGTATCTCAATACCTAGTTCAATCTCGTTACCAGCAAGTCTCTTTACTCATTTCGTAATACATCATCTCGCAACTAACTCATTAGTCGCAATGCTTGCAAGGCTTATGTGATGTGCATTACCGAGAGGACCCAGAGATACCTCTCCGACAAACGGAGTGACAAATCCTAATCTCGAAATACGCTAACCCAACATGTACCTTTGGAGACACCTGTAGAGCTCCTTTATAATCACCCAGTTACGTTGTGACGTTTGGTAGCACACAAAGTGTTCCTCCGGCAAACGGGAGTTGCATAATCTCAGAGTCATAGGAACATGTATAAGTCATGAAGAAAGCAATAGCAACATACTAAACGATAGGGTGCTAAGCTAATGGAATGGGTCATGTCAATCACATCATTCTCCTAATAATGTGATCCCGTTAATCAAATGACAACACATGTCTATGGCTAGGAAACATAACCATCTTTGATTAATGAGCTAGTCAAGTAGAGGCATACTAGTGACGTTTAGTTTGTCTATGTATTCACACAAGTATTATGTTTCTGGATAATACAATTCTAGCATGAATAATAAACATTTATCATGAAATAAGGAAATAAATAATAACTTTATTATTGCCTCTAGGGCATAGTTCCTTCATAACCCGTGTAGGTATTGAAAGTGCAACTCACTCCAAAGGATAGCTCCGAATGATCTACATCAACTTAGAGCATCCACATCTTCAACACCTACATGAAATCATCATCGACAAAACCCAAGGTTAGTTCATCCCTCTTAGGGGGGATCTCACCTCTAGGGGGAGCTTTACTCTAAGAATTGAGCGAAAGCAACTCTAATGGTGTGAACACAACAACGCTATATGTAAAAGTGGTAACCCCACTTGTGCTTAAACGATGAGTATGACCTATGATCAAATGTTCTCATTTGACTCCTAAGTCAATATACTCATATATAGATGACCTAGTCATCGCCAATTGCTTGATAGATGCTAGAATTGTTTGTGCATGCTTTGCCACATATTTCATTTGTCATTTTATTGTGTGAGCATGTTGGTTGCATAATTTACTCATTCGAGGACATCCACTTGTTGTTTTGATTGGTTGGTTTCCTTTTCTCTTGCCAAGTGGATGGACAAGAATGCCTGATGAGGACATCAATACAATTGTTACACCCACAGCCCCTGCTGCTATAAATACTGGACCAATTACTAGAGCTCGCGCACGCCAACTAGATTACCAGGTACTTTCGTTTCTTGGCAATGATTCTAATGTTCATGAGAATATGATGCTGCCTAAATTGGATACATTTGTTTTGCTTACAAATGAAGGGCCTAGCTTGGAGAAGGATGAACATTGGATTAAGAACAAGCATGGAGATGATGGCATGCGCAAGGGGAACAAGAACGGAGTTACAAGTGATGATTTCAGGACTTTGAAGCCACCATAATGGGTGCATGAAGCCTTGGACGAAATATACAAGATGCCACTTCATAAATTTCGTCCCGAGGCTATTATAGGAGCTGTGTCACCTTATTATTGGGCCAGGCCCATGTAATTTCGAAATACATAAGTATAGGCTATTTTTAGAGTCCGTATGTGTGGGGAAACAAGAGATAGGGTTGATTTCGGACCCCTCCACCAAGGGTCACGAAATTCCCCCCTCTTCCTTCATATATACAGCCCTTAGGGCATCGTTTAGACTTCGGGTTTTGTTTAGATTAAAAGTTCGCCATAGCTGCAACTTCGCGTACTTCGTTTGTGTTCAACGACCAGACAAAGGCGTCACAGAACCCCACCTTGATCAATAAAGCTTTCATCTTATATTCGCAATATCCAGATTGCAATCTCAGTTTCTTGCTTGTTCTTCGTTTGCTCGCAGGAAACAGACCCTCGTGGTCAGGTTGATCGTGCTCCGGCGTGGTCAATAACCTCTCGGAGTTGGTTTAGCGATTGCTAAGGCGCGGCATCCTCGCACGTTCGTAGTCGGATCGTCAAAGTCGACTGCCACCAAAGCGATATCCATCATCTCATCGAAAGACGGGACACCTTTGCCTCTATCAAGTGGTATCAGATTTCCAGGTTGCTCGGTGAGATTTTACAGTTTTTCGTAGTTTAGATCGAGTCTGTTCTTCATACCTACAGTCCATGAAAAAGCCACAAAAAAATTAGGGTTAGTTCATCATATCCGAACCAATCTGAGCCTTTGCATAATCTTTTTAGGGTTTTGCTTTGTTGAATTTGCGGTTGCATCGTCGTGTCTGGTTGCTGGTCTTAGAGTCTAGTCTTTTAGAGTTTCGAGTTCTGGTCATAAGTTGTCACGCCGCCGCCGCACCATCATCATCGCCTCTGCCATCTACCACCGCCGCTTATCCGCCACCGCTTCGAATCCGTATCCATATACCACCACCGCTGTCATATACCACCACCGCTGCCATCTACTACCATATATCCACCACCAATCCGAGTTCTTGTCATATTAGGTTTGTTTTCGAGATCCATCTAGATTCCGATTCGTGTTTCCTTGCCGGAGTAGGTTTTAGAAAAAAAAACCACCCTCCGTTTAGGCCCAAAATTTTTCGAAAACGCATTTTTCGAAAAAAATTCTGGCTATCCTATTTTTAGGTGTTTCTGAGTGTTTTGAGACAGGTGCCATTATAGGGAGTTTTTTTGACCCGTTTCCAGTTTTTGGGTCCGGGCAGTCGAAAAAAAAATTGGTCGAAAAAATTTCGTGCCCATCCTGTCAGTTTGACCTAGGAAGAGTTTTGAGACACTCGCCATTATAGTGATTTTTCGCAAAAAAAGCAGCACAAAAAAAGAGCGAAAAAAAATCCAGAGTGTGCTTTTCCCTTGTTTACGTGCCGCGCCGTGATTTTGTTGGTGTTCTAGGGTCGCGTCTCTAGCACAGTCTAGCCTAGGACCAACACAGTACCGTCGTTGAGCGTTTATTCAACTTTGCATCTCTGAATTGATTATTGCTGACCCTTTTTTATACCATATTATAAGCCTTCCCAGCTCCACATACAGCTACGTCGTGCGTTTGACTCTCCCTGGTAATCGCTCTATCCAAGCTTTGAGAGTTTTTGACTACAACGGTTGCCGATCACCGCCTGCTGCTGGGTAAGAACTGGTAAGAATTTGAGATTTGCTTGACGGATTTGTGACACCCACCACCTCCTCTTGTTAGTAGTCTGTAGGATCATATTCTTGTGTGTTTCTATTGCTGCTAACCATGCCAGGATCACAAGCCGACGAGACTGACTGGGAGAACATGACGAATAAGGATTTGCATGATAAATTTCAGCAAATGATGAGTGGACAGGTGCAAGATGTGCTAAACAGATTTGAAGAGGCCATGGAGAAGATAGATGGCATGGAGAAGACGTTCGAAACAAAGCTCGATAACAAGTTTAATGAATTGCTCGCGCGTCTTCCACCACCACCACCCGCTGCACCTAAGGCACCTCTCCAACAACAACAACAACGACTACCTCCACGTCGTGAAACAGATCTCCGCCGAGCGAGCCGTGTTCCGCTTGCGTTTGGCCAAACTGTTGGTGCTGCTGTTGATACTTCTGTGGCTCCTGCTGCTGATGCGGAGGAGGATGATTATGTGGGAGATTACGAGGATGAGGTTGCTCAAAATCAGAACTACGTGCAACCACCTGCACCACAACCACCAGGTCGTCCACATGCAAATAATCACAATGGTAGGGCTTTCCCTCAGGTACGAGATCATGACCATCTTCCTAAACTGAAGTTGAATATTCCACCTTTCGAGGGTAGATATGTTCCTGATATATATCTTACTTGGGAGTTAGAAACTGAACAACGATTTACATGTTTACAATATCCCGAGGAGAGACGGGTTGCTGCTGCTGTTTGTGCTTTCACTAGTTTCTCATGTGTATGGTGGTCTGAACATTGTAGATTATATCCTATTCCAACTACTTGGGCTGCTTTGAAAACTGCTATGCGTACTCGTTGGGTTCCATCATATTATCAACGTGAATTGCTTCAGAAATTACAGCGCTTAAGACAAGGAAAAAATTCTGTAGAAGAATATTATCAGGAATTACAAACTGGCATGATTAGATGTGGTATTGTTGAGGAGAATGAAGCTATGCTTGCACGTTTTCTGGGTGGATTAAATAGAGAGATTCAGACCATTCTAGACTATAAGGAGTATACTAATATCACTCGTTTATTCCATCTTGCTTGTAAAGCTGAACGTGAAGTGCAGGATCGACAAGCATTGGCGCGAACTAACTTTTCTGCAGGCCGACCTTCATCATGGACACCGCATGCATCTTCTACTTCAACTGCACCAGCACCTCAATCAGGTGTCTCCTCCAGTCGTGATACAAGAAAGCAGGCACAACCACCATTATCTGCCAAGAGCGCACCTGCTGGGCCTGCACAGAGTTCTTCTTCTTCCATGGCATCAATAGGGCACACAAGTGATATTATTTGTCGTCGTTGTAAGGGAGGAGGTCATTATGCGAGAGAATGCAAATCTCCGCGTGTGATGATTGCTACCGCGGATGGTGGATATGAGTCCGCTAGTGACTATGATGAGGAGACTTTGGCTCTTATTACACGTGAAGAACATGGTGGAGATGATTCTGATCATGAGACGCAATACATGGCTCCTGAAGACGCTGACAGGCATGAATGTTTAGTTGCTCAACGTGTTTTGAGTGTGCAGGTCACACAAGCTGAGCAAAATCAGAGGCACAATTTGTTCCATACTAAGGGAGTTGTGAAAGAACGTTCTGTGTGCGTCATCATAGATGGAGGGAGCTGCAACAACTTGGCTAGCATGGTGATGAGGACATGGCTACCACAGTTACACCCATATCCCCTACTGTTTTACCTCTTGGAACAGTTGCTAGAGCTCAGATACGCCAATTAAATTATCAGGTACTTTCGTTTCTTGGTAATGTTTCTAATTTTCATGAGAATATGATGCTGCCTAACTTAGATACATTTGTGCTGCTTGTAATTGAAGTGTCTAGCATGGACAAGAAGGTTGGACATTGGAGCATGGTCAAGCACGGAGATGAAGGTGCATGCGAACAGAACAAGAACGGAGGTTCAAGTGGAGATTTCCGGACTTTGAAGCCACCATGATGACATACAAGATGGTGGACGAAATATACAAGATGGCCTTTCATAAATTTCGTCCATAGCTTATTATTGGTGTTGCGCCACCTTATTTTGGGCCAGGCCCATGTAATCTATTTTTAGAGTCCATATTATAGGGAAAACGACTTAGGAGGTGTTTTAGTCCCACCTTGCCAAGGGTGGACAAAATCCCCTCTCTTTTCCCTATAAATATAGCCCTTAAGGCATCGTTTAGACTGGGGGTTTTATTTAGTTAAAAGTTAGCCATCGCTGCAACTTCGTGTACTTCGTTTGTGTCCAACGACCAGACCAAGACCGCTTATGAAACCCCACTTTTATCAATACTTCATCCATACTCGCAATATTCAGATTGCTTAATCATATTCTTGCTTGTTCTTCGATTGCTTGCAGGAATAGACCTTCGTGGTCAGGTTGATCGTGCTCCAGCGTGGTCAATAACCTCCCGGAGTTGGTTTAGCGATTGCTAAGGCGCAACGTCGTGCACGTTTGTAGTCGGATCGTCAAAGTCATCTCCACCAAATCGATAGTTATCATCTCATCGAAAGATCGGGACCCTCGCCTCTATCAAGTGGTATCAATTTTCAGGCTGCTCGGTGAGAATTTCCAGTTTTCCTAGATTAGATTTATTTTCTTACCTATTGTCCAAGAAAAATCCACAAAAAAGAGTTAGATCTATTCATCCTTTGTCCAAGCCAGTCTGAGCCTTTGCAATTTTCTTTTCATTGCTTGCATAGTTGAATTATCGGTTGCATCGTCATGTCGAGTTGCTGGTCTTAGTGTCTAGGTCATTTAGAGTTTCGAGTTCTGTTCACATTAGTCACGTCGCCGCTACATCATTATCCCTTCCGCTGTCCACCACCCATCCATCAATTTCCTCCACGTGCTACCCACCGTTCATTGTCATAATCATAGTTGAGATCGTTCCCATTTTCGCTTGATCCAATCAACATCTTATCTAGTTTGTTTTGGAAAGAGGGAGAGAGAAAAAAATATAGAGAAAAAAAACGAGAGAAAAAAAGTAAAAAAAAAAGTCAGAGAAAAAAAAGAAAGGAAAAGAAAAAAAGTGTGAGAAAAAAAGAGAGGAGAAAAAAAACAAAATTCGGATCTATCTAGACTCAATCTCGTAGTTGAATTCGGATTGGAATCTGTTTTGTGCACTTTTCAGTAAAACAGGCATGCTTCCTCATATGAAGTCTGTTTTGGCTCCGCGAGTACTCAAATGAAAGCTAGCGACGAGCCGCATCTAAATAGTTGCAGAAGCTAGTTCAGTATTTGGCACCTCAACATCAGCTTCTAAATAGGTCTACTGCTATTGTGATCTTCACTTATATCTTGCTGTCCAGAGCTACTTCATATCCTTTATTGATGCTAGTTGTGCTACGACGTGACCTCATTAGTGTTCTAGGCTCGCGTCTCTAGTTTGGTCTAGCCTAGGACCAGCACAGTACCGTCGTTGAGCGTTTATTCAACATTGCATCTCTGAATTGATTATTGCTAATCTTTTGCTACCATATATAGCCAACTCAGCTCCACATATTTCTACACCGTGTATACGTACGTTCCCCTGGCAATCGTTTTACACAATCTTCGAAGTTATTTGACACCGCTGGTTGCCTGTCACCACCTACCGCATGGTAAGAACTTGTAAGATATTGATATTTGCTTTACTGTGAGCACTTTACAACCACATCCTAGTAGTTCATAGGAACATTATTCTCGAATTTTGGTTCTTGTTTCTACTAATCATGACAGGTTCCAGAGATAGAAGTTCTTGGATGACGGACACATCTTCACCATCACGAGAGTTGGGACAACACACACAACCATATGGTCAGGTTATCTCTTTACCATCATTTGAGGGTAGATTTAATCCTGCTATTTATCTAGCTTGGGAGCTTGAAGTAGAACAAGTTTTTAGTCACCATGATATTTCTGAACTTGAGAGAGTACGAGCTACCATTAGAGCATTTACTGGTTTTGCTTCTGTTTGGTGGAGTGTACATTGTAAGAAAAACATTGATAACCAACCCACAACTTGGAAAGTTTTGAAAGCTGTAATGAGACTACAATTTTTTCCTCCTTACTATCTGATGAGGACATGACTACCTTGGATACGACCAAAAATATTGCATACATGCATATTTGTTAGGTGATTTCTAATGCAAATTATTTAATAGTCTATTTATGTTATCCAGAACAAAAATACTTCACACACTTTTGTGTTTTGTCGAATTGCAGGTGTATGGGACATTTGTACAATCCACATATGAAGATAAGGGAAAAGGAGATGTTTAGGTTGTGTTCAAAAAGTCCTCTCACATCACTTTTGGGCCAAGAGAAGATAGAGTCCAAGTCTCTGACGTTCTGGATTCAGATTCGGACTGCACAGACATACCTGACTCAAAACGCCAACAACTTTTTCATACGGACTCCGAATTGGGTGATTCTTTTTTTGTTGGAAACTAGATTTCGTGCTCTTTCCAACTCAATTGGATTCACCTTCAAATTCGTCCGGAGCGTTGTGTTACAGACGAAACAATCTGACGTTGCAGCAGAATCCGAGTCAAACTACAAGCCCAAAGGTGTTGCATCACCTCCACTTGGGCCCATGAGCCTTGTATGACCTAGGGTTAGTTTTAGGCTGCCTTGGGACGTCCTCCCACCTCCTTGGCCGCCACCCCTTGCTCCTATATAAGTAGATCCATCTAGTAGCTTTTTTCTTGGGATTTGTTTAGTTAAAAGTTAGCCATTGCAACTTCGTGTACTTCGTTTGTGTCCAACGACCAGACCAAGACCGCTTCCGGATCCCCACCATTATCAACACTTCATATATATTTGCAATATTCAGATTGCTTTATCATATTCTTGCTCGTTCTTCGATTGCTTGCAGGAATAGACCTTCGTGGTCAGGCTGACCGTGCTTCCAGCATCATCAGTAACCTCAGGAGATTGGTTTAGCGATTGCTAAGGCGCAATGTCGTGCATGTTTGTAGTCGGATCGTCAAACTCGTCTCCACCAAATCGATAGTTATCATCTCATCGAAAGATCGGGACCCTCGCCTCTATCAAGTGGTATCAGTTTTCAGGTTGCTCGGTGAGAATTTCCAGTTTTCCTAGATTAGATTTATTTTCTTACCTATTGTCCAAGAAAAATCCACAAAAAAGAGTTAGATCTATTCATCCTTTGTCCAAGCCAGTCTGAGCCTTTGCAATTTTCTTTTCATTGCTTGCATAGTTGAATTATCGGTTGCATCGTCGTGTCGAGTTGCTGGTCTTAGTGTCTAGGTCGTTTAGAGTTTCGAGTTCTGTTCACATTAGTCACGTCGCCGCTGCATCGTTATCCCTTCCGCTGTCCACCACCCATACATCAATTTCCTCCACGTGCTACCCACCGTTCATTGTCATAATCATAGTTGAGATTGTTCCCATCTTCGCTTGATCCAATCTACATCTTATCTAGTTTGTTTTGGAAAGAGGGAGAGAGAAAAAAAGACAGAGAAAAAAAACGAGAGAAAAAAAGTAAAAAAAAAGCCAGAGAAAAAAAAAGAATGGAAAAAAAAGTGTGAGAAAAAAAAGAGAGGAGAAAAAACAAAATTCGGATCTATCTAGACTCAATCTCGTAGTTGAATTCGGATTGGAATCTGTTTTGTGCATTGTTCAGTAAAATAGGCATAACTTCCTCATATGAAGTCTGTTTTGGCTTCGCGAGTACTCAAATGGAAGCTAGCGACGAGCCGCATCTAAATAGTTGCAGAAGCTAGTTCAGTATTTGGCACCTCAACATCAGCTTCTAAATAGGTCTACTGCTATTGTGATCTTCACTTATATCTTGCTGTCCAGAGCTACTTCATATCCTTTATTGATGCTAGTTGTGCTACGACGTGACCTCATTAGTGTTCTAGGCTCGCGTCTCTAGTTTGGTCTAGCCTAGGACCAGCACAGTACCGTCGTTGAGCGTTTATTCAACATTGCATCTCTGAATTGATTATTGCTAATCTTTTGCTACCATATATAGCCAACCCAGCTCCACATATTTCTACACCGTGTATACGTACGTTCCCCTGGCAATCATTTTACACAATCTTCGGAGTTATTTGACACCGCTGGTTGCCTGTCACCACCTGCCGCATGGTAAGAACTTGTAAGATATTGATATTTGCTTTACTGTGAGCACTTTACAACCACATCCTAGTAGTTCATAGGAACATTATTCTCGAATTTTGGTTCTTGTTTCTACTAATCATGACAGGTTCCAGAGATAGAAGTTCTTGGATGACGGACACATCTTCACCATCACGAGAGTTGGGACAACACACACAACCATATGGTCAGGTTATCTCTTTACCATCATTTGAGGGTAGATTTAATCCTGCTATTTATCTAGCTTGGGAGCTTGAAGTAGAACAAGTTTTTAGTCACCATGATTTTTCTGAACATATGAGTATGAGCTACCATTAGAGCATTTACTGGTTCTGCTTCTGTTTGGTGGAGTGTACATTGTAAGAAAAACATTGATAACCAACCCACAACTTGAAAAGTTTTGAAAGCTGTAATGAGACAACAATTTTTTCCTCCTTACTATCGTCGTGAATTGCGTCGGAAATTGGAGCAATTAAAACAAGGCAGTAACACTGTTCATGCTTACTACCAAGAGTTCAAATCTTATATGCATCATTGTGACATAGAAGAATCTGAGGATGATACAATGAATAGATTTTTTGGTGGTTTGAACCATGATATTCAGGCAAGATTTCAGTATATTCCTCGTTGCATTACTGGTATGTATGTCCGTGCTTGTACCTTTGAGAGACAAATACAGGAGGATGCATTGGGTGACTACAACAACTACTATTCTAGTTCATGCTCACCACCGCCGGTTGGTTACTCCACTATTGCACCTACTAGAGCAGCCCCACCTCGGATTGTGAGCGCGATATCATCTCAAGAGTATGGTACATTGTCAACGTCCGTACCTATATCAGCCACATCTCTGCGAGGTAACAGTAAAGGTCTTGATGATATAACTTCACATGATAATGAAGCATGCCTAGTTAACTTGAATGCATCATGTGTTGAGTTACTTGTTGATTTGAGAACACCACCTATTTTAGAGACTCTTGTTACTGTCATGAATGCGTCATGTGATCAAACAACTGAAATATCAACAATTTTGAGTGCACCCATTGAATTAACTGTTGATGCAAAAGAACCAATGTTTAATCATTTTGATATGACCTCTAATCTTGATGATGATTCTGTGTCCAATGACTTATTGCATGTTTGCTTATTTAAGCATGTTGTAGCATGTAAATTTGATGCAAGTAAGGTTTATTCATCGAAGTTAGGATGGTTTAATGATGAACATTGCCAATCTTTTGAAGTGAATAAGAGCTTCACTTATATGTGCAAACTGAGTTGCAATATTTTCATGCCTTCTACTTCTTGTGATAATTTTTTGGCTTTAGATTTTATGAACAATGAAAGTTACTCATGTATACATGTGACATATGTGCAAAAATCAAGGGAAGTTAAAATGGATGACATATACATATACAACATGTATACCTTGTCTCTTTTGTTAGCCACATTTCAGATTAAGCAATGCCGAGGACGGCTTTGTTTTCAAAAAGGGGAGGATGATGAGGACATGACTACCTTGGATACGACCAAAAATATTGCATACATGCATATTTGTCAGGTGATTTCTAATGCAAACTATTCAATAGTCTATTTATGTTATCCAGAACAAAAATACTTCACACACTTTTGTGTTTTGTCTAATTGCAGGTGTATGGGACATTTGTACAATCCACATATGAAGATAAGGGAAAAGGAGATGTTTAGGTTGTGTTCAAAAAGTCCTCTCACGTCACTTTTGGGCCAAGAGAAGATAGAGTCCAAGTCTCTCACGTTCTGGATTCAGATTCGGACTGCACAGACATACCTGACTCAAAACGCCAACAACTTTTTCATACGGACTCAGAATTGGGTGATTCTTTATTTTTTGGAAACTAGATTTCGTGCTCTTTCCATCCCAATTGGATTCACCTTCAAATTCGTCCGGAGCGTTGAGTTACGGACGAAACAATCTGACATTGCAGCAGAATCCGAGTCAAACTACAAGCCCAAAGATGTTGCATCACCTCCACTTGGGCCCATGAGCCTTGTACGACCTAGGGTTAGTTTTAGGCTGCCTTGGGACGTCCTCCCACCTCCTTGGCCACCACCCCTTGCTCCTATATAAGTAGATCCATCTAGTAGCTTTTTCCTGGGGATTTGTTTAGTTAAAAGTTAGCCATTGCAACTTCGTGTACTTCGTTTGTGTCCAACGACCAGACCAAGACCGCTTACGGATCCCCACCATTATCAATACTTCATATATATTCGCAATATTTAGATTGCTTTATCATATTCTTGATCGTTCTTCGATTGCTTGCAGGAATAGACCTTCGTGGTCAGGCTGATCATGCTTCCAGCATCGTCAGTAACCTCAGGAGATTGGTTTAGCGATTGCTAAGGCGCAACGTCGTGCACGTTTGTAGTCGGATCGTCAAAGTCGTCTCCACCAAATCGATAGTTATCATCTCATCGAAAGATCGGGACCCTCGCCTCTATCACGTGGAGATGGTGGAGAAGCTTTCTCTCACCACAAGACCACATCCACATCCTTACTACATCCAATGGTTCAACAACAGCGGCAAGGTTAAGGTAACACGTACTGTTCGTGTGCATTTTAGTATCTCTACATATGCTGATTATGTTGATTGTGATGTGGTACCTATGCAAGCATGTTCCTTATTACTTGGTAGACCATGGCAATTTGATAAAAATTCTGTACACCATGGTAGAAACAATCACTATACTCTTGTTCATAAGGATAAAAATATTACTTTGCTTCCTATGACTCCTGATTCCATTTTGAAAGATGATATTAATAGAGCTAATAAAGCAAAACAGGAGACGAATAAGAGTGAAAATCAGATTGTGGCAAAAGAATTTGAGCAACAAATGAAGCCTAATAATAAACCATCTAGTGTTGCTTCTGA
>NC_041382.1:301570343-301571510 GCF_002162155.2 Triticum dicoccoides | reverse complement strand
GGAGGATGGATGGGCCGGCCTGCTGTGGGCTAGGAAGCCCAGCTGGGCTGGACTTAAAGAAAGGAAGGGAAAAAAAGGTTTTTCCTTTTTTTTATTTACAGAAAAGAAACAGGAGCAAAAATATTTATTTGGAGGAACAAATAAATATAAGTTGAGCTGAAAACTGGCATGGGGCTTCTTTGGCATAACTCAAAGTGCCACAATTTGAACCGGAGCCAAATGGAGAATGACCAAGGATTTAGAATATGTGGAAACGAGAGAGATTAAAATGCAAGTTTGTTACGGTGGCTTCCAAATAAATGGAATATTTTTATTATAGCTCCCTAATAATATTGAGAGGCTTTAATATGTTATAAAGAGAAATCACAAGTGAAATCCCTCGATTTAAATGGATCGAAAAATCCATACAATTTATTTAGATGAGGTTTTTAAAAATTAATGATATGATGGCATGATGACATGATGCAATGCACATGATGCAAGGATGAATGCAACAAATAAAACAAATCACACGACGAAACTCGGAATAGCTGGAAGTCTTCTGGAGCGTCGGTCTCGGGGCGTTACAAAAATATTTGGTTTGGAGACCATCAAAGATCAATATGTGCATGATGCTGATTTTAAAGATGTAATGCAGAATTGTAAAGAAGGAAGAATGTGGAACAAGTTCGTCGTTAACGATGGATTTGTGTTTCGCGCTAACAAGATATGCATTCTAGCTAGCTCCGTTCGTCTTTTGTTGTTGCAGGAGGCGCATGGAGGAGGATTAATGGGACACTTTGGCTTGAATAAGATGGAGGACGTACTTGCTACACATTTCTTTTGGCCAAAGATGAGACGGGATGTTGAGCGTTTTATTGCTCGCTGCACTACATGTCAAAAAGCTAAGTCACGACTCAATCCTCATGGTTTATATATGCCTTTGCCTGTACCTAGTGTTCCTTGGGAGGATATATCTATGGACTTTGTTTTAGGTTTACCTCGAACAAAGAAGGGGAGGGATAGCATATTTGTTGTCGTGGATAGATTCTCGAAAATGGCACACTTTATACCATGTCATAAAAGCGATGATGCTGTTAATGTTGCTGATTTGTTCTTTCGTGAAATTATTCGCTTGCATGGTGTGCCAAATACTATTGTTTCAGATCGTGATACTAAATTTCTTAG
>NC_041382.1:301567441-301569355 GCF_002162155.2 Triticum dicoccoides | reverse complement strand
TGCGGATGTGCAGAACATGCTAGAGATGGTGGGGTGCTCCCGACTACCGGGTTCCCACGGGTTAGTGGCATGGAAAACGAGGAGGAACGTGCATGAAGCAAACGGGCACGGTGCAAACATAGGGTGCATCTCATACAACACATGCATTCGGTCCACGAACGGCGTCTCGGGGTTATACCTTTGAAGCGTGCATTCGGGGCGGAACGCGTTTCGTAGAGGAAGTAGTCGTTCACGGGCCGTAGTGGAGGTAGTCGTTCACGGGTCGTCGTGGGAAGTAGTTGTTCACGTGGCGACGGTAGTGGTACATCTCGTAGTGGAAGTAGTTGTACTCGTGTCGTAGTAGAAGTAGACGTTCTCGCAACTGAAGTTGTACACGTCGGTGGTAGTCGAACTTGACGGTCTTGGCGACGGTAGTTGTACAATGTTTTTCGTAGAAGAACTTGGCGGTCCATGGGGTCGACGGTAGTGGAACTTGACGCATCGCCGTGTGTAGTCATACTCGGTGTCCTCGGGGCATCGGCTGTAGTCGAAGAACTTGGCGTGCGTCAACTGTTGACCAACAGTGCACAGGAGGCAGCAAGGCATGGACGACTTGGTGTGCAACCAAAGATGGACTCCGGGCGTCTGGGTTGACTTGGCCACGACAAAGGCAACAGGGCCAACGGGGCAGCCAACTCGTCTTGGAGGGGAGCCCTAACGGACAGAGCAGCTCGCGAGGACATCGGCAGCTCACGAGGCACCCACAGCAGCAGCAGGACGAGGCATGAAAAATCGACAGCACGGCAACCATGAAGGAGGCAGCACGTGGTCGTGGTGGCTCGGGCAGAAGGTCAACGGGGCGACGGGGATGCAGACTAGGCAGGAGCTTGGCGCAGCGGGGATGATGGATCCGGGCGGCGACCGCGGCTCGGGAGCTCCTCAACAAATCGAGCAGAGGCGGCGAGCTGCGGGCGGCCGGCGCGAGGAGGTTGGCGACGGGGGTTGGGCACGATGGAGGAGGGCGCACGAGGAGGGGGCCGCGGGGACGGGGCGAGGGCAGCAGGAGGCGAACGGCGGAGGCTCGAGGTGCGCTGAAGGAGTGGAGGAGAGAGGAGGAAGGGCGCGCGAGGAGCAGCAGGGCAGCGCCATGGCCGGAGATGGTCGCGCTCGGGGACGAGCTCCGACGGAGCTGCTCGCTGGCGGCGGCCGGAAACAGAGGCGAGGCAGAGGAGGGGCATGGGCGCAGGAGGCTGAGAGGGGCGAGACGGAGGAGATCGAGGGGAGCGGCCACGGTAGCAAGGGAGAGGGATGGGGGGATCGGGCTCCTGGGGGTGTGCGTGGTGGCGAACAAGAAGAAGGAGGCGGCGCTGGCAGGGAATCGAGAGGGAGAGATGCACGGGCTAGGGTTACAGTGGGGGGCCGCTGGGCCTTGGGAGGATGGATGGGCCGGCCTGCTGTGGGCTAGGAAGCCCAGCTGGGCTGGACTTAAAGAAAGGAAGGGAAAAAAAGGTTTTTCCTTTTTTTTATTTACAGAAAAGAAACAGGAGCAAAAATATTTATTTGGAGGAACAAATAAATATAAGTTGAGCTGAAAACTGGCATGGGGCTTCTTTGGCATAACTCAAAGTGCCACAATTTGAACCGGAGCCAAATGGAGAATGACCAAGGATTTAGAATATGTGGAAACGAGAGAGATTAAAATGCAAGTTTGTTACGGTGGCTTCCAAATAAATGGAATATTTTTATTATAGCTCCCTAATAATATTGAGAGGCTTTAATATGTTATAAAGAGAAATCACAAGTGAAATCCCTCGATTTAAATGGATCGAAAAATCCATACAATTTATTTAGATGAGGTTTTTAAAAATTAATGATATGATGGCATGATGACATGATGCAATGCACATGATGCAAGGATGAATGCAACAAATAAAA
>NC_041382.1:301546450-301566421 GCF_002162155.2 Triticum dicoccoides | reverse complement strand
GGTTAGTCCCACTTTTAACATTGCAGATTTGAAGCCTTATTTGGGTGAGGAAGATGAACTTCCGTCGAGGACGACTTTATTTCAAGAAGGGGAGGATGATGAGGACATCAATACAATTGTTACACCCACAGCCCCTGCTGCTATAAATACTGGACCAATTACTAGAGCTCGCGCACGCCAACTAAATTACCAGGTACTTTCGTTTCTTGGTAATGATTCTAATGTTCATGAGAATATGATGCTGCCTAAATTGGATACATTTGTTTTGCTTACAAATGAAGGGCCTAGCTTGGAGAAGGATGAACATTGGAGCAAGAACAAGCATGGAGATGATGGCATGCACAAGGGGAACAAGAACGGAGTTACAAGTGATGATTTCAGGACTTTGAAGCCACCATAATGGGTGCATGAAGCCTTGGACGAAATATACAAGATGCCACTTCATAAATTTCGTCCCGAGGCTATTATAGGTGCTGCGTCACCTTATTATTGGGCCAGGCCCATGTAATTTCGAAATACATAAGTATAGGCTATTTTTAGAGTCCGTATGTGTGGGGAAACAAGAGATAGGGTTGATTTCGGATCCCTCCACCAAGGGTCACGAAATTCCCCCCTCTTCCTCCATATATACAGCCCTTAGGGCATCGTTTAGACTTTGGGTTTTGTTTAGAGTAAAAGTTCGCCATAGCTGCAACTTCGCGTACTCCGTTTGTGTTCAACGACCAGACAAAGGCGTCACAGAACCCCACCTTGATCAATAAAGCTTTCATCTTATATTCGCAATATCCAGATTGCAATCTCAGTTTCTTGCTTGTTCTTCGTTTGCTCGCAGGAAACAGATCCTTGTGGTCAGGTTGATCGTGCTCCGGCGTGGTCAATAACCTCTCGGAGTTGGTTTAGCGATTGCTAAGGCGCGACGTCCTCGCACGTTCGTAGTCGGATCATCAAAGTCGACTACCACCAAAGCGATATCCATCATCTCATCGAAAGACGGGACACCTTTGCCTCTATCAATGCCTAAGAACCTTCTCTAGCTATCTATGCTCTTCTCGTCTCAAACTCTATTCATGCTGCATCACAAAGTTTGATCAAGTCAGATTCGAACCACTCTGTGTGGGGAGCACTTGGAGTCCCCGATTCGTCATAGACTTAAACTTCCAAAACTTCTTTGTGCGTTTTGGTCTGACCGATTCATCCATTTCAGTCATACCGAGATCACTAAGTCGATCTAAGTTTTTAATCTCGGTGCAACCGATTTGAACTTTTCGGTCACACCGAGTTGCAGTAACTGCTTGCAGTTATGGATCTCGGTGCCACCAAGTTTTTCCACTCGGTCACACCGACAGGGTCAGGCTATATATACCCACGGGCCAAAATTTGGAAAACTTTTCAAACCTCTTCGCCTGAGCTCAGCCTGCTCTGCCTCCCTGGGTCTCCGGATCATCCTCCTCGTCGCCAGCCACCTCTAGTCGCTGCTCTCGGCCTCCATCAACGGGATCGTCTCTGCCGTTGTTGTCGTAGCAAGTCCATCGCCGAACTAGGGTATGGACTTGATCTTTGTGTTGTTCTCACTCCGATTCCCCAACACATTGTTTTGCCATGTATCTTGCCACGATTGAGATCACTTTATCCAATGAAAACACTCCATAGTTTAGTTGTGGATTGAAAATTTAGGGTTAGGTTTCCGCCGAAACCATCTCGGACCGACCGAGTTGTTGAAATCGGTTCCACGGATTTGCCTCAGGCCATTGCACATGTGATTCTTGGTCTGACCGAGAATTGCAAATCGGTGTGACCGAGTACGAGTCTTTGTGAAACCCTAGCAGTCTCGTTGCCACCGAACTGTGACTCGGTCTGACCGAGTTCACTAGTTTAGGTTCCAACACCTGCTTCGGTATCACCGAGATTTCAAATCGGTAGATCCAAAATGCTTTCTGTGGAAAACTAAAACTAAGTCTTTGATTCATTCTTTTGCAAAAACCTCTGCACTTTGTGATGCTCATCCACTCTACCTCATCTATAATCTATTCACAGGGTCTGCTGTAAGTGTTTGCATCATGTCAGATCGGAGTGACAGTCAGAACAAGTCTGAGGAGCAAGTGAACATGAGTGAGGGCACTAGTCCCTCGAGTAGCTCAGATGATGGAAGAAGGAGCACACCCAACAACTTGCCTAAGGCAGCCACCAGGACCAGAAAGAAGAAAACCTCAGATTCAGAGGATGAGGACTATGTGGCTGCTGAGGAAGAGGCCATCTCAAAGAGGAAAGTCCTAAAAAAGGAATATGGCACAACTACTGCCACTAAGCCAGGGATGAAGCAAAAGGTTCCTGCCAAGAGAGCTCCCATGTCAAAAGCCAGAACATCCACTCAAGAAACTTTGGGATCTGCACCCAAAGAGCAAGTTGTGGCAGAAAAGAAAAGGAAGGAAAGGGTCAAGAAGACCACTGCCAGAGTGCTTGGGAGATCTTCAATAATGAAAGACACTGAATAAGAGGAAGAGGATGCAACACCAGCACCCAAAGCTCAAAAGCTTATGGGAGATGCTATAAGGCCAGGGGCTGTTCCATCTAAGCCTAAGACTGCTCCTAAGACTGTTGCTCCAGCTCCAAAGCCAAAAGCAAAGAGAGCACAAGGAACATCCCTGCTGAGGAGAAGAACAAGGCCCTAGTGCCTGAAGTTGCAATGGAAGAAGAAGATGATGAGTCACATGTCTTGAGGAAGTTGAAGCCAAAAATTCCAGACCACAACGATGCTCATCCAGTAGCTGAGAACATGAAGATAAGGAAGGATTCAGGATTGAGGCTATGGAGAGAGTCTGATCCATATGCCACCAGGAGAAGGACTGATGTGGACTACAGTTCCATACAAAGGAACAACAGGACTTCTATGAGACAGTGTTTCTTGACAAGAAGCCAATAGTGTGTGATATGAGATGGGTCGGTTGGACATTCATTGAGGAAAATGAGGATCACTTCCCTGGTGTATATGATAGCTTCAAGGCGTGTGGAGTCGATGAGTTTGTGGCTCATAAGCTCACAAAGTGGAATGATGAGCTCATCATGCAGTTCTACTCCATAGCTCATTTCTACCTAGATGGAAGGATTGTCTGGATGTCTGAAGGCACTAGGTACCAGTCAACAATTGCAGAATGGGCTCAGTTGATCAATGTCCCAAAAGAACAAGAACATGACTTGGATGTCTATGCCAAGAAGAAGAAGGATCACTACACCATGGCACACATGTACAAAGAGATCACAGATGCTGCTCTTGAGACACACAAGTTTGGATCAGTCCATTACCTTCTGTCAGGCTTGCTAACAATCAACTGGATCCTCAGGCACACTCTTTTGCCAAAGTCAGGTGATCACAAGATGATCAGAGGTCACTCCATCAACTTGCTGCACACTTTTGATGTTCCACAGAAGTTCAAAGTCATGAGCGTAATTGTGGAAACCATTAAGAGGACAGTTGTAGATCAGAAGAGGAGTTGTGGGTATGCCCCACAGATCCAGGAGCTAATCAACTCCAAGATGGGCACTGGCACATATCTGCTGGACAAGGAGCACCTGCCCATCTACCCAGACTTTGAGGACAACACTGTGGTGATGAGAATGAACCATCTTATGTGCACGCACAAGCCAAGAAGGAGAAGGCAAGGGCTGAAAAGGCTACAAAGATGCCAACCACTGAAGAGGCATCTCAGTATCTTCTGAAGAGAAAGCAAGATCAGCTTGGCTACTTGATTGGCTCCACTCTGAGGATTGATAAGGGACTGGCTAACCTGACTCAAAACCAGGAGAGCTTGGAGAGGATCGTGGAGTAGAAGTTCTATGACTTAGATGTGAAGGTCACTGAGATCCAGTCAGTCGTTGAGAAACTTCAAGATGAAGTGCAAGAGAAGAAGGGCAAGTCTACCACTGTTGCTTTTGCTAGAGTGCCCAGAGGACAAAGATCTGCTGTAGTGCCTGTCACAGACACCAGAGCAACTTCATCTGCACCAGCTACATCTTCAGTGCCACCAGCTCCAGCACCTACTCCACCAGCTCCATCTACATCGACTAACGCCTTCGTCCTTGGAGTTCTGTCTACACCACCACCCGAAGACCAAGCCTGAGAGTTGATTTAGCACTATGCATTTTTATGAACTTTTTGGTAACTTGTTGCTAAAGGGGGAGAAAATGTATAGATTATAGGCTTCGAGAGAGAGTGTTGCTTTTGTTCTCTCTTGCATTTCTCCTTGGTGGTTGAACTTTGTTTATTTGCTTGGTTGAGATACTTTATACATTGTGATACTTGGATGATCATGTGTTTGATCATATGCTACCTTTATGCTTGTTGGATGACATTATCCTTTTATATTCCATATGATGACTCACTTTGCTTGCTGATGAGTGCATGTATTTTAATTATTATCATTTTGAGAACTCCACCAAGATGTATGTGACATGGAAGAGTAACCCATGATCCTAACTCTTTGTGCATTTGCAGTCCAAAGCAAATCTTAAACTATGCACACATTTAGGGGGAGCTCTTGCTTTACACATACTTCTCAAAGCGACAATGTTTTTCACTCTTATTATCATTTGTCGAAGCTTTGATCTATATGTTGTCATCAATTACCAAAAAGGAGGAGATTGAAAGTGCAACTATCCCTAGGTGGTTTTGGTAATTCCTAACAACATATAGCTCATTGAGCTAATGCTATTTCAAGATTAATATCTCAGGAAAGCTCAATGATTGGCATGGCATGGATGAGAAAAGTGGACCCCTCAAAATGCTAAGGACAAAGGATTGGCTCAAGCTCAAAGCTCAAGACTCTACATTTTCCATTTTAGTGATCCAAGATCACATTCAGTCTATAGGAACAGTCAATACTATCAAGGAGGGATGAGGTGTTGCTTAATGAGGTTCTTCCTCAAAATGCTTAGTGATATGCTCCAAAACCCTCAACTACTTTATCACATCCACATATGACCTAAACCAAAAGTCAAACTTGGCCCCACCGATTCTTCCTATCCGGCGCCACCGAGTTTCAAATGTCATAGCCACTGCCACAAACCCTAGGCAAATCGGTCTCACCGATAGGGATCTCGGTCTCACCGAGATGGGGTTGTAATCTCTCTGTTTCCCTTCATAACATTTCGGTCTCACCGAGATGAGCGATCGGTCCCACCGAGATTGCAATGTAAACTCTCTGTTTTCCCTTCGTAACATTTCGGTCTCACCGAAATGAGCGATCGGTCCCACCGAGATTACCTGACCAACTCTCTGGTTAGCTTATTACCATAATTGGTCTCACCAAGTTTGTGTAATCTGTCTCACTGAGATTACGTTATTCCCTAACCCTAACCATATCGGTCCTACCAAGTTGCATGTCGGTCCCACCGAAAACCCTAACGGTCACTAGCTTTGCTTAATCGGTCCGACCGAGTTTAACCATTCGGTCCCACCGAGTTTGGGAAGTTATGTGTAACGGTTAGATTTTGTGTGGAGGCTATATATACCCCTCCACCACCTCTTCATTCGTGGAGAGAGCCATCAGAACGAACCTACACTTTCCAACTTACTTCTTTCTGAGAGAGAACCACCTACACTTGTGTTGAGACCAAGATATTCCATTCCTACCATATGAATCTTGATCTCTAGCCTTCCCCAAGTTGCTTTCCACTCAAATCTTCTTTCCACCAAATCCAAATCCTGTGAGAGAGAGTTGAGTGTTGGGGAGACTATCATTTGAAGCACAAGAGCAAGGAGTTCATCATCAACACACCATTTGTTACTTCTTGGAGATTGGTGTCTCCTAGATAGGCTAGGTGTCACTTGGGAGCCTCCGACAAGATGGTGGAGTTGAACCAAGGAGTTTGTAAGGGCAAGGAGATCACCTACTTCTTGAAGATCTACCGCTAGTGAGGCAAGTCCTTCGTGGGCGATGGCCATGGTGGGATAGACAAGGTTGCTTCTTCGTGGGCCCTTCATGGGTGGAGCCCTCCGTGGACTCGCGCAACTGTTACCCTTCGTGGGTTGAAGTCTCCATCAACGTGGATGTATGATAGCACCACCTATCGGAACCACGCCAAAAACATCCGTGTCTCAATTGCGTTTGAATCCTCCAAACCCTTCCCTTTATATTCTTGCAAGTGCATGCTTTACTTTCCGCTGCTCATATACTCTTTGCATGCTTGCTTGAATAGTGTTAAGGTTTCTTGACTTGTCCATAGTTGCTAAAATCTTCCAAGAACTAAAATTGGGAAAAGGCTAGATTTTTATTTCGTCAAGAGGTCTAATCACCCCCCCTCTAGACATATTTTCGATCCTACAGCCGCGCCACCCGCGCTGCTCGCCGGAATGAGGAGGCATCGGAGGGAGGAGACCGCACTGCTCACCGGCCCGTGCCGCGCCGCCCGCGCTGTTCGCCGAAGTGAGGAGGCGCCAGAGGGAGGAGTCGTTAGAGGGAGGAGGCCGCGCCGCGCTGCTCGTCGGGGTGAGGAGGCGTCAGAGGGAGGTGGCGCCAAAGGGAGGAGGTCGTGCCGCGCTGCTCACCGGGGTGAGGAGGCGCCAGAGCTCGCCAGCCTGTGCCACACCGCCCATGTCTCTTTCTCTCCCGCGTGCACTACTCAATCTTGCCGCTGTAGTCCGACTGTAAGAGAGAGAGATGGGTACATGGGAGAAACACAAATTCACGTGGGAGAGAGATAAAGATCGTGGGATAAGGGGATAAGGGAGAGAGAGATCGGTGGGTTGGGTTTCCCATCCTGGGAGTGCACACTAGGTGGACCAAATGACGCCACGTCATCGATCCATGGGATTGATCCGCGTGGTGTGCTTCTTCTTTGCCATCTGCGTTTTTTATTACAGACGGCAAAGAGAGCTCTTTGCCATCTGTAATAAAAAACACAGACGGCAAATATCTTTGCCGTCTGTGTTTCTTCTTGCAGACGGCAAAGTGAGCTCTTTGCCATATGTAATATATTACGCAGACGACAAAGATCTTTGCCATATGTGTTTCTTTTTTCGACGGCAAAGTGAGTTCTTTGTCGTTTGTATTTTTTTCGCTAACGGCGAAGTATATTTCGCCGTCAGTTTTTATTTGCCATCTACAGATGATGGCAAACCCTTTCTTTGTTGTCTGCCCGACGAAAAGCTGACGACAAAGATGCCCCCTGACGGCAAATTAGCTGTTTCCCGTAGTGATGCATCTAGAGTATTAAGTTCATAAGAACGGAGTAACGCATTAGGCAAGATGACATGATGTAGAGGGATAAACTCAAGCAATATGATATAAACCCCATCTTTTTATCCTCGATGGCAACAATACAATACATGTCATTTCCCTTTCTGTCTCTGGGATCGAGCACCGCAAGATTGAACCCAGAGCTAAGCACTTCTCCCATTACAAGAAAGATCAATCTAGTAGGCCAAACTAAACCGATAATTCAAAGAGAGTTGCAAAGATATGAAATCATGCATATAAGAATTCAGAGAAGAATCAAATAGTATTCATAGATAATGAAGTTCATAAACCCACAATTCATCGAATCTCGGCAAACACACCACAAAAAAGTTACATCAAATAGATCTCCAAGAAGATCGAGGAGAACTTTGTATTGAGATCCAAAGAGAGAGAAGAAGCCATCTAGCTAATAACTATGGACCTGAAGGTCTGTGGTAAACTACTCACACATCATCAGAGAGGCTATGGTGTTGATGTAGAAGCCCTCCGTGATCGAATCCCCCTCCGGCAGATCATCGGAAAAGGCCCCAAGATGGGATCTCACGGGTATAGAAGGTTGTGGTGGTGGAAAAGGTGTTTCGTGGCTCCCCCCGAAGGTTTAAGGGTATAAGAGTATATATAGGCGAAAGAAGTAGTTCGGTGGAGCTGCGAGGGGCTCACGAGGGTGGGTGCACGGCCACCCCCCTAGAGCGCGCCCTCCTGCCTCGTGGCTTCCTCGCTGCTTCCTTGACATCCACTCCAAGTCTCCTGGATTGCGTTTGTTCCAAAAACGATCCTCGCGAAGGTTTCATTCAGTTTGGATTCCGTTTGATATTCCTTTTCCGCGAAACATTGAAATAGGCAAAAAAACAGCAATTTGCACTGGCTTTCGGTTAATAGGTTAGTCCCGATGTAATTCTCTTTATTGTGGCATGAGTGTTCAGATCCAAAAGATTAAAGATAAAAGTTTAATATTGACATAAAATTGTAATACTTCAAGCATGCTAACCAAGCAATTATGTCTTATCAAAATAACAGAGCCAAAGAAAGCTTATCCCTACAAAATCATATAGTTTGGCCATGCTTCATTTTCGTCACACAAAATGCTCCCATCATGCATAACCTCGATGACAAGTCGAGCAATTGGTTCATACTTTTTAATGCGCTTGAGCCTTTTCAACCCTTACGCAATACATGTGCGCAAGCCATGGATATAGCACTATAGGTGGAATAGTATATGATGATGGGGGTTATGTGAGAAGAAAAAAAAGGAGAAAGTCTCACATTGACGCGGCTAATCAACAGGCTATGGAGATGCTCATCAATTGATGTCAATGCGAGGAGTAGGGATTACCATGCAACGAATGCACTAGAGCTATAAGTGTATGAAACCCCATCAAAAGAACATAAGTGGGTGTGCATCCAACTTGCTTGGTCATGAAGACCTAGGGAATTTTGAGGAAGCCCATCATTGGAATATACAAGCCAAGTTCTATAATGAAAAATTTCCACTAGTATATGAAAGTGAAAAAAATAACAAACTCTCTGTCATGAAGATCATGGTGCTATTTTGAAGCACAAGTGTGGAAAAAGGATAGTAACACTGTCCCTTCTCTCATTTTCTCTCTTTTTTTGTTTGGGCTTCTTTGGCCTCTTTTTTTATTTGGGGTTCTGTAACGCCCCGAGACCGATGTGCCAGGTGTCTTCCAGTTATTCGCTGTTGTCGCCTTGTCATTTGCTTGCGTGTCATGCATTGCATATCATGTCATTATGTGTAGTGCATTTGCATACATGTTCATCTCATGCATCCGAGCATTTTCCCCGTTGTCCGTTTTGCATTCCGGCGCTCCTATGACCTCCGGTGTCCCTTTCTACCTCTTTTCGTGTGCCGGTATTAAACGTTCTCGGACTGGACCGAGACTTGCCAAGAGGCCTTGGTTTACTACCGGTAGACCGCCTGTCAAGTTTCGTGCCATTTGGACTTCGTTTGATACTCCAACGGTTAACCGAGGAACCGAACAGGCCTCGTGGGTCTTGCAGCCCAACACCTCTTCAAAGTGGCCCAAAACCCACCTAAACCCCCTCCATCATCTCGGTCATTCGATCACGATCGCGTGGCCGAAAACCATGCTCAATTTGGAGCCTCCTAGCTCCCTCTATCTATAAATATGTGGCTCTCGCTGAAAATTCACGTAGTCTAACCCTAGATCCAACTCCCTCCGTGCCGCCACACATGTCCGCTCGCCGGCGGACGCGTCCACCCCGCCGCCACGTCACGCGGACCAATGGCGAGCCGCCACCTCAGCATCACCGCCTCCTGCGACCAAACAGGAGGGGACACGTCGCCCTCCTGTCTCCTACCCGCCGCCGGGCCCGAGGGAGCCTAGATCGGGCCCGCCCCGGGCCAGATCGGGCCGTCGCCGCCCGCGCCCTTCCACGCCTCCGCGCCGCCCAGCTCCCGTCGACTTCGTGCCTGCGCGCCACCCCATGCCACCACCGCCATACGCCGGCCACCGCGCCCTTCGCCGCCCGCTCGCTCCTCGCCGGATCCCCACCGCGCGCCACCGTTTTGCTCCGCCACCGCTCGGCTTCCGCGCCCGCTGCCGCACGCTTGCACCGTCGCCCCGCCGCTACCAAACCTCGCCGGCACAGCGCCCGCCTCCGCCGCCTCGCCTCGCTGGCGGGAACCGCCGTCGCCGCCCCTGCCTCCTCGATTCAGGCGGGATCGAGACGACGACCTCGCGCCAGCCACGTGGGCCACAACCCAGCCTCCTCATGGCCCAGCTCCGTCCCTGCGGCCCAGCACCGTCCCCGCCGGCCCGCCTCCTCCGACCCGTTGAATTCTTTTCGCGAGGGTATATTTCTCCAAGTCCCCAGTATTTTTGGGCATTTACTTCATGTCATAACTCTGCAATCGTGGCTCCGTTTCGGCCGTGTAGCATATCAAATTGTTCGTTTCGACGAGTACTTCATTTGATTGCATCATGTTCATTTGAGCTCATCTTGATGCCCTAAGTGCTGTTGCAAGAGTGCTAGTTTATATTAGTTTCAGATCCGTATCAGTAAATGGACACTTGTCATTTTTGCCATGATTGATGTGTGCCTCCTATTGATATAGAGGGAAAGGTGTCCCGATGTTTCGATGAGATGGTGGCTATCGTTTCTGTGGGAGTCGACCTTGACGATCCGACTACGAACATGCGAGACGTCGCGCCTTAGCAATCGCTAAACCAACTTCCTAGGGGTTATTGACCATGCCGGAGCACGATCAACCTGACCACGAGGGTGTGTTTCCTGTGAGCAAACGAAGAACAAGCAAGAAACGAAGATTGCAATTTGGATACTGCGAATATAAGATGAAAGCTTTATTGATCAAGGTGGGGTTCTGTGACGTCTTGGTCTGGTCGTTGGACACAAATGACGTACGCGAAGTTGCAGCTATGGCGAAATTTTAATCTAAACAAAACACAAAGTCTAAATGATGCCCTAAGGGTTGTATATATGGAGGGGAGAGGGGGAATTTCGTGGCCCTTGGTGGAGGGGTCCGAAACCAACCCTAACTCTTGTTTCCCCACACATACGGACTCTAAAAACAGCCTATACTTAAGTACTTCAAAAATACATGGGCCTGGCCCAATAATAAGGTGACGCAACACCTAAAATAGCCACTGGACGAAATTTATGAAGTTGCATCTTGTATATTTCGTCCCATGCTTCATGCACTCATTATGGTGGTTTTAGAGTCCTAGAATCATCACTTGTAACTCCGTTCTTGTTCCCCTTGCGCATGCCATCATCTCCATGCTTGAACTTGCTCCAAGGTTCATCTTTCTTGTCCAAGCTAGGCCCTTCATTTGTAAGCAAAACAAATGTATCCAATTTAGGCAGCATCATATTCTCATTAACATTAGAATCGTTACCAAGAAACGAAAGTACCTGATAATTTAATTGGCATGCGCGAGCTCTAGTAATTGGTCCAGTATGTATAGCGGCAGGGGCTGTGGGTGTAACAATGGTATTGATGTCTTCATCATCCTCCCCTTCTTGAAATGAAGTCGTCCTCGATGAAAGTTCATCGTCCTCACCCAAATAAGGCTTCAAATCTGCAATGTTAAAAGTGGGACTAACCCCAAAATCTGCAGGCAGCTCAAGTTTATATGCATTATCATTTATTTTCTCTAACACCTTAAAAGGACCATCAGCACGTGGCATTAGCTTTGATTTGCGCAAATTAGGAAATCTATCCTTACGCAAATGTAACCAAACAAGATCTCCGGGTGAAAACACAACATGTTTTCTACCCTTATCTCCAGCAAGTTTATATTTAGCATTCATACGCTCAATGTTTTACTTAGTTAACTCATGCATTTTTAAAATAATTTCAACACGTTCTTTAGCATCAAAATTAACCTTCTCCGAAGATGGAAGAGGCAACACATCAATAGGTGCACGAGGTAGGAAACCATACACAATTTCAAAAGGGCACATCTTAGTAGTAGAATGCAATGATTATAAGCAAATTCAATATGAGGCAAGCATTCTTCCCACATTTTCTTATTATTCTTCAAAACAGCCCTAAGCATAGTAGACAATGTTCTATAGACTACTTCAGTTTGTCCATCAGTTTGGGGGTGACAAGTAGTACTAAAAAGCAGTTTAGTCCCCAACTTAGCCCATAAACATCTCCAAAAGTGTCTAAGAAATTTAGTATCACGATCTGAAACAATAGTATTTGGCACACCATGCAAGTGAATAATTTCACGAAAGAACAAATCAGCAACATTAAGAGCATCATCGCTTTTATGACATGGTATTAAGTGTGCCATTTTCGAGAACCTATCCACGACAACAAATATGCTATCCCTCCCCTTCTTTGTTCGAGGTAAACCTAAAACAAACTCCATAGATATATCCTCCCAAGGAACACTTGGTACAGGCAAAGGCATGTATAAACCATGAGGATTGAGTCGTCACTTAGCTTTTTGACATGTAGTGCAGCGAGCAACAAAACGCTCAACATCCCTTCTCATCTTTGGCCAAAAGAAATGTGTAGCAAGTATATCCTCCGTCTTCTTGATGCCAAAGTGTCCCATTAATCCTCCTCCATGCGCCTCCTGCAACAACAAAAGACGAACAGAGCTAGCTGGAATGCATAGCTTGTTAGCGCGAAACACAAATCCATCGTTAAGAACGAACTTGTTCCAAGTTCTCCCTTCCTTACAATTCTGCAATACATCTTTAAATTCAGCATCATGTACATATTGATCTTTGATGGTCTCCAAACCAAATATTTTAAAGTCAAGTTGTGAAAGCATAGTATAACCGCGAGACAATGCATCAGCAATAACATTTTCTTTACCCTTCTTGTGTTTAATGACATAAGGAAAAGTCTCAATGAATTCAACCCATTTAGCATGTCTACGGTTCAGTTTTGCTTGACTTTTAATGTGTTTCAAAGATTCATGATCAGAATGTATAACAAATCCCTTGGGCCATAAATAATGTTGCCATGTTTCTAAGGTCCGAACAAGAGCATATAATTCTTTGTCATAAGTAGAATAGTTCAGACTAGGCCCACACAATTTTTCAGAAAAGTATGCAACAGGTTTGCCATCTTTTAATAACACACCTCCTAATCCAATTCCACTAGCATCACATTCAAGCTCAAAAGTCTTATTAAAATTAGGAAGTTGGAGTAAAGGAGCGTGTGTCAACTTATCTTTCAATACCGTGAAGGCTTCTTCCTGTGGGTACCCCAAACAAAAGGCACATCCTTCTTTGTAAGCTAGTTGAGAGGTGCAGCAATGGTGCTGAAATCTCTCACAAAACGCCTATAGAAACTAGCGAGGCCAAGGAAACTCCTCACTTGTGTGACCGTTTTGGGCTGCGGCCAACTCTCAATAGCTTCAATCTTGGCTTTATCAACTTCAATTCCCTGTGGAGTAAGAAGATAGCCAAGAAAAGATACCCGATCGGTGCAAAAGGTGCACTTTCCAAGGATACCAAACAAACGTGCATCACATAGAGCAATAAAAACAACACGTAAATGTTCCAAATGTTCCTCCAAAGATTTGCTATAAATCAATATGTCATCAAAGTAAACTACCACAAATCGTCCAATGAAAGCACGTAAAACTTCGTTCATTAACCTCATGAAAGTACTAGGTGCATTAGTTAACCCAAAAGGCATGACTAACCACTCGTATAATCCAAACTTAGTTTTAAATGTTGTTTTCCATTCATCTCCCAATTTCATACGAATTTGATGGTATCCACTACGCAAATCAACTTTGGAGAATATTGTAGAGCCACTCAATTCATCAAGCATATCATCTAGCATAGGAATAGGATGACGATAAAGAATAGTAATATTATTAATGCCTCTACAATCAACGCACATACGCGACGTACCATCCTTTTTCGGCACTAAAATGGTAGGAACAACACAAGGACTAAGGGATTCGCGTATATAACCTTTGTCGAGCAGTTCTTGTACTTGACGCATAATCTCCTTCGTTTCCTGTGGATTGGTACGGTATGGTGCATGGTTGGGTAACGATGCACTGGGAATTAAGTCAATTTGATGCTCAATCCCTCGAATAGGTGGTAATCCCGGTGGCATGTCTTCTGGAAAGACGTCAGCGAACTCCTGCAAAATGTTAGTGACAGCATGAGGCAAAGAGGAAGGCACGTCCTCGAATGAAAATAATGCCTCTTTGCACACAAAAGCATAACAAACAGATTTGCTGAAATCTAGATCATCAATATCAGATTTTGTAGCAAGTAAGCATGCACTTTTCAATTTCATTTCAGAAGCAACACTAGATGGTTTATTATTAGGTTTCATTTGTTGCTCAAATTCTTTTGCCACAATCTAATTTTCACTCTTATTTTTCTCCTGTTTTGCTTTATTAGCTCTATTAATATCATCTTTCAAAATGGATTCATGAGTCATAGGAAGCAAAGTGATATTTTTATCCTTATGAACAAGAGTATGCTGATTGTTTCTACCATGGTGTACAGAATTTTTATCAAATTGCCATGGTCTACCAAGCAATAAGGAACATGCTTGCATAGGTACCACATCACAATCAACATAATCAGCATATGTAGAGATACTAAAATGCACATGAACAGTACGTGTTACCTTAACCTTGCCGCTGTTGTTGAACCATTGGATGTAGTAAAGATGTGGATGTGGTCTTGTGGTGAGAGATAGCTTCTCCACCATCTACATGCTAGCCAAGTTATTGCAGCTCGCTCCATCTATGATGACGCGAACAGAACGTTCCTTCACAACGCCCTTTGTATGCAACAAATTATGCCTCTGATTTTGCTCAGCTTGTGTAGCCTGCACACTCAAAACGCGTTGAGCAACTAAACATTCATACCTATCAGCATCTTCAGCAGCCAGGTATTGTGTTTCATGATCAGAATCCTGTCCACCGTGTTCTTCATGTGTAATAAGTGCCAAAGTCTCCTCATCATAGTCACTAGCGGACTCATACCCACCATCCGCAGTAGCAATCATCACATGCTGAGATTGGCATTCTCTCGCAAAATGTCCTCTTCCCTTACAACGATCACAAATAATATCACTTGTGTGCCATGTTGATGCCATGGAAGAAGAAGAGCTCTGCGTAGGTCCGACAGGTGTGCTCTTGGCAGATAGTGGTGGTTGTGCCTGCTTTCTTGTATCACGGCTGGAGATGGCACCTGATGGAGGTGCTGGTGGAGTAGAAGTAGAGGATGCACGTGGTGTCCATGATGAAGATCGACCTGCAGAAAAGTTAGTTCGCGCCAATGCCTGTCGATCCTGCACTTCACGTTCAGCTTTACAAGCAAGATGGAATAAACGAGTGATATTAGTATACTCCTTATACTCTAGAATGGTCTGAATCTCTCTATTTAATCCACCCATAAAACGTGCAAGCATAGCTTCATTCTCCTCAACAATACCACATCCAATCATGCCAGTTTGTAATTCCTGATAATATTCTTCTATAGAATTTTTTCCTTGTCTTAAACGCTGCAATTTTTGAAGTAATTCACGTTGATAATATGGTGGAACCCAACGAGTATGCATAGCAGTTTTCAATGCTGCCCAAGTAGCTGGAATAGGATATAATCTACAATGTTCAGACCACCAAACACATGCAAAGCTAGTGAAAGCACAAATAGTAGCAGGAACACGTTTCTCCTCAGGATATTGTAAACATGTAAATCGTTGTTCAGTTTCTAACTCCCAAGTAAGATATATATCAGGAACATATCTACCCTCAAATGGTGAAATATTCAATTTTAGTTTAGGAAGATGGTCATGTACCTCAGGTGGTGGTGCAGCCCTACCATTGCGATGATATGCATGAGGACGACCTGGTGGTGGTGGTGCTAGTGGCTACACGTAGTTCTGAGTTTGGTCAACCTCATCCTCGTAATGGTCCTCCACCTCTGCAGTAGCAGCAGGAGCGGCAGAAGCATCAACAGCGGCACCAAAATTTTGCCTAGGGTCAATGGGAATGTGATGTGCTCATCCCACTTGATTTGGAAAGCGACGTTGTTGTTGTTGTTGTTGTTGTTGTTGTTGTTGTTGTTGTTGTAGAGGTGCGTTAGGGGCAGCCGGTGGTGGTGGTGGAAGACGCGCGAGCAATTCATTAAACCTGTTATCGAGCTTTGTTTCGAACGTCTTCTCCATGCCATCTATCTTCTCCATGGCCTCTTCAAATCTGTTTAGCACATCTTGCACCTGTCCACTCACCATTGGCTGAAATTTATCATGCAACTCCTTATTCGTCAGGTTCTCCCAGTCAGTCTCGTTGGCTTGTGATCCTGCCATGGTTAGCAGCAATAGAAACACACAAGAATATGATCCTACAGACTGCTAACAAGAGGTGGTGGTGGATGTCACAAATCCGTCAAGCAAATCTCAAATTCTTACCAGTTCTTACCCAACAGCAGGCGGTGATCGGCAACCGTCGTAACCAAAACTCTCAAAGCTTGGATAGAGCGATTACCAGGGAGAGTTAAGCACACGAGTAGATGTATGTGGAGCTGGGAAGGCTTATAATATGGTAGCAAAAAGGGTCAGCAATAATCAATTCAGAGATGCAAAGTTGAATAAACGCTCAATGACGGTACTGTGCTGGTCCTAGGCGAGGCCGTGCTAGAGACGCGAGCCTAGAACACTAACAAAATCATGGCGCTGCACGTAAACAAGGGAAAAGCACACTCTGGAGCTTTTTTCGCTTTTTTTGTGCTCCTCTTTTTTTTGCGAAAAATCACTATAATGGCGAGTGTCTCAAAACTCTTCCCTCGTCAAACTGAAAGGATGGGCACAAATTTATTTTTGGACTTCTTTTCGGAAATCAATGCAGTGACGACGAAAAAGTGCGACAAAAAATCACTATGATGGCACGTGGCTCAAAAGACTTAGAAAAGCCTAAAAATAGGATAGGGAAAAAAAATTTGCCTGTGAAAATTTTGGCCTAAAAACTGCCCGGGGGTCTCCTACTCAGGCAAGGAAACACGAATCGGAAATTAGACGGACCTCAAAAACGAACCTAATATGAAAGTTGGTGGTGGTATATGGATACGGATTGGTGATGGTATATGGAGACGGATTGGTGGTGGTATATGGATACGGATCAATGGCGGATAAGCGGTGGTGGTAGATGGCAGGAGCGAAGATGATGGTGCGGCGGCAGCGTGACAACTTATGACCAGAACTCGAAACTCTAAAAGACTAGACTCTAAGACCAGCAACTAGACACGACGATGCAACCGCAAATTCAACAAAGCAAAATACTGAAAAGACTATGCAAAGGCTCAGATTGGTTCGGATATGATGAACTAACCCTATTTTTTTTGGCTTTTTTTCGTGGACTATAGGTATGAAGAACAGACTCGATCTAAACTATGAAAAAACTGGAAAATCTCACTGAGCAACCTGAAAATCTGATACCACTTGATATAGAGGCAAAGGTGTACCGATGTCTCAATGAGATGGTGGCTATCTTTTCTGTGGGAGTCGACCTTGACGATCCGACTACGAACGTGCGAGACGTCGCGCCTTAGCAATCGCTAAACCAACTTCCGAGGGGTTATTGACCACGCCGGAGCATGATCAACCTGACCACGAGGGTCTGTTTCCTGCGAGCAAACGAAGAACAAGCAAGAAATTGAGATTGCAATCTGGATACTGCGAATATAAGATGAAAGCTTTATTGATCAAGGTGGGGTTCTGTGACGTCTTGGTCTGGTCGTTGGACACAAACGAAGTACACGAAGTTGCAGCTATGGCGAACTTTTAATCTAAACAAAACCCAAAGTCTAAACGATGCCCTAAGGGCTGTATATATGGAGGAGAGAGGGGGAATTTCGTGGCCCTTGGTGGAGGGGTCCGAAACCAACCCTAACTCTTGTTTCCCCACACATATGGACTCTAAAAGCAGCCTGTAGTTAAGTACTTCGAAAATACATGGGCCTGGCCCAATAATAAGGTGACGTAGCACCTAGATTAGCCTCTGGACAAAATTTATGAAGTGGCATCTTGTATATTTCGTCCCATGCTTCATGCACTCATTATGGTGGCTTCAGAGTCCTGGAATCATCACTTGTAACTCCGTTCTTGTTCCCCTTGCGCATGTCATCATCTCCATGCTTGAACTTGCTCCAAGGTTCATCTTTCTTGTCCAAGCTAGGCCCTTCATTTGTAAGCAAAACAAATGTATCCAATTTAGGCAGCATCATATTCTCATGAACATTAGAATTGTTACCAAGAAACGAAAGTACCTGATAATTCAATTGGCGTGCGCGAGCTCTAGTAATTGGTCCAGTATGTATAGCAGCAGGGGCTGTGGGTGTAACAATGGTATTGATGTCCTCATCACGTATGAACTTGAGCCCTACATGAGTTTTGAAGTATGCCATGCCATCTTTACAGGGGTGTATGCCATGTATTTTTGTGATCTCTGTGGTGACTAGCACAAGCATGAAAAGTAGCCCTCTTAATGTTGCTGATTTCAGAGACTTAGAAATATTCTAAGTCTTTGCCCTGTTAATATTTTTATGCCATGTATTCGTGTTGCTGCAGAGTGATCCATGCCTCTTTTGAGCATGATCAGTAAGGATGTTTTGTAGATATTGTGGTGCTCTATCCATCCATGTCTTTGTTTGCAATTATGGAGCACCCTAGCTTGACTCAAGCAAGCTCTACTTTTGCTATAAAATGTTCCTGGCAGAATGTTTAAATGTTAAGCATTTTTGCCGAGGTTGTTGTAGTTGTTCCATGCATGCTATGTTGTTGTTCTTGCCATGTTTAGCTTCCATGCCATGTCTACTTGCTGGGTGTATGCTTAGGTTGTCATGCAATACCTTGTGGTGAGTGCATTGAGCTCATAAACATGCCTACTTAATATCTGTTTTGCCATGTTCCAGTTTTCTACCAAGTCTGAATCTCTTAACGATAATTGCTATATTCACATGGTTGCCATTGTATTTTCTGATCCCCTTTGGCTTATGGTCAGTAAGGGACTTTTGTTGTATGCTTTGAGTAGATTCATGCCATGCTTTGCTTTGCCATGATATGTTCCTGTAGCATGTTGTTACCTTGCTCTAAATATTGCTTCCTGATGTTAAATTCCTTACATGTTATTTTCACTAAGTCCGTAACCTGTTATCTTTTGCACTTTTGCCATGCTTGTTTGAACCTGCTATTGAGTGATTTAGCCATGGCTCAGTGTTCATCTTTTGTCAAGCATCTTGAGTGGATCCCTGACATGTGCTTTGTTGCTATGTTAGAGTGCAGTAGCTTATTTATCTTGATGCATTTAGATGGCCTCATGCTGTTAATCGTAGATCGTTGCCATATTTGTTTTGCTTGCCATTTCCAAACCGTGCATCCGATTCCGGTGATCTTTATATCGATTTCGACCGAAATCAAATCCTCTTTCCAGCGGAACTCTTGGTTTTCTAAGTTGAGGCCAGGTTCAATCTTTCCTTTCCGAAACATGCATATGCATCGCATATCACACCCCACATATCATGCCATGTTTTGCATCATGTTGCTTGTGCATTGAACGTGGTTGATTGTGTCTCTCTTTGCTTGTGTTCTTGCTTTGGGTAGAGCCGGGAGATGAGTACGTGATCGAGGAACCCGTTGAGTTCATTTACGAGGTTCAACCTTTCGTCTTCTCGGAGAACTTTGCAGGCAAGATGACCATACCCTCGAAATCACTTCTATCTTTGCTTGCTAGATGCTCGCTCTTTTGCTATGCTTATGATGCAATACCTACCACATGCTTTACTTTGCCTCCCATATTGCCATGAGCCTCTAACCCACCTTGTCCTAGCAAACCGTTGTTTGGCTATGTTACCGCTTTGCTCAGCCCCTGTTATAGCGTTGTTAGTTGCAGGTGAAGATTGGAGTTTGTTCCATGTTGGAACATGGATATTTGTTGGGATATCACAATATATCTTACTTAATTAATGCATCTATATACTTGGTAAAGGGCGGAAGGCTCGGACTTATGCCTGGTATTTTGTTCCACTCTTGCCGCCCTAGTTTCCCTCATACCGGTGTTATGTTCCTTGATTTTGCGTTCCTTACGCGGTTCGGTTATAATGGGAACCGCTTGACAGTTTGCCTTGAATAAAACTCTTCCAGCAAGGCCCAACCTTGCTTTTACCATTTGCACTAACAACCTATCACCTTCCCTTGGGTTCTGCACACTCAAGGGTCATCTTTCTTTTAACCCCCCCC
>NC_041382.1:301413467-301546278 GCF_002162155.2 Triticum dicoccoides | reverse complement strand
CAGCGGGACCACCTCGGGGAAACTTGTGGGTTGGTTTTAGTCGTAGCTTGACCTATCCGGTGTTACCCTGAGAACAAGATATGTGCAGCTCCTATCAGGATGTCAGCGCATCGGGTGGCTCTGCTGGTTTAGTTTTACCATTGTCAAGATGTCTTGTAACCGAGATTCCGAGTCTGATCGGATTGTCTTGGGAGAAGGAATATCCTTCGCTGACCGTGAGAGCTTGTGATGGGCTAAGTTGGGACACCCCTACAGGGTTTTGAACTTTCGAAAGTCGTGCCCGCGGTTATGGGCAGATGGGAATTTGTTAATGTCCGGTTGTAAAAAACCTGAAACTTATCTTAATTAAAATGAATCAACCGCGTGTGTAGCCGTGATGGTCTCTTCTCGGCAGAGTCCGGGAAGTGAACACGGTGTTAGAGTTATGCTCGACGTAGGTTGTTCTAGGATCATTTCTTGATCACTTCTAGTTGACGACCGTGCCTTGCCTTCTCTTCTCGCTCTCTTTTTCGCAAGTTAGCCACCATATATGCCAGTGCTTGCTGCAGCTCCACCTCACATACCTTTTACCTACCCATAAGCTTAAATAGTCTTGATCGCGAGGGTGTGAGATTGCTGAGTCCCCGTGACTCACGGATTACTTCCAAAACTAGTTGCAGGTGCCGATAAAACCGTGCAAGTGACGCAACCAAGCTCAAGGAGGAGCTCATTAAAGATCGTGTTCATTGTGTTGTTTCGTTTTCAGTTGATCAGTAGTGGAGCCCAGTCGGGGCAATCAGGGATCTTTGTCGCATTTGGGGTTGTTCTTCATTTTGGTTCCGTAGTCGGACCTTGAGTGTAACTGGATGAATGTAATGTTATTTATGCATTGTGTGACGTGGCGAGTGTAAGCCAACTATGTATCTCTTTCCCTTATTTATTACATGTGTTGTGTGAAGATTACCTCACTTGCGACATTGCTTACAATGCAGTTATGCCTCTAAGTCGTGCTTCGACACGTGGGAGACATAGCCGCATCATGGGCGTTACAAGTTACTAATCAGAGCCTTCCCCGACTTAGGAGCCCCCTGCTTGATCGAATCGCCGGCGTTGTTGAGTCTAGAAAAAATGTTTTGAGTCATTTGGGATTATATATATATATATATATATATATATATATATATATATATATATATATATATATATATATATATCGGAGAGTAGGATTCTTTTTACTCCTCAGTCCCTTCGTCGCTCTGGTGAGGCATCCTGACGTAGAGTTTTGACTCTTCTCTTCTCAAATTTCACTAATTTTTTTAGGATCTCGCGGGTATCTTGGAATCGTTTCGATGGTTTTGTGACGAGAACATTGTTCTTGGTGCCTCCTGACCTTTAGGGGTTGTGGCAGTGTCCCGGGAAGTTGAGCTCCGAGGTGTTGTCGTCACAATTTTATCGTTGCAGTTCTGGAATACCTGAGTTTCGCCGACATTGAAAATCTCTTTTATGCAGTTGTTGGTGAGATAACCTCGACGCCACCCAGTACTGGGGCAGGAGTTCGGGAGTATTGCCATAACTCGTATAATGGATGCTTTTCGAAGGTCGAGGTAAATGATTTCCGAAGGTTTATTGGTTATGTGTTGAAGGATGGATACAGCTGGATGTAGGATTTGTTAGATTTGGGCAAGATATTATGCTTCCCCTGTATCCCCAACACCTGATTGCATAACCGGAAAGTTTCGGGAGTTTATATGTGGGAATTCAAGTAGCTCATAGGATATCTTTCCGACAGATGTATGATATGAAATTGGGGTTCGACGTCCAGTGGTCCGCCTATCCACGGTTGGTTTTACAGTGGTCTTGTTGTGTCTTAAAGAGTCCTTGGCTATGCTGACTCGGGGATGCTTTGTATGGCATGTGCACTACCTTGTACATGATGGTGCTGTACGATCGAGCCCCTGTAGGCCCCACCACGAAAACGTCGGACGAAATCTCTATCATATGTTTGTTCCGGCTTATTCTGCAAGCCTATCCTTTGTTTTGTTTTTTTAGTTGTGGTATTCGAGTTGCTTCAATGTCAAGTGTTGATTCCATGCCTTTTCCTAAGTGGTGTTCGCTTACTTCTATGTAAACACAAATCCCTATTAATCATCGAGGTTGTCATGTTAATTCGTTTTCAACCGGCGTGTTTCTCTTCAAGTGGATCCGATCATTTCAACATCAGCAAGATCAATTAACAGTTCTTCTCAATGGTGTTCTTTTCATTCGTCCCAAGTTGCCTTTGTTTTCCTGCCCACCCACCCTTTTTCTTCGAGGAATCAGATTTCTAAATCTTCTATCCATTTTATTCGTGGGAAGTCTGATGAGGACATCAATACCATTGTTACACCCACAGCCCCTACTGCTACATATACGGGACCAATTACTAGAGCTCGCGCACGCCAATTAAATTATCAGGTACTTTCGTTTCTTGGTAATGATTCTATTGTTCATGAGAATATGATGCTGCCTAAATTGGATACATTTGTTTTGCTTACAAATGAAGGGCCTAGCTTGGAGAAGGATGAACATTGGAGCAAGAACAAGCATGGAGATGATGATATGCGCAAGGGGAACAAGAACGGAGTTACAAGTGATGATTTTAGGACTTTGAAGCCACCATAATGGGTGCATGAAGCCTTGGACGAAATATACAAGATGCCACTTCATAAATTTCGTCCCGAGGCTATTATAGGTGCTGCGTCACCTTTTTATTGGGCCAGGCCCATGTAATTTCGAAATACATAAGTATAGGCTATTTTTAGAGTCCGTATGTGTGGGGAAACCAGAGATAGGGTTGATTTCGGACCCCTCCACCAAGGGCCACGAAATTCCCCCTCTCTTCCTCCATATATACAGCCCTTAGGGCACCGTTTAGACTTTGGGGGTTTTGTTTAGATTAAAGTTCGCCATAGCTGCAACTTCGCGTACTTCGTTTGTGTTCAACGACCAGACAAAGGCGTCACAGAACCCCACCTTGATCAATAAAGCTTTCATCTTATATTCGCAATATCCAGATTGCAATCTTAGTTTCTTGCTTGTTCTTCGTTTGCTCGCAGGAAATAGACCCTCGTGGTCAGGTTGATCGTGCTCCGGCGTGGTCAATAACCTCTCGGAGTTGGTTTAGCGATTGCTAAGGCGCGACGTCCTCGCACGTTCGTAGTCGGATCGTCAAAGTCTACTTCCACCAAAAGCGATATCCATCATCTCATCGAAAGACGGGACACCTTTGCCTCTATCAAGTGGTATCAGATTTCCAGGTTGTTCGATGAGATTTTACAGTTTTTCGTAGTTTAGATCGAGTCTGTTCTTCATACCTACAGTCCACGAAAAAGCCACAAAAAAATTAGGGTTAGTTCATCATATCCGAACCAATCTGAGCCTTTGCATAATCTTTTTAGGGTTTTGCTTTGTTGAATTTGCGGTTGCATCGTCGTGTCTAGTTGCTGGTCTTAGAGTCTAGTCTTTTAGAGTTTTGAGTTCTGGTCATAAGTTGTCATGACCGCCGCCGCACCATCATCATCGCCCCTGCCATCTACCACCACCGCTTATCCGCCACCGCTTCGAATCCGTATCCATATACCACCACCGCTGTCATATACCACCACCGCTGCCATCTACCAACATATATCCACCACCAATCCGATTTCTTGTCATATTAGGTTTGTTTTCGAGATCCATCTAGATTCCCATTCGTGTTTCTTGCCGGAGTAGGTTTCGGGAAAAAAAACCACCCTCCGTTTAGGCCCAAAATTTTTCGAAAACGCATTTTTCGAAAAAATTTCTGGCTATCCTATTTTTAGGTGTTTCTGAGTGTTTTGAGACAGGTGCCATTGTAGGAAGTTTTTTTTGACCCGTTTCCAGTTTTTGGGTCCGGGCAGTCGAAAAAAAAATTGGTCGAAAAAATTCCGTGCCCATCCTGTCAGTTTGAGCTAGGAAGAGTTTGGAGACACTCGCCATTATAGTGATTTTTCGCAAAAAAAAGCAGCGCAAAAAAAAGAGCGCAAAAAAAATTCCAGAGTGTGCTTTTCCCTTGTTTACGTGCCGCGCCGTGATTTTGTTGGTGTTCTAGGCTCGTGTCTCTAGCACAGTCTAGCCTAGGACCAGCACAGTATCGTCGTTGAGCGTTTATTCAACTTTGCATCTCTGAATTGATTATTGCTGACCCTTTTTGCTACCATATTATAAGCCTTCCCAGCTCCACATACATCTACGTCGTGCGGTTGACTCTCCCTGGTAATCGCTCTATCCAAGCTTTGAGAGTTTTTGACTACAATGGTTGTCGATCACCGCCTGCTGCTGGGTAAGAACTGGTAAGAATTTGAGATTTGCTTGACGGATTTGTGACACCCACCACCACCTCTTGTTAGTAGTCTGTAGGATCATATTCTTGTGTGTTTCTATTGCTGCTAACCATGCCAGGATCACAAGCCGACGAGACTGACTGGGAGAACATGACGAATAAGGATTTGCATGATAAATTTCAGCAAATGATGAGTGGACAGGTGCAAGATGTGCTAAACAGATTTGAAGAGGCCATGGAGAAGATAGATGGCATGGAGAAGACGTTTGAAACAAAGCTCGATAACAAGTTTAATGAATTGCTCGCGCGTCTTCCACCACCACCACCCGCTGCACCTAACGCACCTCTCCAACAACAACAACAACGACTACCTCCACATCGCAAAACAGACCTCTGCCGAGCGAGTCGTGTTCCTCTTGCGTTTGGCCAAACTGTTGGTGCTGCTGTTGATACTTCTGTGGCTCCTGCTGCTGATGCGGAGGAGGATGATTATGTGGGAGATTACGAGGATGAGGTTGCTTAAAATCAGAACTACGTGTAACCACCTGCACCACAACCACCAGGTCGTCCACATGCAAATAATCACAATGGTAGGGCTTTCCCTCAGGTACGAGATCATGACCATCTTCCTAAACTGAAATTGAATATTCCACCTTTCGAGGGTAGATATGTTCCTGATATATATCTTACTTGGGAGTTAGAAACTGAACAACGATTTACATGTTTACAATATCCCGAGGAGAGACGGGTTGCCGATGCTGTTTGTGCTTTCACTAGTTTTGCATGTGTATGGTGGTCTGAACATTGTAGATTATATCCTATTCCAACTACTTGGGTTTCTTTGAAAACTGCTATGCGTACTCGTTGGGTTCCACCATATTATCAACGTGAATTTCTTCAAAAATTACAGCGCTTAAGACAAGGAAAAAATTCTGTAGAAGAATATTATCAGGAATTACAAACTGGCATGATTAGATGTGGTATTGTTGAGGAGAATGAAGCTATGCTTGCACATTTTCTGGGTGGATTAAATAGAGAGATTCAGACCATTCTAGACTATAAGGAGTATACTAATATCACTCGTTTATTCCATCTTGCTTGTAAAGCTGAACGTGAAGTGCAGGATCGACAAGCATTGGCGCGAACTAACTTTTCTGCAGGCCGACCTTCATCATGGACACCACGTGCATCTTCTACTTCAACTGCACCAGCACGCACCTCCATCAGGTGCCACCTCCATCCGTGATACAAGAAAACAGGCACAACCACCATTATCTGCCAAGAGCGCACCTGCGGGGCCTGCACAGCGTTCTTCTTCTTCCATAGCATCAACAGGGCATACAAGTGATATTATTTGTCGTCGTTGTAAGGGAGGAGGTCATTATGCGAGAGAATGCAAATCTCCGCGTGTGATGATTGCTACCGCGGATGGTGGATATGAGTCCGCTAGTGACTATGATGAGGAGACTTTGGCTCTTATTACACGTGAAGAACATGGTGGAGATGATTCTGATCATGAGACGCAATACATGGCTCCTGAAGACGCTGACAGGTATGAATGTTTAGTTGCTCAACGTGTTTTGAGTGTGCAGGTCACACAAGCTGAGCAAAATCAGAGGCACAATTTGTTCCATACCAAGGGAGTTGTGAAGGAACGTTCTGTGCGCGTCATCATAGACGGAGGGAGCTGCAACAACTTGGCTAGCATGGAGATGGTGGAGAAGCTTTCTCTCACCACAAGACCACATCCACATCCTTACTACATCCAATGGTTCAACAACAACGGCAAGGTTAAGGTAACACGTACTATTCATGTGCATTTTAGTATCTCTACATATGCTGATTATGTTGATTGTGATGTGGTACCTATGCAAGCATGTTCCTTATTACTTGGTAGACCATGGCAATTTGATAAAAATTTTGTACATCATGGTAGAAACAATCACTATACTCTTGTTCATAAGGATAAAAATATTACTTTGCTTCCTATGACTCCTGATTCCATTTTGAAAGATGATATTAATAGAGCTAATAAAGCAAAACAGGAGAAGAATAAGAGTGAAAATCAGATTGTGGCAAAAGAATTTGAGCAACAAATGAAGCCTAATAATAAACCATCTAGTGTTGCTTCTGAAATTAAATTGAAAAGTGCATGTTTATTTGCCACCAAATCTGATATTGATGAGCTAGATTTCAGCAAATCTGTTTGCTATGCTTTTGTGTGCAAAGAGGCATTATTTTCATTCGAGGACATGCCTTCCTCTTTGCCTCCTGCTGTCACTAACATTTTGCAGGAGTTCGCTGACGTCTTTCCACAAGACGTGCCACCGGGATTACCGCCTATTCAAGGGATTGAGCATCAGATTGACTTAATTCCCGGTGCTTCACTTCCAAACCGTGCACCATACCGTACCAATCCAGAGGAGACGAAGGAGATTATGCGTCAAGTACAAGAGCTTCTCGACAAAGGTTATATACGCGAATCCCTTAGTCCTTGTGTTGTTCCTATTATTCTAGTGCCGAAAAAGGATGGTACATCACGTATGTGTGTTGATTGTAGAGGCATTAATAATATTACTATTCGTTATCGTCATCCTATTCCTAGGCTAGATGATATGCTTGATGAATTGAGTGGCTCTACAATATTCTCCAAAGTTGATTTGCGTAGTGGATACCATCAAATTCGTATGAAATTGGGAGATGAATGGAAAACAGCATTTAAAACTAAGTTTGGATTATATGAGTGGTTAGTCATGCCTTTTGGGTTAACTAATGCACCTAGTACTTTCATGAGATTAATGAATGAAGTTTTACGTGCTTTCATTGGATGATTTGTGGTAGTTTACTTTGATGATATATTGATTTATAGCAGATCTTTGGAAGAACATTTGGAACATTTACGTGCTGTTTTTATTGCTCTACGTGATGCACGTTTGTTTGGTAACCTTGGGAAGTGCACCTTTTGCACCGACCGAGTATCTTTTCTTGGCTATGTTGTTACTCCACAGGGAATTGAAGTTGATAAAGCCAAGATTGAAGCTATTGAGAGTTGGCCGCAGCCCAAAACGGTCACACAAGTGAGGAGTTTTCTTGGTCTCGCTGGATTCTATAGGCGTTTTGTGAGAGATTTCAGCACCATTTCTGCACCTCTCAATGAGCTTACAAAGAAAGATGTGTCTTTTCTTTGGGGTACCGCACAGGAAGAAGCCTTCTCGGTATTGAAAGATAAGTTGACACATGCTCCTTTACTCCAACTTCCTGATTTTAATAAGACTTTTGAGCTTGAATGTGATGCTAGTGGAATTGGATTAGGAGGTGTGATATTACAAGATGGCAAACCTGTTGCATACTTTTCTGAAAAATTGAGTGGGCCTAGTCTGAATTATTCTACTTATGATAAAGAATTATATGCTCTTGTTCGGACTTTAGAAACATGGCAACATTATTTATGGCCCAAAGAATTTGTTATACATTCTGATCATGAATCTTTGAAACATATTAAAAGTCAAGCTAAACTGAATCATAGACATGCTAAATGGGTTGAATTCATTGAGACTTTCCCTTATGTCATTAAACACAAGAAGGGAAAAGAAAATGTTATTGCTGATGCATTGTCTCGTCGCTATACTATGCTTTCACAACTTGACTTCAAAATATTTGGTTTGGAGACCATCAAAGATCAATATGTGCATGATGCTGATTTTAAAGATGTAATGCAGAATTGTAAAGAAGGTAGAATGTGGAACAAGTTTGTCGTTAACGATGGATTTGTGTTTCGTGCTAACAAGCTATGCATTCCAGCTAGCTCCGTTCGTCTTTTGTTGTTGCAGGAGGCGCATGGAGGAGGATTAATGGGACACTTTGGCGTGCAAAAGACGGAGGACGTACTTGCTACACATTTATTTTGGCCAAAGATGAGACGGGATGTTGAGCGTTTTATTGCTTGATGCACTACATGTCAAAAAGCTAAGTCACGACTCAATCCTCATGGTTTATATATGCCTTTGCCTGTACCTAGTGTTCCTTGGGAGGATATATCTATGGACTTTGTTTTAGGTTTACCTCGAACAAAGAAGGGGAGGGATAGCATATTTGTTGTCGTGGATAGATTCTCGAAAATGGCACACTTTATACCATGTCATAAAAGCGATGATGCTGTTAATGTTGCTGATTTGTTCTTTCGTGAAATTATTCGCTTGCATGGTGTGCCAAATACTATTGTTTCAGATCGTGATACTAAATTTCTTAGCCACTTTTGGAGATGTTTATGGGCTAAGTTGGGGACTAAACTGCTTTTTAGTACTACTTGTCACCCCCAAACTGATGGACAAACTGAAGTAGTCAATAGAACGTTGTCTACTATGCTTAGGGCTGTTTTGAAGAATAATAAGAAAATGTGGGAGGAATGCTTGCCTCATATTGAATTTGCTTATAATCGTTCATTGCATTCTACTACTAAGATGTGCCCTTTTGAAGTTGTGTATGGTTTCCTACCTTGATGAGGACATCAATACAATTGTTACACCCACAGCCCCTGCTGCTATACATACTGGACCAATTACTAGAGCTCGTGCACGCCAACTAAATTACCAGGTACTTTCGTTTCTTGGTAATGATTCTAATGTTCATGAGAATATGATGCTGCCTAAATTGGATACATTTGTTTTGCTTACAAATGAAGCGCCTAGCTTGGAGAAGGATGAACATTGGAGCAAGAACAAGCATGGAGATGATGGCATGCGCAAGGGGAACAAGAACGGAGTTACAAGTGATGATTTCAGGACTTTGAAGCCACCATAATGGGTGCATGAAGCCTTGGACGAAATATACAAGATGCCACTTCATAAATTTCGTCCTGAGGCTATTTTAGGTGCTGCGTCACCTTATTATTGGGCCAGGCCCATGTAATTTCGAAATACATAAGTATAGGCTATTTTTAGAGTCCGTATGTGTGGGGAAACAAGAGATAGGGTTGATTTCGGACCCCTCCACCAAGGGCCACGAAATTCCCCCCCTCTTCCTCCATATATACAGCCCTTAGGGCATCGTTTAGACTTTGGATTTTGTTTAGATTAAAAGTTCGCCATAGCTGCAACTTCGCGTACTTCGTTTGTGTTCAACGACCAGACAAAGGCGTCACAGAACCCCACCTTGATCAATAAAGCTTTCATCTTATATTCGCAATATCCAGATTGCAATCTTAGTTTCTTGCTTGTTCTTCGTTTGCTCGCAGGAAACAGACCCTCGTGGTCAGGTTGATCGTGCTCCGGCGTGGTCAATAACCTCTCGGAGTTGGTTTAGCGATTGCTAAGGCGCGACGTCCTCGCACGTTCGTAGTCGGATCGTCAAAGTCGACTTCCACCAAAGCGAAATCCACCATCTCATCGAAAGACGGGACACCTCAGCCTCTATCACAATCCTCATGGTTTATATATGCCTTTGCCTGTACCTAGTGTTCCTTGGGAGGATATATCTATGGACTTTGTTTTAGGTTTACCTCGAACAAAGAAGGGGAGGGATAGCATATTTGTTGTCGTGGATAGATTCTCGAAAATGGCACACTTTATACCATGTCATAAAAGCGATGATGCTGTTAATGTTGCTGATTTGTTCTTTCGTGAAATTATTCGCTTGCATGGTGTGCCAAATACTATTGTTTCAGATCGTGATACTAAATTTCTTAGCCACTTTTGGAGATGTTTATGGGCTAAGTTGGGGACTAAACTACTTTTTAGTACTACTTGTCACCCCCAAACTGATGGACAAACTGAAGTAGTCAATAGAACGTTGTCTACTATGCTTAGGGTTGTTTTGAAGAATAATAAGAAAATGTGGGAGGAATGCTTGCCTCATATTGAATTTGCTTATAATCGTTCATTGCATTCTACTACTAAGATGTGCCCTTTTGAAGTTGTGTATGGTTTCCTACCTCGTGCACCTATTGATTTGTTGCCTCTTCCATCTTCGGAGAAGGTTAATTTTGATGCTAAACAACGTGCTGAATTGATTTTAAAAATGCATGAGTTAACTAAGGAAAACATTGAGCGTATGAATGCTAAATATAAACTTGCTGGAGATAAGGGTAGAAGACATGTTGTGTTTGCACCTGGAGATCTTGTTTGGTTACATTTGCGTAAGGATAGATTTGCTGATTTGCGCAAATCAAAGCTAATCCACGTGCTGATGGTCCCTTTAAGGTGTTAGAGAAAATAAATGATAATGCATATAAACTTGAGCTGCCTGCAGATTTTGGGGTTAGTCCCACTTTTAACATTGCAGATTTGAAGCCTTATTTGGGTGAGGAAGATGAGCTTCCGTCGAGGACGACTTCATTTCAAGAAGGGGAGGATGATGAGGACATCAATACCATTGTTACACCCACAGCCCCTACTGCTACATATACGGGACCAATTACTAGAGCTCGCGCACGCCAATTAAATTATCAGGTACTTTCGTTTCTTGGTAATGATTCTATTGTTCATGAGAATATGATGCTGCCTAAATTGGATACATATGTTTTGCTTACAAATGAAGGGCCTAGCTTGGAGAAGGATGAACATTGGAGCAAGAACAAGCATGGAGATGATGCTATGCGCAAGGGGAACAAGAACGGAGTTACAAGTGATGATTTTAGGACTTTGAAGCCACCATAATGGGTGCATGAAGCCTTGGACGAAATATACAAGATGCCACTTCATAAATTTCGTCCCGAGGCTATTATAGGTGCTGCGTCACCTTTTTATTGGGCCAGGCCCATGTAATTTCGAAATACATAAGTATAGGCTATTTTTAGAGTCCGTATGTGTGGGGAAACCAGAGATAGGGTTGATTTCGGACCCCTCCACCAAGGGCCACGAAATTCCCCCTCTCTTCCTCCATATATACAGCCCTTAGGGCACCGTTTAGACTTTGGGGGTTTTGCTTAGATTAAAGTTCGCCATAGCTGCAACTTCGCGTACTTCGTTTGTGTTCAACGACCAGACAAAGGCGTCACAGAACCCCACCTTGATCAATAAAGTTTTCATCCTATATTCGCAATATCCAGATTGCAATCTTAGTTTCTTGCTTGTTCTTCGTTTGCTCGCAGGAAACAGACCCTCGTGGTCAGGTTGATCGTGCTTCGGCGTGGTCAATAACCTCTCGGAGTTGGTTTAGAGATTGCTAAGGCACGACGTCCTCACACGTTCGTAGTCGGATCGTCAAAGTCGACTTCCACCAAAAGCGATATCCATCATCTCATCGAAAGACGGGACACCTTTGCCTCTATCAAAGTCTCTCCATTCTTTTTCGTCAATGTTCTTATCCGGTGATTCTCAAGAAGATACTAACGGAGCTTCAAGTTCATCATTCTTCGTTTCTTTTATCTTCTCCGGTGGATTCAAGTCAAGCTTTGTTGATCATATCCTTTCCTCGTTTCAATGCGTTCTTATGCTGGAGCACCTCTTAATGATCCACTCTTGCTATTCTTTTGTTCCGGAGTGCTGAAGATATCTCAGAAGTCTCGTCTTGTCATTCAAGATCCGTTCAACCTACTTCGAGGTTCTTATCTTATTCATGCCATTTAATTTAACCGGTGCAATCTCCTTTTCAAGTAATTGTTCTATGGTGTTTCTTTTGAGTGGGCCCTAACCCACAGGTCTTTTCCCAGGATCTTACCTGACTCTTCTAATTTTCCCGGAGTTATCCTCAATTTTTCTCAAAGTTTGACGTAAGAATGAGTTATCATCAGTCAAATGCCTTTGTCCAAGATCTTTCTAATTCTTTTCATTGTTGGTTCATAATTTCCAATTTTCATCCCGGAGAATCTCAACAATTCAAAGTGGTGTTTCTTGTCGTAATTCTTGGATTTTGAAGACCGAAGAAGAGTTTCTCTTTAATCTTGCTCCACTCTCTTCAAGGTTCGTGATTATAGTTGTTGCCATCCTCTCATAATTCTTTTTTGATTGTGAGAATTCTTTTCACCCTTCCGGAGTTATTCAGGAGTCTTTTCAGTTTGATTCTCCGAAGGCCATCATTTCAGGATTATTTATTTCAGCTTTCAGCTCTCATTCTCTAAATCTAACCGGTGCATCATTCAAATATTCTCTAATCAATTCATGATCTTTTCGTTCTCATGTATCTAAATCCTAGCAAGCATCTTCGTTCATTTGCTAATTCTTCCTGGTGTTTCTTTATCTTTCCTTCGTTCATTTTCAATTCTTACGGTGGTTCGTTCAAGATTTCTCTTCCTTCTTTATCTTATCTATTCATTCGTTGTTTCAATTCTACTGGTGGTTCGCTAAAGACTTTCTCAAGTTGGTGCGATATCTCTCTTAATCCTTTCTACAAGAATAAGTAGTGTGCCAAATCCATTGCTTGTCATCAATCTAAACTGATGAAGGATAAGCATAATGTAATTCTTATTCTTGTTTCATCAAGTGAAGTCAATTCCTTATTCCGGAGGTTCATCAAAATTCTTGATTTCATTTGTTCATTTTCCATTCCGGAGTTCCAAGCTTCCACTTTATCTCGTCGCGAAGCTCCATCTAAATCATCGCAAGGCTTCACCTTGTGTTTTCAACTTATTTCTCCTTCCTTTCGTTTGATAATCCTTTTGTTACCGGAGTTCTACATGGAGGTTCTACATGATGGTTCATCAAGGATTTAATTCCTTCTCGAAGTGTTCATCGAGATTCTTTTCAGAGAAGCTCAAGCATTCTTCATCTTGCAATCCAGAGTGCAATTCTCTCTACTGTATCATTTGATGTGCCATTATGTCATTCTTGATAATTTGAGTTCATGTTTCATGATTCACATGTTGTCAAGAATGAGGTATTTTAAATCCATCAATCTCTTCGTTGGAGCTATCTTGTGTCATGTTTCACCTAAATCCCTCCCTAAGGATTGTTGAAATTATGGTGCTTATAAATGACCCAAGTTCTTCATTTATCCTCCCGGTGAAATAGTTTCTCGTCTTCTTGTTCATGTCAATCCAATCTATCGTTTTCGTTAGTGGCAGAATTTCACCTCATAGTTTTGAGATGTTTTCCATAAGCCCACAACAAGCTTACTCTTTTCGTTGTTCGTTTTTCAACAATTCCGTTCGACCCTTCTCCTAAGGATGCCTTTTCAAACTCTTTTGGTGACAGAAGTTGGCATTTTCTTCTCCATTCTTTTATTTCAATGATCCATCTTCTATTCTCTCTTCCGGAGGCATTGTGATGTTGCTCTTTTCTCTCATCATCTCGAATGGTGAGGATCGTGTTCTTTTCGTGCTTATCCAATTATCAAGAGTGTTGTGTCCTCTGCTCAAATCCTTTTCATTATATCAAGTCTTGCATCACATATTTAACGGAGTGTTGTCCGAATTTGTTCTTCCTTGGTCCTTCTTCCTAACGGAGTGCTTTCAACTTTGTTCAACTCCGTTGCTTATTTCTTCATTTTGCTCAACATTTCAAGGTTCTTTTGTTTCACTCGTTTGTCAAAGAAGCAACTTAGTTTTACCTCTCATCTTCCTCTTCCTTTTCCCTCTGGTGCCATTCTAGATCTCGGGACGAGATCCTCTCGTAGTGGTGGAGTGTTGTAACGCCCCGAGACTGATGTGCCAGGTGTCTTCCCATTATTCACTATTGTTGCCTTGTCATTTGCTTGCGTGTCATGTATTGCATATCATGTCATCATGTGCAGTGCATTTGCATACATGCTCGTCTCATGCATCTGAGCATTTTCGCCGTTGTCCGTTTTGCATTCTGGCGCTCCTATGACCTCCGGTGTCCCTTTCTACCTCTTTTCATGTGTGGGTATTAAATGTTCTCGGATTGGACCGAGGCTTGCCAAGAGGCCTTGGTTTACTACCGGTAGACCACCTGTCAAGTTTCGTGCCATTTGGACTTCGTTTGATACTCCAATGGTTAACCGAGGAACCAAAAAGGCCTCGTGGGTGTTGCAGCACAACACCTGTTCAAAGTGGCCCAAAAACCCACCTAAACCCCCTCCATCATCTCGGTCATTCGATCACGATCGCGTGGCTGAAAACCGTGCTCAATTTGGAGCCTCCTAGCTCCCTCTATCTATAAATATGTGGCTCTCCCTGAAAATTCGCGCAGTCTAACCCTAGATCCAACTCCCTTCGTGCCGCCGGACATGTCCGCTCGGCGGCGGACATGTCCACCCCGCTGCCATGTCGCATGAACCAATGACGAGCCGGCACCTCAGCATCACCGCCTCCCGCGACCAACCAGGAGGCGACACGTCGCCCTCCGGTCTCCTCCCCGCCGCCGGGCCCGAGGGAACCCAGATCGGACACGCCCCGCGCCAGATCGGGCCGCCGCCACCCGCGCCCTTCCGTGCCGCCGCACCGCCCAACTCCCGTCAACACCGCGCTCGTGCACCACCCCAGGCCGCCACCGCCGCCATGCACCGGCCACCACGCCCTTCGTCGCCCGCTCGCTCCTCGCTGGATCCCCGCCACGCGCCGCCGTTTTGCTCCACCACCGCTCGTCTTCCGCGCCCGCCGCCGCGCGCTTGCACCGTCGCCCCGCCGCCACCGAACCTCGCCGGCACAGCGCCCACCTCCACCGCCTCACCTCGCCGGCGGGAACCGCCGTCACCGCCCCTGCCTCCCCGATCCAGGAGGGATCGGGACGACGACCTCGCGCCGACCACGTGGGCCACGGCCCAGCCTCCCCGCGGCCCAGCTCCATCCCCGCGGCCCAGCTCTGTCCCCGCCGGCCCGCTTCCTCCGGCCCGTTGAATTCTTTTCGTGAGGGTATATTTCTGTAAGTCCCCAGTATTTTTGGGCATTTTCTTCATGTCATAACTCTGCAACAGTGGCTCCGTTTCGGCCGTGTAGCATATCAAATTGTTCGTCTCGACGAGTACTTCATTTCATCTCAGTGCATGATGTTCATTTGAGCTCATCTTGATGCCCTAAATGCTGTTGCAAGAGTGCTAGTTTATATTAGTTTCAGATCCATATCAGTAATTGGACACTTGTCATTTTTGCCATGATTGATGTGTGCCTCCTATGAACTTGAGCCCTACATAAGTTTTGAAGTATGCCATGCCATCTTTACAGGGGTGTATGCCATGTATTTTTCTGATCTTTGTGGTGACTAGCACAAGCATGCAAAGTAGCCCTCTTAATGTTGCTGATTTCAGGGACTTTGAAATATTCTAAGTCTTTGCCCTGTTAATATTTTTATGCCAAGTATTCATGTTGCTGCAGAGTGATCCATGCCTCTTTTGAGCATGATCAGTAAGGATGTTTTGTAGATATTGTGGTGCTCTATCCATCCATGTCTCTGTTTGCAATTATGGAGCACCCTAGCTTGACTCAATCGAGCTCTACTTTTGCTATAAAATGTTCCTGGTAGAATGTTTACATGTTAAGCATTTTTGCCGAGGTTGTTGTAGTTGTTCCATGCATGCTATGTTGTTGTTCTTGCCATGTTTAGCTTCCATGCCATGTCTACTTCCTGGGTGTATGCTTAGGTTTTCATGCAATGCCTTGTGGTGAGTGCATTGAGCTCGTAAACATGCCTACTTAATATTGGTTTTGCCGTGTTCCAGTTTTGTACAAAGTCTGAATCTGTTAACGATAATTGCTATGTTCACATGGTTGCCATTGTATTTTCTGATCCCTTTTGGCTTATGGTCAGTAAGGGACTTTTGTTGTATGCTTTGAGTAGCTTAATGCCATGCCTTGCTTTGCCATGATATGTTCCTCTAGCATGTTGTTACCTTGCTCTAAACATTCCTTCCTGATGTTAAATTCCTGACATGTTATTTTCACAAAGTCTGTAACCTGTTATCTTTTGCACATTTGCCATGCTTGTTTGATGCTGCTATTGAGTGATTTAGCCATAGCTCAGTGTTCATATTTTGTCAAGCATCTTGAGTGGATCCCTACCATGTGCTTTGTTGCTATGTTAGAGTGCAGTAGCTTATTTATCTTGATGCATTTAGATGGCCTCGTGCTGTTAATCGCAGATCGTTGTCATATTTGTTTTGCTTGACATTTCCAAACCATGCATCCAATTCCGGTGATCTTTATATCGATTTCGACCGAAATCAACTCTTTCCAGCGGCACTCTTGGTTTTCCAAGTTGAGGCCAGGTTCAATCTTTCCTTTTCGAAACATGCATATGCATCGCATATCACATCCCGCATATCATGCCATGTTTTGCATCATGTTGCTTGTGCATTGCGTGTGGTTGATTGTGTCTCCCTTTGCTTGTGTTCTTGCTTTGGGTAGAGCCGGTAGACGAGTACGTGATCGAGGAACCCGTTGAGTACATTTACGAGGTTCAAGCTTTCGTCTTCTCGGAGAACTTTGCAGGCAAGATGACCATACCCTCGAAATCACTTCTATCTTTGCTTACTAGATGCTCGCTATTTTGCTATGCCTATGCTGCGATACCTACCACATGCTTTACCTTGCCTCCCATATTGCCATGATCCTCTAACCCACCTTGTCCTAGCAAACCGTTGTTTGGCTATGTTACCGCTTTTTTCAGCCCCTGTTATAGCATTGTTAGTTGCAGGTGAAGATTGGAGTTTGTTCCATGTTGGAACATGGATATTTGTTGGGATATCACAATATATCTTACTTAATTAATGCATCTATATACTTGGTAAAGGGAGGAAGGCTCGGACTTATGCCTGGTGTTTTGTTCCACTCTTGCCGCCCTAGTTTCCCTCATACCGGTGTTATGTTCCTCGATTTTGCGTTCCTTATGCGGTTGGGTTATAATGGGAACCTCTTGACAGTTTGCCTTGAATAAAAATCTTCCAGCAAGGCCCAACCTTGCTTTTACCATTTGCACTAACAACCTATCACCTTCCCTTGGGTTCTGCAGACTCAAGGGTCATCTTTATTTTAACCCCCCAGGCGAGTGCTTCTCTACATGTTGGTCCGAAATGGGCAGCCTGCGGGGCCACCTCGGGGAAACTTGTTGGTTGGTTTTACTCGTAGCTTGACCTATCCAGTGTTGCGCTGAGAACGAGATATGTGCAGCTCCTATCAGGATGTCGGTGCATCGGGTGGCTTTTCTGGTTTAGTTTTACCATTGTTGAGATGTCTTGTAACCGGGATTCCGAGTCTGATCGGATTGTCTTGGGAGAAGGAATATCCTTCGCTGACCGTGAGAGCTTGTGATGGGCTAAGTTGGGACACCCCTGCAAGGTTTTGAACTTTCGAAAGTCGTGCCCGCGGTTGTGGGCAGATGGGAATTTGTTAATGTCCGGTTGTAAAAAACCTGAAACTTATCTTAATTAAAATGCATCAACCGCGTGTGTAGCCGTGATGGTCTCTTCTTGGCGGAGGCCGGGAAGTGAACACGGTGTTAGAGCTATGCTTTACGTAGGTTATTCTAGGATCACTTCTTGATCACTTCTAGTTGACGACCGTGCCTTGCCTTCTCTTCTCGCTCTCTTTTGCGCAAGTTAGCTACCATATATGCCAGTGCTTGCTGCAGCTCCACCTCACATACCTTTTACCTACCCTTAAGCTTAAATAGTCTTGATCGCGAGGGTGTGAGATTGCTGAGTCCCCGTGACTCATAGATTACTTCCAAAACCAGTTGCAGGTGCCGATAAAACCGTGTAGGTGACGCAACCAAGCTCAAGGAGGAGCTCGTTGAAGATCGTGTTCATTGTGTTGTTTCGTTTTCAGTTGATCAGTAGTGGAGCCTAGTCGGGGCGATCAGGGATCTTTGTCGCATTTGGGGTTGTTCTTCATTTTGGTTTCGTAGTCGGACCTTGAGTGTAAATGGATGAATGTAATGTTATTTATGCATTGTGTGACGTGGCGAGTGTAAGCCAACTATGTATCTCTTTCCCTTATTTATTACATGGGTTGTGTGAAGATTACCTCACTTGCGACATTGCTTACAATGCGGTTATGCCTCTAAGTCATGCTTTGACACGTGGGACCACATCATGGGCATTACAAGTTAGTAATCAGAGCCTTCCCCGACTTAGGAGCCCCCTGCTTGATCGAATCGCTGTCCTTGTTGAGTCTAGAAAAAATGTTTTGAGTCATTTTGGATTATATATATATCGGAGAGTAGGATTCTTTTTACTCCTCAGTCCCTTCGTCGCTCTGGTGAGGCATCCTGACATAGAGTTTTGACTCTTCTCTTCTCAAATTTCACTAACAAAAATTTTAGGATCACGCGGGTATCTTGGAATCGTTCCGATGGTTTTGTGACGAGAACATTGTTCTTGGTGCCTCCTGACCTTTAGGGGTTGTGGCAGTGTCCCGGGGAGTTGAGCTCCGAGGTGTTGTCGTCACAATTTTATCGTTGCAGTTCTGGAATACCTGAGTTTCGCCGACATCGAAAATCTCTTTTATGCAGTTGTTGGTGAGATAACCTCGACGGCACCCAGTACTTGGGCGGGAGTTCGGGAGTATTGCCATAACTCGTATAACAGATGATTTTCGAAGGTTGAGGTAAATGATTTCCGAAGGTTTCTTGGTTATGCGTTGAAAGATGGATACTGTTGGATGTGGGATTTATTAGATTTGGGCGAGATATTATGCTTCCCCTGTATCCCCAACACCTAATTGCATAACCGGAAAGTTTCGGGAGTTTATAAGTGGGAATTCAAGTAGCTCATAGGATATCTTTCCAACAGATGTATGATTTGAAATTGGGGTTCAATGTCTAGTGGTCCGCCTATCCACGGTTGGTTTTACAGTGGTCTCGCTGTGTCTTAAAGAGTCCTTGGCTATGCTGACTCGGGGACGCTTCGTATGTGAGGTGCACTGCCTTGTACATGATGGTGTTGTACGATCGAGCCCGTATAGGCCCCACCACGAAAACTTTGGACAAAATCTCTACCATATGTTTGTTCCGGCTTATTCTGCAAGCCTATCCTTTGTTTTGTTTTTTTAGTTGTGGTATTTGAGTTGCTTCAATGTCAAGTGTTGATTCCATGCCTTTTCCTAAGTGGTGTTCGCATACTTATGTAAACTCAAATCCCTATTGATCATAGAGGTTTTCATGTTAATTCGTTTTCAACCGGCGTGTTTCTCTTGAAGTGGATCCGATCATTTCAACATCAGCAAGATCAATTATGAGTTCTTCTCAACGGTGTTCTATTCATTTGTCCCAAGTTGCCTTTGTTTTCCCGCCCACCCACCCTTTTTCTTCGAGGGATCAGATTTCTAAATCTTCTGTCCATTTTATTCGTGGGAAGTCTCTCCATTCTTTTTCGTCAATGTTCTTATCCGGTGATTCTCAAGAAGATACTAACGGAGCTTCAAGTTCATCATTCTTCATTTCTTTTATCTTCTCCGGTGGATTCAAGTCAAGCTTTGTTGATCATATCCTTTCCTCGTTTCAATGCGTTCTTATGCCGGAGCACCTCTTAATGATCCACTCTTGCTATTCTTTTGTTCCAGAGTGCTGAAGATATCTCAGAAGTCTCGTCTTGTCATTCAAGATCCGTTCAACCTATTTCGAGGTTTTTATCTTATTCAAGCCATTTAATTCAACCGGTGCAATCTCCTTTTCAAGTAATCGTTCTATGATGTTTCTTTTGAGCGGGCCCTAACCCACAGGTCTTTTCCCATGATCATACCTGACTCTTCTAATTTTCCAGGAGTTATCCTCAATTTTTCTCAAAGTTTGAGGTAAGAATGAGTTATCATCAGTCAAATGCCTTTCTCCAATTTCTTTCTAATTCTTTTCATCGTTGGTTCATCATTTCCAATTTTCATCACAAAGAATCTCAACAATTCAAAGTGGTGTTTCTCGTCGTAATTCTCGGATTTTGAAGACCGAAGAAGAGTTTTTCTTTAATCTTGCTCCACTCTCTTCAAGATTCATGATTATAGTTGTTGCCATCCTCTCATAATTGTTTTTTGATTGTGAGAATTCTTTTCACCCTTCCGGAGTTATTCAGGAGTCTTTTCAGTTTAATTCTCCGAAGGCCATCATTTCAGGATTATTCATTTCAGCTTGCAGCTCTCATTCTCTAAATCTTAGCGGTGCATCATTCAAATATTCTCTAATCAATTCTTGATCTCTTTGTTCTCATGTATCTAAATCCTAGCAAGCATCTTCGTTCATTTGCTAATTCTTCCCGATGTTTCTTTATCTTTCCTTCGTTCATTTTCAATTCTTACGGTGGTTCGTTAAAGATTTCTCTTCCTTCTTTATCTTATCTATTCATTTGTTGTTTCAATTCTACCGGTGGTTCGCTGAAGACTTTCTCAAGTTGGCGCGATATCTCTCTTAATCCTTTCTACGAGAATAAGTAGTGTGCCAAATCCATTGCTTGTCATCAATCTAAACTGATGAAGGGTAAGCATAATGTAATTCTTATTCTTGTTTCATCAAGTGAAGTCAATTCCTTATTCTGGAGTTCCAAGCTTCCACTTCATCTCGTCGTGAAGCTCCATCTAAATCATCGCAAGGCTTCACCTTGTGTTTTCAACTTATTTCTCCTTCCTTTCGTTTGATAATCCTTTTGTTACCGGAGTTCTACATGGAGGTTCTACATGATAGTTCATCAAGGATTTAATTCCTTCTCGAAGAGTTCATCGAGATTCTTTTCAGAGAATCTCAAGCATTCTTCATCTTGTAACCCAGAGTGCAATTCTCTCTACCGTATCATTTGCGGTGGCATTATGTCATTCTTGATAATTTGAGTTCATGTTTCATGATTCACATGTTGTCAAGAATGAGGTATTTTAAATCCATCAATCTCTTTGTTGGAGCTATCTTGTGTCATGTTTCACCTAAAGCCCTCCCTAAGGATTGTTGCAATTATGGTGCTTATAAATGACCCAAGTTCTTCATTTATCCTCCCGGTGAAATAGTTTCTCGTCTTTTTGTTCATATCAATCCAATCTATCATTTTCGTTAGTGGCAGAATTTCACCTCATAGTTTTGAGATGTTTTCCATAAGCCCACAACAAGCTTACTCTTTTCGTTGTTCGTTTTTCAACAATTCCGTTCGACCCTTCTCCTAAGGATGCCTTTTCAAACTCTTTTGGTGATAGAAGTTGGCATTTTCTTCTCCATTCTTTTATTTCAATGATCCATCTTTTATTCTCTATTTCGGAGGCATTGTGATGTTGCTCTTTTATCTCATCATCTCGAATGGTGAGGATCGTGTTCTTTTCGTGATTACCCAATTACCAAGAGTGTTGTGTCCTCTGCTCAAGTCCTTTTCATCTTATCAAGTCTTGCATCACTTTTTTAACGGAGTGTTGTCCGAATTTGTTCTTCCTAACGGAGTGCTTTCAATTTTGTTCATCTCCGTTGCTTTCTTTCTTCATTTTGCTCAACCTTTCAAGGTTCTTTGGTTTCACTCATTTTTCAAAGAAGCAACTTAGTTTTACCACTCATCTTCCTCTTCCTTTTCCCTCCGGTGACATTCTAGATCTCGGGATGAGATCCTCTCGTAGTGGTGGAGTGTTGTAACGCCCCGAGACCGATGTGCCAGGTGTCTTCCAGTTATTCGCTGTTGTTGCCTTGTCATTTTCTTGCGTGTCATGCATTGCATATCATGTCATCATGTGCAGTACATTTGCATACATGTTCGTCTCATGCATCTGAGCATTTTGCCCGTTGTCCATTTTGCATTCCGGCGCTCCTATGACCTCCGGTGTCCCTTTCTATCTCTTTTTGTGTGCGGGTATTAAACATTCTCGGATTGGATCGAGACTTTCCAAGCGGCTTTGGTTTACTACCGATAGACCGCCTGTCAAGTTTGGTGCCATTTGGACTTCGTTTGATACTCCAACGGTTAACCAAGGAACCGAAAAGGCCTCATGGGTGTTGCAGCCCAACAGCTCTTCAAAGTGGCCCAAAACCCACCTAAACCCCCTCCATCATCTCGGTCATTCGATCACGATCACGTGGCCGAAAACCGTGCTCAATTTGGAGCGTCCTAGCTCCCTCTATCTATAAATATGTGGCTCTCCCCGAAAATTCGCGCAGCCTAACCCTAGATCCAACTCCCTCCGCACCACCGGACATGTCCGCTCGCCGGCAGACGCGTCCACCCGGCCGCCACGTCGCGCGGACCAATGGCGAACCGCCACCTCAGCATCACCACCTCCCGCGACCAACCAGGAGGCGACACGTTGCCCTCCTGTCTCCTCCCCGCCGCCGGGCCCGAGGGAGCCCAGATCGGGCCCGCCCCGGGCCAGATAGGGCCGCCGCCGCCCGCGCCCTTCCGTGCAGCCGCGCCGCCCAGCTCTCGTCGACGCCGCACCCGCCAGCCACCCGAGGCCGCCACCGCCACCATGCGCCGGCCACCGCGCCCTTCGCCGCCCGCTCGCTCCTCGCCGGATCCCCGCCGCACGCCGCTGTTTTGCTCCGCCACCGCTCAGCTTCCGTGCCCGCCACCGCGCGCTTGCGCCGTTGCCCCGCCGCCACCCAACCTCGCCGGCACAGCGCCCGCCTCCGCCACCTCGCCTCGCCAGCGGGAACCGCCGTCGCCGCCCCTGCCTCACCGATCCAGGCGGGATTGGGACGACGACCTCGCGCCGGCCACGTGGGCCACGGCCCAGCCTCCCCGCGGCCTAGCTCCGTCCCCGCGGCCCAGCTCTGTCCCTGGCGGCCCGCTTCCCCCGGCCCGTTGAATTCTTTTCGCAAGGGTATATTTCTCTCAGTCCCCAGTATTTTTGGGCATTTTCTCCATGTCATAACTCTGCAACCGTGGCTCCGTTTCGGGCGTGTAGCATATCAAATTGTTCGTCTCGACGAGTACTTCATTTCATCTCAGTGCATCATATTCATTTGAGCTCCTCTTGATGCCCTAAATTGTTTTGCAAGAGTGCTAGTTTATATTAGTTTCAGATCTGTATCAGTAATTGGACACTTGTCGTTTTTGCCATGATTGATGTGTGCCTCCTATGAACTTGAGCCCTACATAAGTTTTGAAGTATGCCATGCCATCTTTACAGGGGTGTATGCCATGTATTTTTGTGATCTCTATGGTGACTAGCACAAGCATGCAAAGTAGCCCTCTTAATGTTGCTGATTTCAGGGACTTAGAAATATTCTAAGTCTTTGCCCTGTTAATATTTTTATGCCATGTATTCATGTTGCTGCAGAGTGATCCATGCCTCTTTTGAGCATGATCAGTAAGGATTTTTTGTAGATATTGTGGTGCTCTATCCATCCATGTCTTTGTTTGCAATTATGGAGCACCCTAGCTTGACTCAATCGAGCTCTACTTTTGCTATAAAATGTTCCTGGCAGAATGTTTACATGTTAAGCATTTTTGTCGAGGTTGTTGTAGTTGTTCCATGCATGCTATGTTGTTGTTCTTGCCATGTTTAGCTTCCATGCCATGTCTACTTGCTGGGTGTGATGAGGACATGAATACCTTGGATACGACCAAAAATATTGCATACATGCTATTTGTCAGGTGATTTCTAATGCAAACTATTCAATAATCTATTTATGTTATCCAGAACAAAAATACTTCACACACTTTTGTGTTTTGTCTAATTGCAGGTGTATGGGACATTTGTACAATCCACATATGAAGATACGGGAAAAGGAGAAGTTTAGGTTGTGTTCAAAAAGTCCTCTCACGTCACTTTTGGGACAAGAGAAGATAGAGTCCAAGTCTCTCACGTTCTGGATTCAGATTCGGACTGCACAGACATACCTGACTCAAAACGCCAACAACTTTTTCATACGTACTCCGAATTGGGTGATTATTTTTTTGTTGGAAACTAGATTTCGTGCTCTTTCCAACCCAATTGGATTAACCTTCAAATTCGTCCGAAGCATTGAGTTACGGACGAAACAATCTGACGTTGCAGCAGAATCCGAGTCAAACTACAAGCCCAAAGGTGTTGCATCACCTCCACTTGGGCCCATGAGCCTTGTACGACCTAGGGTTAGTTTTAGGCTGCCTTGGGACGTCCTCCCACCTCCTTGGCCGCCACCCCTTGCTCCTATATAAGTAGATCCATCTAGTAGCTTTTTTCTTGGGATTTGTTTAGTTAAAAGTTAGCCATTGCAACTTCGTGTACTTCGTTTGTGTCCAACGACCAGACCAAGACCGCTTCCGGATCCCCACCATTATCAATACTTCATATATATTTGCAATATTCAGATTGCTTTATCATATTCTTGCTTGTTCTTCGATTGCTTGCAGGAATAGACCTTCGTGGTCCGGCTGATCGTGCTTCCAGCATCGTCAGTAACCTCAGGAGATTGGTTTAGCGGTTGCTAAGGCGCAACATCGTGCACGTTTGTAGTCGGATCGTCAAAGTCGTCTCCAGCAAATCGATAGTTATCATCTCATCAATAGATCGGGACCCTCTCCTCTATCAAGTGGTATCAGTTTTCAGGTTGCTCGGTGAGAATTTCCAGTTTTCCTAGATTAGATTTATTTTCTTACCTATTGTCCAAGAAAAAGCCACAAAAAAGAGTTAGATCTATTCATCCTTGGTCCAAGCCAGTCTGAGCCTTTGCAATTTTCTTTTCATTGCTTGCATAGTTGAATTATCGGTTGCATCGTCGTGTCGAGTTGCTGGTCTTAGTGTCTAGTTCGTTTAGAGTTTTGAGTTCTGTTCACATTAGTCACGCCACCGCTGCATCATTATCTCTTCCGCTGTCCACCACCCATCCATCAATTGCCACCACGTGCTACCCACCATTCATTATCATAATAATAGTTGAGATCGTTCACATCTTCACTTGATCCAATCTGCATCTTATCTAGTTTGTTTTGGAAAGAGAGAGAAAAAAAGAGAGAAAAAAAACGAGAAAAAAAGGTGAAAAAAAGTCAGAGAAAAAAAAGGAGAGAAAGAAAAAAAAGTGTGAGGAAAAAAAAGAGAGAAGAAAAAAAAACAAAAAAATCGGCACAAACATTTTCAGAGGAAAGTTGGAGACAAAGTTGTTGATTTATCCTGCTTGGCTGTTGTTTCACCTCATTATCTTTACTGCCGTTGTGATCTTCACTTATATCTTGCTGTCCAAAGCTACTTAGTATCCTTCATTGATGCTAGTTGTGCTACGACGTGACCTCATTAGTGTTCTAGGCTCGCGTCTCTAGTTCGGTCTAGCCTAGGACCAGCACAGTACCGTCGTTGAGCGTTTATTCAACATCGCATCTCTGAATTGATTATTGCTAATCTTTTGCTACCATATATAGCCAACCCAGCTCCACATATTTCTACACCGTGTATACGTACGTTCCTCTGGCAATCGCTTTACACAATCTTCAGAGTTATTTGACACCGCTGGTTGCCTGTCACCACCTGCTGCTTGGTAAGAACTTGTAAGATATTGATATTTGCTTTACAGTGAGCGCTTTACCACCACACCCTAGTAGTTCATAGGAACATTATTCTTGAATTTTGTTTCTTGTTTCTATTAATCATGACAGGTTCCGAAGATAAAAGTTCTTGGACGACGGACACATCTTCACCATCACGAGAGTTGGGACAACACACACAAGCACATGGTCAGGTTATCTTTTTACCGTCATTTGAGGGTAGATTTAATCCTACTACTTATCTAGCTTGGGAGCTTTAAGTAGAACAAATTTTTAGTCACCATGACTTTTCTGAACTTGAGCGAGTGCGAGCAGCCACTAGAGCATTTACTGATTTTGCTTCTGTTTGGTGGAGTGTACATTGTAAGAAAAACATTGATAACCAACCCACAACTTGGAAAGTTTTGAAAGCTGTAATGAGACAACAATGTTTCCCTCCTTATTATCGTCGTGAATTGCTTCGCAAATTTGAACAATTTAAACAAGGCAACAACACTGTTCATGCTTACTACCAAGAGTTCAAATCTTATATGCATCATTGTGACATAGAAGAATCTGAGAATGATACAATGAATAGATTTTTTGGTGGTTTGAACCATGATATTCAGGCAAGATTTCAGTATATTCCTCGTTGCATTACTGGTATGTATGTCCGTGCTTGTACCTTTGAGAGACAGATACAGGAGGATGCATTAGGTGACTAGAACAACTACTATTCCAGTTCATGCTCACCACCGCCGGTGGGTTCCTCCATCATTGCACCTCGGATTATGAGCGCGGCATCATCTCAAGGGTATGGTACATTGTCAACGTCCATACCTACATCAGCTACATCTTTGCCACAAGGTAACAGTAAAGATATTGATGATATAACTTCACATGAGAAAGATGCATGCCTAGTTAACTTCAATGCGTCATGTATTGAGTTACCTGTTGATTTGAGCACACCACCTATTTTAGAGAGTGATCAAACAACTGAAATATCAACAATTTTGAGTGCACCCATTGAATTAACTGTTGATGCAAAAGAACTAATGTTTAATCATTTTGATATGGCCTCCAATCTTGGTGATGATTCTGTGTCCAATGACTTATTGCATGTTTGCTCATTTAAGCATGTTGTAGCATGTAAATTTGATGCAAGTAAGGTTTATTCACCAAAGTTGGGATGGTTTAAGGATGAACATTGCGAATCTTTTGAAATGAATAAGAGCTTCACTTATATGTGCAAACTGATTTCTAATATTTTCATGCCTTCTACTTCTTGTGATAATTTTTTGGCTTTAGTTTTTATGAACTACGAAAGTTACTCATGTATACATGTGTCATACGTGCAAAAATCAAGGGAAGTTAAACTGAATGACATATACATATACAACATGTACACCTTGTCTCTTTTGTTAGCCACATTTCAGATTAAGCAACGCCGAGGACGGCTTTGTTTTCAAAAAGGGGAGGATGATGAGGACATGAATACCTTGGATACGACCAAAAATATTGCATACATGCATATTTGTTAGGTGATTTCTAATGCAAACTATTCAATAATCTATTTATGTTATCCAGAACAAAATACTTCACACACTTTTGTGTTTTGTCTAATTGCACGTGTATGGGACATTTGTACAATCCACATATGAAGATACGGGAAAAGGAGAAGTTTAGGTTGTGTTCAAAAAGTCCTCTCACGTCACTTTTGGGCCAAGAGAAGATAGAGTCCAAGTCTCTCACGTTCTGGATTCAGATTTGGACTGCACAGACATACCTGACTCAAAACGCCAACAACTTTTTCATGCGGACTCCGAATTGGGTGATTCTTTTTTTGATGGAAACTAGATTTCGTGCTCTTTCCAACCCAATTGGATTCACCTTCAAATTCATCCGGAGCATTGAGTTACGGACGAAACAATCTGACATTGCAGCAGAATCCGAGTCAAACTACAAGCCCAAAGGTGTTGCATCACCTCCACTTGGGCCCATGAGCCTTGTACGACCTAGGGTTAGTTTTAGGCTGCCTTGGGACGTCCTCCCACCTCCTTGGCCGCCACCCCTTGCTCCTATATAAGTAGATCCATCTAGTAGGTTTTTCCTTGGGATTTGTTTAGTTAAAAGTTAGCCATTGCAACTTCGTGTACTTCGTTTATGTCCAACGACCAGACCAAGACCGCTTCCGGATCCCCACCATTATCAATACTTCATATATATTTGCAATATTCAGATTGCTTTATCATATTCTTGCTCGTTCTTCGATTGCTTGCAGGAATAGACCTTCGTGGCCAGGCTGACCGTGCTTCCAGCATCGTCAGTAACCTCAGGAGATTGGTTTAGCGGTTGCTAAGGCGCAACATCATGCACGTTTGTAGTCGGATCGTCAAAGTCGTCTCCACCAAATCGATAGTTATCATCTCATCGGAAGATCGGGACCCTCGCCTCTATCAAGTGGTATCAGTTTTCAGGTTGCTCGGTGAGAATTTCCAGTTTTCCTAGATTAGATTTATTTTCTTACCTATTGTCCAAGAAAAAGCCACAAAAAAGAATTAGATCTATTCATCCTTGGTCCAAGCCAGTCTGAGCCTTTACAATTTTCTTTTCATTTCTTGCATAGTTGAATTATCGGTTGCATCGTCGTGTCGAGTTGCTGGTCTTAGTGTCTAGTTCGTTTAGAGTTTCGAGTTCTGTTCACATTAGTCACGCCACCGCTGCATCATTATCTCTTCCGCTGTCCACCACCCATCCATCAATTTCCACCACGTGCTACCCACCATTCATTGTCATAATAATAGTTGAGATCGTTCACATCTTCACTTGATCCAATCTGCATCTTATCTAGTTTGTTTTGGAAAGAGGGAGAAAAAAAGAGAGAAAAAAATGAGAAAAAAAGGAGAAAAAAAGTCAGAGAAAAAAAAGGAGAGAAAGAAAAAAAAGTGTGAGGAAAAAAAGAGAGAAGAAAAAAAACAAAAAAATCGGCACAAACTTTTTCAGAGGAAAGTTGGAGACAAAGTTGTTGATATATCCTGCTTGGCTGTTGTTTCACCTCATTATCTTTACTGCCATTGTGATCTTCACTTATATCTTGCTGTCCAAAACTACTTAGTATCCTTCATTGATGCTAGTTGTGCTACGACGTGACCTCATTAGTGTTCTAGGCTCGCGTCTCTAGTTCGGTCTAGCCTAGGACCAGCACAGTACCGTCGTTTAGCGTTTATTCAACATCGCATCTCTGAATTGATTATTGCTAATCTTTTGCTACCATATATAGCCAACCCAGCTCCACATATTTCTACACCGTGTATACGTACGTTCCCCTGACAATCGCTTTACACAATCTTCAGAGTTATTTGACACCGCTGGTTGCCTGTCACCACCTGCTGCTTGGTAAGAACTTGTAAGATATTGATATTTGCTTTACTGTGAGCGCTTTACCACCACACCCTAGTAGTTCATAGGAACATTATTCTTGAATTTTGTTTCTTATTTCTACTAATCATGACAGGTTCCGAAGATAGAAGTTCTTGGACGACGGACACATCTTCACCATCACGAGAGTTGGGATAACACACACAAGCACATGGTCAGGTTATCTTTTTACCGTCATTTGAGGGTAGATTTAATCCTACTACTTATCTAGCTTGGGAGCTTGAAGTAGAACAAGTTTTTAGTCACCATGACTTTTCTGAACTTGAGCGAGTGCGAGCAGCCACTAGAGCATTTACTGATTTTGCTTCTGTTTGGTGGAGTGTACATTGTAAGAAAAACATTGATAACCAACCCACAACTTGGAAAGTTTTGAAAGCTGTAATGAGACAACAATTTTTCCCTCCTTATTATCGTCGTGAATTGCTTCGCAAATTTGAACAATTTAAACAAGGCAACAACACTGTTCATGCTTACTACCAAGAGTTCAAATCTTACATGCATCATTGTGACATAGAAGAATCTGAGAATGATACAATGAATAGATTTTTTGGTGGTTTGAACCATGATATTCAGGCAAGATTTCAGTATATTCCTCGTTGCATTACTGGTATGTATGTCCGTGCTTGTACCTTTGAGAGACAGATACAGGAGGATGCATTAGGTGATTACAACAACTACTATTCCAGTTCATGCTCACCACCGCCGGTGGGTTCCTCCATCATTGCACCTCGGATTATGAGCGCGGCATCATCTCAAGGGTATGGTACATTGTCAACGTCCGTACCTACATCAGCTACATCTTTGCCACAAGGTAACAGTAAATATATTGATGATATAACTTCACATGAGAAAGATGCATGCCTAGTTAACTTCAATGCGTCATGTATTGAGTTACCTGTTGATTTGAGCACACCACCTATTTTAGAGAGTGATCAAACAACTGAAATATCAACAATTTTGAGTGCACCCATTGAATTAACTGTTGATGCAAAAGAACTAATGTTTAATCATTTTGATATGGCCTCCAATCTTGGTGATGATTCTGTGTCCAATGACTTATTGCATGTTTGCTCATTTAAGCATGTTGTAGCATGTAAATTTGATGCAAGTAAGGTTTATTCACCAAAGTTGGGATGGTTTAAGGATGAACATTGCGAATCTTTTGAAATGAATAAGAGCTTCACTTATATGTGCAAACTGATTTCTAATATTTTCATGCCTTCTACTTCTTGTGATAATTTTTTGGCTTTAGTTTTTATGAACTATGAAAGTTACTCATGTATACATGTGTCATACGTGCAAAAATCAAGGGAAGTTAAACTGAATGACATATACATATACAACATGTACACCTTGTCTCTTTTGTTAGCCACATTTCAGATTAAGCAACGCCGAGGACGGCTTTGTTTTCAAAAAGGGGAGGATGATGAGGACATGACTACCTTGGATACGACCAAAAATATTGCATACATGCATATTTGTCAGGTGATTTCTAATGCAAACTATTCAATAGTCTATTTATGTTATCCAGAAAAAATACTTCACACACTTTTGTGTTTTGTCTAATTGCAGGTGTATGGGACATTTGTACAATCCACATATGAAGATAAGGAAAAAGGAGATGTTTAGGTTGTGTTCAAAAAGTCCTCTCACGTCACTTTTGGGCCAAGAGAAGATAGAGTCCAAGTCTCTCACGTTCTGAATTCAGATTCGGACTGCACAGACATACCTGACTCAAAACGCCAACAACTTTTTCATACGGACTCCGAATTGGGTGATTCCTTTTTTGTTGAAAACTAGATTTCGTGCTCTTTCCATCCCAATTGGATTCACCTTCAAATTCGTCCGGAGCGTTGAGTTACATACGAAACAATCTGACGTTGCAGCAGAATCCGAGTCAAACTACAAGCCCAAAGGTGTTGCATCACCTCCACTTGGGCCCATGAGCCTTGTACGACCTAGGGTTAGTTTTAGGCTGCCTTGGGATGTCCTCCCACCTCCTTGGCAGCCACCCCTTGCTCCTATATAAGTAGATCCATCTAGTAGCTTTTTTCTTGGGATTTGTTTAGTTAAAAGTTAGTCATTGCAACTTCGTTACTTCGTTTGTGTCCAACGACCAGACCAAGACCGCTTCCGGATCCCCACCATTATCAATACTTCATATATATTTTCAATATTCAGATTGCTTTATCATATTCTTGCTCGTTCTTCGATTGCTTGCAGGAATAGACCTTCGTGGTCAGGCTGACCGTGTTTCCAGCAGCGTCAGTAACCTCAGGAGATTGGTTTAGTGGTTGCTAAGGCGCAACATCGTGCACGTTTGTAGTCGGATCGTCAAAGTCGTCTCCACCAAATCGAAATTCATCATCTCATCGAAAGACGGGACACATCGGATGAAAGCTTTATTGATCAAGGTGGGGTTCTGTGACGCCTTTGTCTGGTCGTTGAACACAAACGAAGTACACGAAGTTGCAATGGCTAACTTTTAACTAAATAAATCCCAAGGAAAAAGCTACTAGATGGATCTACTTATATAGGAGCAAGGGGTGGCGGCCAAGGAGGTGGGAGGACGTCCCAAGGCAGCCTAAAACTAACCCTAGGTCGTACAAGGCTCATGGGCCCAAGTGGAGGTGATGCAACACCTTTGGGCTTGTAGTTTGACTCGGATTCTGCTGCAACGTCAGATTGTTTCGTCCGTAACTCAACGCTCCGGACGAATTTGAAGGTGAATCCAATTGGGTTGGAAAGAGCACGAAATCTAGTTTCCAACAAAAAAAGAATCACCCAATTCGGAGTCCGTATGAAAAAGTTGTTGGCGTTTTGAGTCAGGTATGTCTGTGCAGTCCGAATCTGAATCCAGAACGTGAGAGACTTGGACTCTATCTTCTCTTGGCCCAAAAGTGACGTGAGAGGACTTTTTGAACACAACCTAAACTTCTCCTTTTCCCGTATCTTCATATGTGGATTGTACAAATGTCCCATACACCTGCAATTAGACAAAACACAAAAGTGTGTGAAGTATTTTTGTTCTGGATAACATAAATAGATTATTGAATAGTTTGCATTAGAAATCACCTTACAAATATGCATGTATGCAATATTTTTGGTCGTATCCAAGGTATTCATGTCCTCATCAGGGTGTATGCTTAGGTAGTCATGCAATGCCTTGTGGCGAGTGCATCGAGCTCGTAAACATGCATACTTAATATCTGTTTTGCCATGTTCCTGTTTTCTACTAAGTCTGAATCTGTTAATGATAATTGCTATGTTCACATGGTTACCATTGTATTTTCTGATCCCTTTTGGCTTATGGTCAGTAAGGGACTTTTGTTGTATGCTTTGAGTATCTTCATAACATGCCTTGCTTTGCCATGATATGTTCCTGTAACATGTTGTTACCTTGCTCTAAACATTGCTTCCTGATGTTAAATTCCTGACATGTTATTTTCACTAAGTTCGTAACCTGTTATCTTTTGCAGTTTTTCCATTCTTGTTTGAACCTGCTATTGAGTGATTTAGCCGTAGCTCAGTGTTCATCTTTTGTCAAGCATCTTGAGTGGATCCCTGCCATGTGCTTTGTAGCTATGTTAGAGTGCAGTAGCTTATTTATCTTGATGCATTTAGATGGCCTCGTGCTGTTAATCGCAGATCGTTACCATATTTGTTTTGCTTGCCATTTCCAAACCGTGCATCTGTTTTCGGTGATCTTTATATCGATTTCGACCGAAATCAACTCCTCTTTCCAGCGACATTCTTGGTTTTCCATGTTGAGGCCAGGTTCAATCTTTCCTTTCCGAAACATGCATATGGATCGCATATCACATCCCGCATATCATGCCATGTTTTGCATCATGTTGCTTGTGCATTGCACGTGGTTGATTCTGTCTCCCTTTGCTTGTGTTCTTGCTTTGGGTAGAGTCGGGAGACGAGTACGTGATCGAGGAACCCGTTGAGTTCGTTTACAAGGTTCAAGCTTTCGTCTTCTCGGAGAACTTTGCAGGCAAGAGGACCATACCCTCGAAATCACTTCTATCTTTGCTTGCTAGATGCTCGCTCTTTGTCTATGCCTATGATGTGATACATACCACATGCTTTACCTTGCCTCCCATATTGCCATGAGCCTCTAACCCACCTTGTCATAGCAAACCATTGTTTGGCTATGTTACCACTTTGCTCAGCCCCCTCTTATAGCGTTGTTAGTTGCAGGTGAAGAATGGAGTTTGTTCCGTGTTGGAACATGGATATTTGTTGGGATATCACAATATCTCTTATTTAATTAATGCATCTATATAATTGGTAAAGGGTGGAAGGCTCGGCCTTATGCCTGGTGTTTTGTCGCACTCTTGCCGTCCTAGTTTCCGTCATACCGGTGTTATGTTCCTTGATTTTGCGTTCTTTACACGGTTGGGTTATAATGGAAACCTCTTGACAGTTTGCTTTGAATAAAACTCCTCCAGCAAGGCCCAACCTTGGTTTTACCATTTGCACTGACAACCTATCACCTTCCCTTCGGTTCTGCAGACTCAAGAGTCATCTTTATTTTAACCCCCCCCCCGGGCCAGTGCTTCTCTAAGTGTTGGTCCGAAATGGGCAGCCTGCGGGGCCACCTCGGGAAAACTTGAGGGCTGGTTTTACTCGTAGCTTGACCTATCCAGTGTTGCCCTGAGAACGAGATATGTGCAGCTCCTATCAGGATGTCGGTGCATCGGGTGGCTTTGCTGGTTTAGTTTTACCATTGTCGAGATGTCTTGTAACCGGGATTCCGAGTCTGATCGGATTGTCTTGGGAGAAGGAATATCCGTCGTTGACCGTGAGAGCTTGTGATGGGCTAAGCTGGGACACCCCTGCAGGGTTTTGAACTTTCAAAAGTCGTGCCCGCGGTTATGGGCAGATGGGAATTTGTTAATGTCCAGTTGTAAAAAACCTGAAACTTATCTTAATTAAAATGCATCAACCGCGTGTGTAGCCGTGATGGTCTCTTCTCGGTGGAGTCCGGAAAGTGAACACGGTGTTGGAGTTATGCTTGACGTAGGTTGTTCTAGGATCACTTCTTTATCACTTCTAGTTGACAATCGTGCCTTGCCTTCTCTTCTCGCTCTCTTTTGCGTAAGTTAGCCACCATATATGCCAGTGCTTGCTGCAGCTCCACCTCACATACCTTTTACCTACCCATAAGCTTAAATAGTCTTGATCGCGAGGGTGTGAGATTGCTGAGTCCCCGTGACTCACAGATTACTTCCAAAACCAGTTGCAGGTGCCGATGAAACCGTGCAGGTGACGCAACCAAGCTCGAGGAGGAGCTCGTTGAAGATCGTGTTCATTGTGTTGTTTCGTTTTCAGTTGATCAGTAGTGGAGCCCAGTCGGGGCGATCGGGGATCTTTGTCGCATTTGGGGTTGTTCTTCATTTTGGTTCCGTAGTCGGACCTTGAGTGTAACTGGATGAATGTAATGTTATTTATGCATTGTGTGATGTGGCGAATGTAAGCCAACTATGTATCTCTTTCCCTTATTTATTACATGGATTGTGTGAATATTACCTCACTTGCGATATTGCTTACAATGCGGTTATGCCTCTATGTCATGCTTCGACACGTGGGAGATATAGCCGCATCGTGGGCGTTACAGGTTCTTTGGCTTCTTTTTTGTTTCATAGTCTCCATCCTTCTTTCCTCACATGGGACAATGCTCTAATAATGATGATCATCACACTTTTATTTACTCATAACTCAATGTTACAACTCGATATTAGAACAAAAATATGACTCTATGTGAATGCCTCCGACGCTGTACCGGGATATGCGATGAATCAAGAGCGACATGTATGAAAGAATTATGAAAGTGGCTTTGCCACAAATACGATGTCAACTACATGATCATGCAAAGCAATATGACAATGATGGAGCGTGTCATAATAAACGGAACGGTGGAAAGTTGCATGGCAATATATCTCGGAATGGCTATGGAAATGCCATAATAGGTAGGTATGGTGGCTGTTTTGAGGAAGATATAAGGAAGCTTATGTGTGATAGAGTGTATCGTATCATGGGGTTTGGATGCACCGGGGAAGTTTGCACCAATTCTCAATGTGAGAAAGCGCAATGCACGGTACCGTAGAGGCTAGCAAATTGCAGAAAGGTAAGAGTGCATATGATCCATGGACTCACATTAGTTATAAAGAACTCATATACTTATTGCAAAAGTTTATTAGCCCTCGTAGAAAAGTACTACTACGCATGCCCCTAGAGGGATAGATTGGTAGGAAAACACCATCCCTCGTCCCCGACCGCCACTCATAAGGAAAGCACTCAAAGAACACCCCATGCTTCAAATTTGTCACACAACGTTTACCATACGTGCATTCTACGGGACTTGCCAACTTGAACACAAGTATTCTTCAATTTTACAATTACCCAATTAGCATGATTCTAACATTACCACCTTTATATCTCAAAACATCTATCAAGTATCATAGTATTCAATGCACTCTATATGAAAGTTTTTATCATACCCATCTTGAAAGCCTATCATATTAGGACTAATTTTATAGCCAAAGCAAATTACCATGCTATTCTAAAAGACTCTCAAAATGATATAAGTGAAGCATGAGAGATCAATAATATCTATTGATGAGGACATCAATACAATTGTTGCACCCACAGCCCCTGCTGCTATAAATACTGGACCAATTACTAGAGCTCGTGCACGCCAACTAAATTACCAGGTACTTTCATTTCTTGGTAATGATTCTAATGTTCATGAGAATATGATGCTGCCTAAATTGGATACATTTGTTTTGCTTACAAATGAAGGGCCTAGCTTGGAGAAGGATGAACATTGGATTAAGAACAAGCATGGAGATGATGGCATGCGCAAGGGGAACAAGAACGGAGTTACAAGTGATGATTTGAGGACTTTGAAGCCACCATAATGGGTGCATGAAGCCTTGGACGAAATATACAAGATGCCACTTCATAAATTTCGTCCCGAGGCTATTATAGGTGCTGCGTCACCTTATTATTGGGCCAGGCCCATGTAATTTCGAAATACATAAGTATAGGCTATTTTTAGAGTCCGTATGTGTGGGGAAACAAGAGATAGGGTTGATTTCGGACCCCTCCACCAAGGGTCACGAAATTCCCCCCTCTTCCTCCATATATACAGCCCTTAGGGCATCGTTTAGACTTTGGGTTTTGTTTAGATTAAAAGTTCGCCATAGCTGCAACTTCGCGTACTTCGTTTGTGTTCAACGACCAGACAAAGGCGTCACAGAACCCCACCTTGATCAATCAAGCTTTCATCTTATATTCGCAATATCCAGATTGCAATCTCAGTTTCTTGCTTGTTCTTCGTTTGCTCGCAGGAAACAGACCCTCGTGGTCAGGTTGATCATGCTCCGGCGTGGTCAATAACCTCTCGGAGTTGATTTAACGATTGCTAAGGCGCGACGTCCTCGCACGTTCGTAGTCGGATCGTCAAAGTCGACTTCCACCAAAGCGATATCCATCATCTCATCGAAAGACGGGACACCTTTGCCTCTATCAAGTGGTATCAGATTTCCAGGTTGCTCGGTGAGATTTTACAGTTTTTCGTAGTTTAGATCGAGTCTGTTCTTCATACCTACAGTCCACGAAAAAGCCACAAAAAAATTTATTAGGGTTAGTTCATCATATCCGAACCAATCTGAGCCTTTGCATAATCTTTTTAGGGTTTTGCTTTGTTGAATTTGCGGTTGCATCGTCGTGTCTAGTTGCTGGTCTTAGAGTCTAGTCTTTTAGAGTTTCGAGTTCTGGTCATAAGTTGTCACGCCATTGCCGCACCATCATCATCGCCCCTGCCATCTACCACCACCGCTTATCCGCCACCGCTTCGAATCCGTATCCATATACCACCACCGCTGTCATATACTACCACCGCTGCCATCTACCACCATATATCCACCACCAATCCGAGTTCGTGTCATATTAGGTTTGTTTTCGAGATCCACCTAGATTCCGATTCGTGTTACCTTGCCGGAGTAGGTTTCGAAAAAAAAATCTGGCCCAAAATTTACTGGAAACCACCCTCCGTTTAGGCCCAAAACTTTTCGAAAACGCATTTTTCGAAAAAATTTCTAGCTATCCTATTTTTAGGTGTTTCTGAGTGTTTTCAGACAGGTGCCATTATAGGAAGTTTTTTTTGACCCGTTTCCAGTTTTTGGGTCCGGGCAGTCGAAAAAAAAATTGGTCGAAAAAATTTCGTGCCCATCCTGTCAGTTTGACCTAGGAAGAGTTTTGAGACACTCGCCATTATAGTGATTTTTCGCAAAAAAAAACAGCGCAAAAAAAAACAGCGCAAAAAAAAAGCGAAAAAAAATATCCAGAGTGTGCTTTTCCCTTGTTTACGTGTCGCGCCGTGATTTTGTTGGTGTTCTAGGCTCGCGTCTCTAGCACAGTCTAGCCTAGGACCAGCACAGTACCGTCGTTGAGCGTTTATTCCACTTTGCATCTCTGAATTGATTATTGCTGACCCTTTTTGCTACCATATTATAAGCCTTCCCAGCTCCACATACATCTACGTCGTGCGTTTGACTCTCCCTGGTAATCGCTCTATCCAAGCTTTGAGAGTTTTTGACTACAATGGTTGCCGATCACCGCCTGCTGCAGGGTAAGAACTGGTAAGAATTTGAGATTTGCTTGACGGATTTGTGACACCCACCACCACCTCTTGTTAGTAGTTTGTAGGATCATATTCTTGTGTGTTTCTATTGCTGCTAACCATGCCAGGATCACAAGCCGACGAGACTGACTGGGAGAACTTGACGAACAAGGAGCTTCATGATACGTTTCAGCAAATGATGAGTGTACAGGTGCAAGATGTGATAAACAGATTTGAAGAGGCCATGGAGAAGATAGATGGCATGGAGAAGATGTTTGAAACAAAGCTCGATAACAAGTTTGCTGAATTGCTTTCGCGTTTTCCACCACCACCACCGGCTGCTCCTTCCGCACCTCTGCAACCACAGCAACAACACCGACTACCTCCACGTCGGGAAACAGCCCTCCGCCGAGCGAGCCGTGTCCCTCTTCAATCGGGCCAAACTGCTGGTGCTGCTGTTGATACTTCTGTGGATCCTGCTGCTGATGCGGAGGAGGATGATTATGTGGGAGATTACGAGGATGAGGTTGCTCAAAGTCAGAACTACGTGCAACCACCTGCACCACAACCACCAGGTCGTCCACATGCAAATAATCACAATGGTAGGGCTTTCCCTCAGGTACGAGATCATGACCATCTTCCTAAACTGAAATTGAATATTCCACCTTTCGAGGGTAGATATGTTCCTGATATATATCTTACTTGGGAGTTAGAAACTGAACAACGATTTACATGTTTACAATATCCCGAGGAGAGACGGGTTGCCGCTGCTGTTTGTGCTTTCACTAGTTTTGCATGTGTATGGTGGTCTGAACATTGTAGATTATATCCTATTCCAACTACTTGGGCTGCTTTGAAAACTGCTATGCGTACTCGTTGGGTTCCACCATATTATCAACGTGAATTGCTTCAGAAATTACAGCGCTTAAGACAAGGAAAAAATTCTGTAGAAGAATATTATCAGGAATTACAAACTGGCATGATTAGATGTGGTATTGTTGAGGGGAATGAAGCTATGCTTGCACGTTTTCTGGGTGGATTAAATATAGAGATTCAGACCATTCTAGACTATAAGGAGTATACGAATATCACTCGTTTATTCCATCTTGCTTGTAAAGCTGAACGTGAAGTGCAGGATCGACAAGCATTGGCGCGAACTAACTTTTCTGCAGGCCGACCTTCATCATGGACACCGCGTGCATCTTCTACTTCAACTGCACCAGCAACTCAATCAGGTGTCTCCTCCAGTCGTGATACAAGAAAACAGGCACAACCACCATTATCTGCCAAGAGCGCACCTGCTGGGCCTGCACAGAGTTCTGCTTCTTCCATGGCATCAACAGGGCACACAAGTGATATTATTTGTCGTCGTTGTAAGGGAGGAGGTCATTATGCGAGAGAATGCAAATCTCCGCGTGTGATGATTGCTACCGCGGATGGTGGATATGAGTCCGCTAGTGACAATGATGAGGAGACTTTGGCTCTTATTACACGTGAAGAACATGGTGGAGATGATTCTGATCATGAGACGCAATACATGGCTCCTGAAGACGCTGACAGGTATGAATGTTTAGTTGCTCAATGTGTTTTGAGTGTGCAGGTCACACAAGCTGAGCAAAATCAGAGGCACAATTTGTTCCATACCAAGGGAGTTGTGAAAGAACGTTCTGTGCGCGTCATCATAGATGGAGGGAGCTGCAACAACTTGGCTAGCATGGAGATGGTGGAGAAGCTTTCTCTCACCACAAGACCACATCCACATCCTTACTACATCCAATGGTTCAACAACAGCGGCAAGGTTAAGGTAACACGTACTGTTCGTGTGCATTTTAGTATCTCTACATATGCTGATTATGTTGATTGTGATGTGGTACCTATGCAAGCATGTTCCTTATTACTTGGTAGACCGTGGCAATTTGATAAAAATTCTGTACACCATGGTAGAAACAATCACTATACTCTTGTTCATAAGGATAAAAATATTACTTTGCTTCCTATGACTCCTGAACCATTTTGAAAGATGATATTAATAGAGCTAATAAAGCAAAACAGGAGACAAATAAGAGTGAAAATCAGATTGTGGCAAAAGAATTTGAGCAACAAATGAAGCCTAATAATAAACCATCTAGTGTTGCTTCTGAAATTAAATTGAAAAGTGCATGTTTATTTGCCACCAAATCTGATATTGATGAGCTAGATTTCAGCAAATTTGTTGGCTATGCTTTTGTGTGCAAAGAGGCATTATTTTCATTCGAGGACGTGCCTTCCTCTTTGCCTCCTGCTGTCACTAACATTTTGCAGGAGTTCGCTGACGTCTTTCAACAAGACGTGCCACCGGGATTACCGCCTATTCGAGGGATTGAGCATCAGATTGACTTAATTCCCGGTGCTTCACTGCCAAACCGTGCACCATACCGTACCAATCCAGAGGAGACGAAGGAGATTATGCGTCAAGTACAAGAGCTTCTCGACAAAGGTTATATACGCGAATCCCTGAGTCCTTGTGCTGTTCCTATTATTCTAGTGCCGAAAAAGGATGGTACATCACGTATGTGTGTTGATTGTAGAGGCATTAATAATATTACTATTCGTTATCGTCATCCTATTCCTAGGCTAGATGATATGCTCGATGAATTGAGTGGCTCTACAATATTCTCCAAAGTTGATTTGCGTAGTGGATACCATCAAATTCGTATGAAATTGGGAGATGAATGGAAAACAGCATTCAAAACTAAGTTTGGATTATATGAGTGGTTAGTCATGCCTTTTGGGTTAACTAATGCACCTAGTACTTTCATGAGATTAATGAACGAAGTTTTACGTGCTTTCATTGGACGATTTGTGGTAGTTTACTTTGATGACATATTGATTTATAGCAGATCTTTGGAAGAACATTTGGAACATTTACGTGCTGTTTTTATTGCTCTACATGATGCACGTTTGTTTGGTAACCTTGGGAAGTGCACCTTTTGCACCGACCGAGTATCTTTTCTTGGCTATGTTGTTACTCCACAGGGAATTGAAGTTGATAAAGCCAAAATTGAAGCTATTGAGAGTTGGCCGCAACCCAAAACGGTCACACAAGTGAGGAGTTTTCTTGGCCTCGCTGGATTCTATAGGCGTTTTGTGAGAGATTTCAGCACCATTGCTGCACCTCTCAATGAGCTTACAAAGAAAGATGTGCCTTTTCTTTGGGGTACCACACAGGAAGAAGCCTTCTCGGTATTGAAAGATAAGTTGACACATGCTCCTTTACTCCAACTTCCTGATTTTAATAAGACTTTTGAGCTTGAATGTGATGCTAGTGGAATTGGATTAGGCGGTGTGTTATTACAAGATGGCAAACCTGTTGCATACTTTTCTGAAAAATTGAGTGGGCCTAGTCTGAATTATTCTACTTATGATAAAGAATTATATGCTCTTGTTCGGACTTTATAAACATGGCAACATTATTTATGGCCCAAAGAATTTGTTATACATTCTGATCATGAATATTTGAAACATATTAAAAGTCAAGCTAAACTGAATCGTACACATGCTAAATGGGTTGAATTCATTGAAACTTTTCCTTATGTCATTAAACACAAGAAGGGAAAAGAAAATGTTATTGCTGATGCATTGTCTCGCCGCTATACTATGCTTTCACAACTTGACTTCAAAATATTTGGTTTGGAGACCATCAAAGATCAATATGTGCATGATGCTGATTTTAAAGATGTAATGCAGAATTGTAAAGAAGGAAAAATGTGGAACAAGTTCGTCGTTAACGATGGATTTGTGTTTCGTGCTAACAAGCTATGCATTCCAGCTAGCTCCGTTCGTCTTTTGTTGTTGCAGGAGGCGCATGGAGGAGGATTAATGGGACACTTTGGCATGAAGAAGATGGAGGACGTACTTGCTACACATTTCTTTTGGCCAAAGATGAGACGGTATGTTGAGCGTTTTATTGCTCGCTGCACTACATGTCAAAAAGCTAAGTCACGACTCAATCCTCATGGTTTATATATGCCTTTGCCTGTACCTAGTGTTCCTTGGGAGGATATATCTATGGACTTTGTTTTAGGTTTATCTCAAACAAAGAAGGGGAGGGATAGCATATTTGTTGTCGTGGATAGTTTCTCGAAAATGGCACATTTTATACCATGTCATAAAAAGCGATGATGCTGTTAATGTTGCTGATTTGTTCTTTCGTGAAATTATTCGCTTGCATGGTGTGCCAAATACTATTGTTTCAGATCGTGATACTAAATTTCTTAGCCACTTTTGGAGATGTTTATGGGCTAAGTTGGGGACTAAACTGCTTTTTAGTACTACTTGTCACCCCCAAACTGATGGACAAACTGAAGTAGTCAATAGAACGTTGTCTACTATGCTTAGGGCTGTTTTGAAGAATAATAAGAAAATGTGGGAGGAATGCTTGCCTCATATCGAATTTGCTTATAATCGTTCATTGCATTCTACTACTAAGATGTGCCCTTTTGAAGTTGTGTATGGTTTCCTACCTCGTGCACCTATTGATTTGTTGCCTCTTCCATCTTCGGAGAAGGTTAATTTTGATGCTAAACAACGTGCTGAATTGATTTTAAAAATGCATGAGTTAACTAAGGAAAACATTGAGCGTATGAATGCTAAATATAAACTTGCTGGAGATAAGGGTAGAAAACATGTTGTGTTTGCACCTGGAGATCTTGTTTGGTTACATTTGCGTAAGGATAGATTTCTGAATTTGCGCAAATCAAAGTTAATGCCACGTGCTGATGGTCCCTTTAAGGTGTTAGAAAAAATAAATGATAATGCATATAAACTTGAGCTGCCTGCAGATTTTGGGGTTAGTCCCACTTTTAACATTGCAGATTTGAAGCCTTATTTGGGTGAGGAAGATGAACTTCCGTCGAGGACGACTTTATTTCAAGAAGGGGAGGATGATGAGGACATCAATACAATTATTACACCCACAGCCCCTGCTGCTATAAATACTGGACCAATTACTAGGGCTCGTGCACGCCAACTAAATTACCAGGTACTTTCGTTTCTTGGTAATGATTCTAATGTTCATGAGAATATGATGCTGCCTAAATTGGATACATTTGTTTTGCTTACAAATGAAGGGCCTAGCTTGGACAAGGATGAACATTGGATTAAGAACAAGCATGGACATGATGGCATGCGCAAGGGGAACAAGAACGGAGTTACAAGTGATGATTTCAGGACTTTGAAGCCACCATAATGGGTGCATGAAGCATTGGACGAAATATACAAGATGCCACTTCATAAATTTCGTCCCGAGGCTATTATAGGTGCTGCGTCACCTTATTATTGGGCCAGGCCCATGTCATTTCGAAATACATAAGTATAGGCTATTTTTAGAGTCCGTATGTGTGGGGAAACAAGAGATAGGGTTGATTTCGGACCCCTCCACCAAGGGTCACGAAATTCCCCCCTCTTCCTCCATATATACAGCCCTTAGGGCATCGTTTAGACTTTGGGTTTTGTTTAGATTAAAAGTTCGCCATAGCTGCAACTTCGCGTACTTCGTTTGTGTTCAACGACCAGACAAAGGCGTCATAGAACCCCACCTTGATCAATAAAGCTTTCATCTTATATTCGCAATATCCAGATTGCAATCTCAGTTTCTTGCTTGTTCTTCGTTTGCTCGCAGGAAACAGACCCTCGTGGTCAGGTTGATCGTGCTCCGGCGTGGAAAATAACCTCTCGGAGTTGATTTAGCGATTGCTAAGGCGCGACGTCCTCGCACGTTCGTAGTCGGATCGTCAAAGTCGACTGCCACAAAAGCGATATCCATCATCTCATCGAAAGACGGGACACCTTTGCCTTTATCAAGTGGTATCAGATTTCCAGGTTGCTCGGTGAGATTTTAAAGTTTTTCGTAGTTTAGATCGAGTATGTTCTTCATACCTATAGTCCACGAAAAAGCCACAAAAAAATTAGGGTTAGTTCATCATATCCGAACCAATCTGAGCCTTTGCATAATCTTTTTAGGGTTTTGCTTTGTTGAATTTGCGGTTGCATCGTCGTGTCTAGTTGCTGGTCTTAGAGTCTAGTCTTTTAGAGTTTCGAGTTCTGGTCATAAGTTGTCACGCCGCCGCCGCACCATCATCATCACCCCTGCCATCTACCACCACCACTTATCTGCCACCGCTTCGAATCCGTATCCATATACCACCACAGCTGTTGGTGCTGTTGTTGATACTTCTGTGGCTCCTGCTGCTGATGTGGAGGAGGAAGATTATGTGGGAGATTACGAGGATGAGGTTGCTCAAAATCAGAACTACGTGCAACCACCAGCACCACCACCAGCAGGCCGACCTCAGGTATATATTCGTAATGGTAGGCCTGCACCACCACCTCAGGTACGAGATGACATCCATATTCCTAAACTGAAATTGAATATTCCACCATTTGAGGGTAGATATGTTCCTGATATATATCTTACTTGGGAGTTAGAAACTGAACAACGTTTTACATGTTTACAATATCCCGAGGAGAGACGGGTTGCTGCTGCTGTTTGTGCTTTCACTAGTTTTGCATGTGTCTGGTGGTCTGAACATTGTAGATTATATCCTATTCCAACTACTTGGGCTGCTTTGAAAACTGCTATGCGTACGCGTTGGGTTCCACCATATTATCAACGTGAATTGCTTCAAAAATTGCAGCGTTTAAGACAAGGAAAAAATTATGTAGAAGAATATTATCAGGAATTACAAACTGGCATGATTCAATGTGGTATTGTTGAGGAGAATGAAGCTATGCTTGCACGTTTTCTGGGTGGATTAAATAGAGAGATTCAGACCATTCTAGACTATAAGGAGTATACTAATATCACTCGTTTATTCCATCTTGCTTGTAAAGCTGAACGTGAAGTGCAGGATCGACAAGCATTGGCGCGAACTAACTTTTCTGCAGGCCGACCTTCATCATGGACACCGCGTGCATCTTCTACTTCAACTGCACCAGCACCTCAATCAGGTGCCTCCTACTGATGAGGACACCAATACCATTGTTACACCCACAGCCCCTACTGCTACATATACGGGACCAATTACTAGAGCTCGCGCACGCCAATTAAATTATCAGGTACTTTCGTTTCTTGGTAATGATTCTAATGTTCATGAGAATATGATGCTGCCTAAATTGGATACATTTGTTTTGCTTACAAATGAAGGGCCTAGCTTGGAGAAGGATGAACATTGGAGCAAGAACAAGCATGGAGATGATGCCATGCACAAGGGGAACAAGAACGGAGTTACAAGTGATGATTTCAGGACTTTGAAGCCACCATAATGGGTGCATGAAGCCATGGACGAAATATACAAGATGCCACTTCATAAATTTCGTCCCGAGGCTATTATAGGTGCCGCGTCACCTTTTTATTGGGCCAGGCCCATGTAATTTCGAAATACATAAGTATAGGCTATTTTTAGAGTCCGTATGTGTGGGGAAACAAGAGATAGGGTTGATTTCGGACCCCTCCACCAAGGGCCACGAAATTCCCCCTCTCTTCCTCCATATATACAGCCCTTAGGGCACCGTTTAGACTTTGGGTTTTGTTTAGATTAAAAGTTCGCCATAGCTGCAACTTCGCGTACTTCGTTTGTGTTCAACGACCAGACAAAGGCGTCACAGAACCCCACCTTGATTAATAAAGCTTTCATCTTATATTCGCAATATCCAGATTGCAATCTTAGTTTCTTGCTTGTTCTTCGTTTGCTCGCAGGAAACAGACCCTCGTGGTCAGGTTGATCGTGCTCCGGCGTGGTCAATAACCTCTCGGAGTTGGTTTAGCGATTGCTAAGGCGCGACGTCCTCGCACGTTTGTAGTCGGATCGTCAAAGTCGACTTCCACCAAAGTGATATCCATCATCTCATCGAAAGACGGGACACCTTTGCCTCTATCAAGTGGTATTAGATTTCCAGGTTGCTCGGTGAGATTTTACAGTTTTTCGTAGTTTAGATCGAGTCTGTTCTTCATACCTATAGTCCACGAAAAAGCCAAAAAAAAATTAGGGTTAGTTCATCCCATCCGAACCAATCTGAGCCTTGCATAATCTTTTCTGTATTTGCTTTGTTGAATTTGCGGTTGCATCGTCGTGTCCAGTTGCTGGTCTTAGCGTCTAGTCTTTTAGAGTTTCAAGTTCTGTTCACAGGTTGTCACGTCGCTGCTGCCATATATCACCACCGCATCATCATCGTCGCTGTTGCCATATACCACCACCACATATTCACCGCCAATCCGAATCCATATACGCCACCACATATCCGCCGCCATCACGCCAATCCGAGTTCACCTGCAACATATATCCGCCACCTGTCCGTGTTCCACCAGATTCATCTCCGCCACCAGTCCGAGTTCCACCAGATTCATCTCCACCACCAGTCCTAGTCCGAGTCCAGTAATTGTTGCATTGTTCTCGATTTCCAGATCACGCGACACTCTGAGTCGTGACAGAGAAGGACTCCCCAACTTTCGAGCCATCCGCAGAAGAAAAATAGTTCCAATTTCAAAAAAAAACTAAGTCTGGAAAATTCTGGCTAGGCAGTTTTTAGACCATTTGTAGACTTTTTCGAAAAAAATTTGTTGCGGAGCAAAAAAAAAAGGAAAAAAAGTGCAAAAAAAGAGAAAAAAAATTCAGAGTGTGCTCCTCCCTTGTTTACGTGCCGCGCCGTGATTTTGTTGGTGTTCTAGGCTCGCGTCTCTAGCACAGTCTAGCCTAGGACCAGCACAGTACCGTCGTTGAGCGTTTATTCAACTTTGCATCTCTGAATTGATTATTGCTGACCCTTTTTGCTACCATATTATAAGCCTTCCCAGCTCCACATACATATACGTCGTGCGTTTGACTCTCCCTGGTAATCGCTCTATCCAAGCTTTGAGAGTTTTTGACTACAACGGTTGCCGATCACCGCCTGCTGCTGGGTAAGAACTGGTAAGAATTTGAGATTTGCTTGACGGATTTGTGACACCCACCACCTCCTCTTGTTAGTAGTCTGTAGGATCATATTCTTGTGTGTTTCTATTGCTGCTAACCATGCCAGGATCACAAGCCGACGAGACTGACTGGGAGAACATGACGAATAAGGATTTGCATGATAAATTTCAGCAAATGATGAGTGGACAGGTGCAAGATGTGCTAAACAGATTTGACGAGGCCATGGAGAAGATAGATGGCATGGAGAAGACGTTCGAAACAAAGCTCGATAACAAGTTTAATGAATTGCTCGCGCGTCTTCCACCACCACCACCCGCTGCACCTAACGCACCTCTCCAACAACAACAACAACGACTACCTCCACGTCGCGAAACAGACCTCCGCCGAGCAAGCTGTGTTCCTCTTGCGTTTGGCCAAACTGTTGGTGCTGCTGTTGATACTTCTATGGCTCCTGCTGCTGATGCGGAAGAGGATGATTATGTGGGAGATTATGAGGATGAGGTTGATCAAAATCAGCACTACATGCAGCCACCTGTACCACCACCAGCAGGTCGACCTCAGGTATATATTCGTAATGGTAGGCCTGCACCACCACCTCAGGTACGAGATGATGTCCATATTCCTAAACTGAAATTGAATATTCCACCATTTGAGGGTAGATATGTTCCTGATATATATCTTACTTGGGAGTTAGAAACTGAACAGCGATTTACATGTTTACAATATCCTGAGGTGAGACGAGTTGCTGCTGCTGTTTGTGCTTTCACTAGTTTTGCATGTGTATGGTGGTCTGAACATTGTAGATTATATCCTATTCCAACTACTTGGGCTGCTTTGAAAACTGCTATGCGTACGCGTTGGGTTCCACCATATTATCAACGTGAATTGCTTCAAAAATTGCAGCGTTTAAGACAAGGGAAAAATTCTATAGAAGAGTATTATCAGGAATTACAAACTGGCATGATTAGATGTGGTATTGTTGAGGAGAATGAAGCTATGCTTGCACATTTTCTGGGTGGATTAAATAGAGAGATTCAGACCATTCTAGACTATAAGGAGTATACTAATATCACTCGTTTATTCCATCTTGCTTGTAAAGCTGAACGTGAAGTGCAGGATCGACAAGCATTGGGGCGAACTAACTTTTCTGCAGGCCGACCTTCATCATGGACACCACGTGCATCTTCTACTTCAACTGCACCAGCACCTCCATCCGGTGCCACCTCCAGCCGTGATACAAGAAAACAGACACAACCACCATTATCTGCCAAGAGCGCACCTGCTGGGCCTGCACAGAGTTCTTCTTCTTCCATGGCATCAACAGGGCACACAAGTGATATTATTTGTCTTCGTTGTAAGGGAGGAGGTCATTATGCGAGAGAATGCAAATCTCCGCGTGTGATGATTGCTACCGCGGATGGTGGATATGAGTCTGCTAGTGACTATGATGAGGAGACTTTGGCTCTTATTACATGTGAAGAACATGGTGGAGATGATTCTGATCATGAGACGCAATACATGGCTCCTGAAGACACTGACATGTATGAATGTTTAGTTGCTCAACGTGTTTTGAGTGTGCAGATCGCACAAGCTGAGCAAAATCAGAGGCACAATTTGTTCCATACCAAGAGAGTTGTGAAGGAACATTCTGTGCACGTCATCATAGACGGAGGGAGCTGCAACAACTTGGCTAGCATGGAGATGGTGGAGAAGCTTTCTCTCACCAGAAGACCACATCCACATCCTTACTACATCCAATGGTTCAACAACAGCGGCAAGGTTAAGGTAACACGTACTGTTCGTGGCATTTTAGTATCTCTACATATGCTGATTATGTTGATTGTGATGTGGTACCTACGCAAGCATGTTCCTTATTACTTGGTAGACCATGGCAATTTGATAAAAAATTCTGTACACCATGGTAGAAACAATCACTATACTCTTGTTCATAAGGATAAAAATATTACTTTGCTTCCTATGACTCCTGATTCCATTTTGAAAGATGATATTAGTAGAGCTAATAAAGCGAAACAGGAGACGAATAAGAGTGAAAATCAGATTGTGGCAAAAGAATTTGAGCAACAAATGAAGCCTAATAATAAACCATCTAGTGTTGCTTCTGAAATTAAATTGAAAAGTGCATGTTTATTTGCCACCAAATCTAATATTGATGAGCTAGATTTCAGCAAATCTGTTTGCTATGCTTTTGTGTGCAAAGAGGCATTATTTTCATTCGAGGACGTGCCTTCCTCTTTGCCTCCTGCTGTCACTAACATTTTGCAGGAGTTCGCTGACGTCTTTCCACAAGACGTGCCATCGGGATTACCGCCTATTCGAGGGATTGAGCATCAGATTGACTTAATTCCCGGTGCTTCACTGCCAAACCGTGCACCATACCGTACCAATCCAGAGGAGACGAAGGAGATTATGCGTCAAGTACAAGAGCTTCTCGACAAAGGTTATATACGCGAATCCCTGAGTCCTTGTGCTGTTCCTATTATTCTAGTGCCGAAAAAGGATGGTACATCACGTATGTGTGTTGATTGTAGAGGCATTAATAATATTACTATTCATTATCATCATCCTATTCCTAGGCTAGATGATATGCTTGATGAATTGAGTGGCTCTACAATATTCTCCAAAGTTGATTTGCGTAGTGGATACCATCAAATTCGTATGAAATTGGGAGATGAATGGAAAACAACATTCAAAACTAAGTTTGGATTATATGAGTGGTTAGTCATGCCTTTTGGGTTAACTAATGCACCTAGTACTTTCATGAGATTAATGAACGAAGTTTTACGTGCTTTCATTGGACGATTTGTGGTAGTTTACTTTGATGACATATTGATTTATAGCAGATCTTTGGAAGAACATTTGGAACATTTACGTGCTGTTTTTATTGCTCTATGTGATGCACGTTTGTTTGGTAACCTTGGGAAGTGCACCTTTTGCACCGACCGAGTATCTTTTCTTGGCTATGTTGTTACTCCACAGGGAATTGAAGTTGATAAAGCCAAGATTGAAGCTATTGAGAGTTGGCCGCAACCCAAAACAGTCACACAAGTGAGGAGTTTTCTTGGCCTCGCTGGATTCTATAGGCGTTTTGTGAGAGATTTCAGCACCATTGCTGCACCTCTCAATGAGCTTACAAAGAAAGATGTGCCTTTTCTTTGGGGTACCGCACAGGAAGAAGCCTTCTCGGTATTGAAAGATAAGTTGACACAGGCTCCTTTACTCCAACTTCCTGATTTTAATAAGACTTTTGAGCTTGAATGTGATGCTAGTGGAATTGGATTAGGCGGTGTGTTATTACAAGATGGCAAACCTGTTGCATACTTTTCTGAAAAATTGAGTGGGCCTAGTCTGAATTATTCTACTTATGATAAAGAATTATATGCTCTTGTTCGGACTTTAGAAACATGGCAACATTATTTATGGCCCAAAGAATTTGTTATACATTCTGATCATGAATCTTTGAAACATATTAAAAGTCAAGCTAAACTGAATCGTAGACATGCTAAATGGGTTGAATTCATTGAGACTTTTCCTTATGTCATTAAACACAAGAAGGGAAAAGAAAATGTTATTGCTGATGCATTGTCTCGCCGCTATACTATGCTTTCACAACTTGACTTCAAAATATTTGGTTTGGAGACCATCAAAGATCAATATGTGCATGATGCTGATTTTAAAGATGTAATGCAGAATTGTAAAGAAGGAAGAATGTGGAACAAGTTCGTCGTTAACTATGGATTTGTGTTTCGTGCTAACAAGCTATGCATTCCAGCTAGCTCCGTTCGTCTTTTGTTGTTGCAGGAGGCGCATGGAGGAGGATTAATGGGACACTTTGGCGTGAAGAAGACGGAGGACGTACTTGCTACACATTTCTTTTGGCCAAAGATGAGACGGGATGTTGAGCGTTTTATTGCTCGATGCACTACATGTCAAAAAGCTAAGTCACGACTCAATCCTCATGGTTTATATATGCCTTTGCCTGTACCTAGTGTTCCTTGGGAGGATATATCTATGGACTTTGTTTTAGGTTTACCTCGAACAAAGAAGGGGAGGGATAGCATATTTGTTGTCGTGGATAGATTCTCGAAAATGGCACACTTTATACCATGTCATAAAAGCGATGATGCTGTTAATGTTGCTGATTTGTTCTTTCGTGAAATTATTCGCTTGCATGGTGTGCCAAATACTATTGTTTCTGATCGTGATACTAAATTTCTTAGCCACTTTTGGAGATGTTTATGGGCTAAGTTGGGGACTAAACTGCTTTTTAGTACTACTTGTCACCCCTAAACTGATGGACAAACTGAAGTAGTCAATAGAACGTTGTCTACTATGCTTAGGGCTATTTTGAAGAATAATAAGAAAATGTGGGAGGAATGCTTGCCTCATATTGAATTTGCTTATAATCGTTCATTGCATTCTACTACTAAGATGTGCCCTTTTGAAGTTGTGTATGGTTTCCTACCTCGTGCACCTATTGATTTGTTGCCTCTTCCATCTTCGGAGAAGGTTAATTTTGATGCTAAACAACGTGCTGAATTGATTTTAAAAATGCATGAGTTAACTAAGGAAAACATTGAGCGTATGAATGCTAAATATAAACTTGCTGGAGATAAGGGTAGAAAACATGTTGTGTTTGCACCTGGAGATCTTGTTTGGTTACATTTGCGTAAGGATAGATTTCCTGATTTACGCAAATCAAAGCTAATGCCACGTGCTGATGGTCCCTTTAAGGTGTTAGAGAAAATAAATGATAATGCATATAAACTTGAGCTGCCTGCAGATTTTGGGGTTAGTCCCACTTTTAACATTGCAGATTTGAAGCCTTATTTGGGTGAGGAAGATGAGTTTCCGTCGAGGACGACTTCATTTCAAGAAGGGGAGGATGATGAGGACATCAATACCATTGTTACACCCACAGCCCCTACTGCTACATATACGGGACCAATTACTATAGCTCGTGCACGCCAATTAAATTATCAGGTACTTTCGTTTCTTGGTAATGATTCTAATGTTCATGAGAATATGATGCTGCCTAAATTGGATACATTTGTTTTGCTTACAAATGAAGGGCCTAGCTTGGAGAAGGATGAACATTGGAGCAAGAACAAGCATGGAGATGATGCCATGCGCAAGGGGAACAAGAACGGAGTTACAAGTGATGATTTCAGGACTTTGAAGCCACCATAATGGGTGCATGAAGCCATGGACGAAATATACAAGATGCCACTTCATAAATATTGTCCCGAGGCTATTATAGGTGCTGCGTCACCTTTTTAATGGGCCAGGCCCATGTAATTTCGAAATACATAAGTATAGGCTATTTTTAGAGTCCGTATGTGTGGGGAAACAAGAGATAGGGTTGATTTCGGACCCCTCCACCAAGGGCCACGAAATTCCCCCTCTCTTCCTCCATATATACAGCCCTTAGGGCACCGTTTAGACTTTGGGTTTTGTTTAGATTAAAAGTTCGCCTTAGCTGCAACTTCGCGTACTTCGTTTGTGTTCAACGACCAGACAAAGGCGTCATAGAACCCCATCTTGATCAATAAAGCTTTCATCTTATATTCGCAATATCCAGATTGCAATCTTAGTTTCTTGCTTGTTCTTCGTTTGCTCGCAGGAAACAGACCCTCGTGGTCAGGTTGATCGTGCTCCGGCGTGGTCAATAACCTCTTGGAGTTGGTTTAGCGATTGCTAAGGCGCGACGTCCTCGCACGTTCGTAGTCGGATCGTCAAAGTCGACTTCCACCAAAGCGATATCCATCATCTCATCGAAAGACGGGACACCTTTGCCTCTATCACCTACAGCCGTGATACAAGAAAACAGGAACAACCACCATTATCTGCCAAGAGCGCACCTGCCGGGCCTGCACAGAGTTCTTCTTCTTCCAGGGCATCAACAGGGCACACAAGTGATATTATTTGTCGTCGTTGTAAGGGAGGAGGTCATTATGCGAGAGAATGCAAATCTCCGCGTGTGATGATTGCTACCGAGGGTTGTGGATATGAGTCCGCTAGTGACTATGATGAGGAGACATTGGCTCTTATTACACATGAAGAACATGGTGGAGATGATTCTGATCATGAGACGCAATACATGGCTCCTGAAGACGCTGACAGGTATGAATGTTTAGTTGCTCAACGTGTTTTGAGTGTGCAGGTCACACAAGTTGAGCAAAATCAGAGGCACAATTTGTTCCATACCAAGGGAGTTGTGAAGGAACGTTCTGTGCGTGTCATAATAGACGGAGGGAGCTGCAACAATTTGGCTAGCATGGAGATGGTGGAGAAGCTTTCTCTCACCACAAGACCACATCCACATCCTTACTACATCCAATGGTTCAACAACAGCGGCAAGGTTAAGGTAACACGTACTGTTCGTGTGCATTTTAGTATCTCTACATATGCTGATTATGTTGATTGTGATGTGGTACCTATGCAAGCATGTTCCTTATTACTTGGTACACCATGGCAATTTGATAAAAATTCTGTACACCATGGTAGAAACAATCACTATACTCTTGTTCATAAGGATAAAAATATTACTTTGCTTCCTATGACTCCTGATTCCATTTTGAAAGATGATATGAATAGAGCTAATAAAGCAAAACAGGAGAAGAATAAGAGTGAAAATTAGATTGTGGCAAAAGAATTTGAGCAACAAATGAAGCCTAATAATAAACCATCTAGTGTTGCTTCTGAAATTAAATTGAAAAGTGCATGTTTATTTGCCACCAAATCTGATATTGATGAGCTAGATTTCAGCAAATCTGTTTGCTATGCTTTTGTGTGCAAAGAGGCATTATTTTCATTCGAGGACGTGCCTTCCTCTTTGCCTCCTGCTGTCACTAACATTTTGCAGGAGTTCGCTGACGTTTTTCCACAAGACGTGCCACCGGGATTACCGCCTATTCGAGGGATTGAGCATCAGATTGACTTAATTCTCGGTGCTTCACTGCCAAACCATGCACCATACCGTACCAATCCAGAGGAGACGAAGGAGATTATGCGTCAAGTACAAGAGCTTCTCGACAAAGGTTATATACGCGAATCCCTTAGTCCTTGTGTTGTTCCTATTATTCTAGTGCCGAAAAAGGATGGTACATCACGTATGTGTGTTGATTGTAGAGGCATTAATAATATTACTATTCGTTATCGTCATCCTATTCCTAGGCTAGATGATATGCTTGATGAATTGAGTGGCTCTACAATATTCTCCAAAGTTGATTTGCGTAGTGGCTACCATCAAATTCGTATGAAATTGGGAGATGAATGGAAAACAGCATTTAAAACTAAGTTTGGATTATATGAGTGGTTAGTCATGCCTTTTGGGTTAACTAATGCACCTAGTACTTTCATGAGATTAATGAACGAAGTTTTACGTGCTTTCATTAGACGATTTGTGGTAGTTTACTTTGATGACATATTGATTTATAGCAGATCTTTGGAAGAACATTTGGAACATTTACGTGCTGTTTTTATTGCTCTACGTGATGCACGTTTGTTTGGTAACCTTGGGAAGTGCACCTTTTGCACCGACCGAGTATCTTTTCTTGGCTATGTTGTTACTCCACAGGGAATTGAAGTTGATAAAGCCAAGATTGAAGCTATTGAGAGTTGGCCGCAGCCTAAAACGGTCACACAAGTGAGGAGTTTTCTTGGCCTCGCTGGATTCTATAGGCGTTTTGTGATGAGGACATCAATACAATTGTTACACCCACAGCCCCTGCTGCTATACATACTGGACCAATTACTAGAGCTCGTGCACGCCAACTAAATTATCAGGTACTTTCGTTTCTTGGTAATGATTCTAATGTTCATGAGAATATGATGCTGCCTAAATTGGATACATTTGTTTTGCTTACAAATGAAGGGCCTAGCTTGGAGAAGGATGAACATTGGAGCAAGAACAAGCATGGAGATGATGGCATGCGCAAGGGGAACAAGAACGGAGTTACAAGTGATGATTTCAGGACTTTGAAGCCACCATAATGGGTGCAGGAAACCTTGGACGAAATATACAACATGCCACTTCATAAATTTCGTCCCGAGGCTATTTTAGGTGCTGCGTCACCTTATTATTGGGCCAGGCCCATGTAATTTCGAAATACATAAGTATAGGCTATTTTTAGAGTCCGTATGTGTGGGGAAACAAGAGATAGGGTTGATTTCGGACCCCTCCACCAAGGGCCACGAAATTCCCCCCTCTTCCTCCATATATACAGCCCTTAGGGCATCGTTTAGACTTTGGGTTTTGTTTAGATTAAAAATTCGCCATAGCTGCAACTTCGCGTACTTCGTTTGTGTTCAACGACCAGACAAAGGCGTCACAGAACCCCACCTTGATCAATAAAGCTTTCATCTTATATTCGCAATATCCAGATTGCAATCTTAGTTTCTTGCTTGTTCTTCGTTTGCTCGAAGGAAACAGACCCTCGTGGTCAGGTTGATCGTGCTCCGGCGTGGTCAATAACCTCTCGGAGTTGGTTTAGCGATTGCTAAGGCGCGACGTCCTCGCACGTTCGTAGTCGGATCGTCAAAGTCGACTTCCACCAAAGCGAAATCCACCATCTCATCGAAAGACGGGACACCTTTGCCTCTATCACCAGAGGAGACGAAGGAGATTATGCGTCAAGTACAAGAGCTTCTCGACAAAGGTTATATACGCGAATCCCTTAGTCCTTGTGCTGTTCCTATTATTCTAGTGCCGAAAAAGGATGGTACATCACGTATGTGTGTTGATTGTAGAGGCATTAATAATATTACTATTCGTTATCGTCATCCTATTCCTAGGCTAGATGATATGCTTGATGAATTGAGTGGCTCTACAGTATTCTCCAAAGTTGATTTGCGTAGTGGCTACCATCAAATTCGTATGAAATTGGGAGATGAATGGAAAACAGCATTTAAAACTAAGTTTGGATTATATGAGTGGTTAGTCATGCCTTTTGGGTTAACTAATGCACCTAGTACTTTCATGAGATTAATGAACGAAGTTTTACGTGCTTTCATTGGACGATTTGTGGTAGTTTACTTTGATGACATATTGATTTATAGCAGATCTTTGGAAGAACATTTGTAACATTTACGTGCTGTTTTTATTGCTCTACGTGATGCACGTTTGTTTGGTAACCTTGGGAAGTGCACCTTTTGCACCGACCGAGTATCTTTTCTTGGCTATGTTGTTACTCCACAGGGAATTGAAGTTGATAAAGCCAAGATTGAAGCTATTGAGAGTTGGCCGCAGCCCAAAACGGTCACACAAGTGAGGAGTTTTCTTGGCCTCGTTGGATTCTATAGGCGTTTTGTGAGAGATTTCAGCACCATTGCTGCACCTCTCAATGAGCTTACAAAGAAAGATGTGCCTTTTCTTTGGGGTACCGCACAGGAAGAAGCCTTCACGGTATTGAAAGATAAGTTGACACATGCTCCTTTACTCCAACTTCCTGATTTTAATAAGACTTTTGAGCCTGAATGTGATGCTAGTGGAATTGGATTAGGAGGTGTATTATTACAAGATGGCAAACCTGTTGCATACTTTTCTGAAAAATTGAGTGGGCCTAGTCTGAATTATTCTACTTATGATAAAGAATTATATGCTCTTGCTCGGACTTTAGAAACATGGCAACATTATCTATGGCCCAAAGAATTTGTTATACATTCTGATCATGAATCTTTGAAACATATTAAAAGTCAAGCTAAACTGAATCGTAGACATGCTAAATGGGTTGAATTCATTGAGACTTTCCCTTATGTCATTAAACACAAGAAGGGAAAAGAAAATGTTATTGCTGATGCATTGTCTCGTCGCTATACTATGCTTTCACAACTTGACTTCAAAATATTTGGTTTGGAGACCATCAAAGATCAATATGTGCATGATGCTGATTTTAAAGATGTAATGCAGAATTGTAAAGAAGGAAGAATGTGGAACTAGTTTGTTGTTAACGATGGATTTGTGTTTCGTGCTAACAAGCTATGCATTCCAGCTAGCTCCGTTCGTCTTTTGTTGTTGCAGGAGGCGCATGGAGGAGGATTAATGGGACACTTTGGCGTGAAGAAGACGGAGGACGTACTTGCTACACATTTCTTTTGGCCAAAGATGAGACGGGATGTTGAGCGTTTTATTGCTCGCTGCACTACATGTCAAAAAGCTAAGTCACGACTCAATCCTCATGGTTTATATATGCCTTTGCCTGTACCTAGTGTTCCTTGGGAGGATATATCTATGGACTTTGTTTTAGGTTTACCTCGAACAAAGAAGGGGAGGTATAGCATATTTGTTGTCGTGGATAGATTCTCGAAAATGGCACACTTTATACCATGTCATAAAAGCGATGATGCTGTTAATGTTGCTGATTTGTTCTTTCGTGAAATTATTCGCTTGCATGGTGTGCCAAATACTATTGTTTCAGATCGTGATACTAAATTTCTTAGCCACTTTTGGAGATGTTTATGGCCTAAGTTGGGGACTAAACTGCTTTTTAGTACTACTTGTCACCCCCAAACTGATGGACAAACTGAAGTAGTCAATAGAACATTGTCTACTATGCTTAGGGCTGTTTTGAAGAATAATAAGAAAATTTGGGAGGAATGCTTGCCTCATATTGAATTTGCTTATAATCGTTCATTGCATTCTACTACTAAGATGTGCCCTTTTGAAGTTGTGTATGGTTTCCTACCTCGTGCACCTATTGATTTGTTGCCTCTTCCATCTTCGGAGAAGGTTAATTTTGATGCTAAACAACGTGCTGAATTGATTTTAAAAATGCATGAGTTAACTAAGGAAAACATTGAGCGTATGAATGCTAAATATAAACTTGCTGGAGATAAGGGTAGAAAACATGTTGTGTTTGCACCTGGAGATCTTGTTTGGTTACATTTGCGTAAGGATAGATTTCCTGATTTGCGCAAATCAAAGTTAATGCCACGTGCTGATGGTCCCTTTAAGGTGTTAGAGAAAATAAATGATAATGCATATAAACTTGAGCTGCCTGCAGATTTTGGGGTTAGTCCCACTTTTAACATTGCAGATTTGAAGCCTTATTTGGGTGATGATAGAGGCAAAGGTGTCCCGTCTTTCGATGAGATGGTGGATTTCGCTTTGGTGGAAGTCGACTTTGACGATCCGACTACGAACGTGCAAGGACGTCGCGCCTTAGCAATCGCTAAACCAACTCCGAGAGGTTATTGACCACGCCGGAGCACGATCAACCTGACCACGAGGGTCTGTTTCCTGCGAGCAAACGAAGAACAAGCAAGAAACTAAGATTGCAATCTGGATATTGCGAATATAAGATGAAAGCTTTATTGATCAAGGTGGGGTTCTGTGACGCCTTTGTCTGGTCGTTGAACACAAACGAAGTACGCGAAGTTGCAGCTATGGCGAACTTTTAATCTAAACAAAACCCAAGGTCTAAACGATGCCCTAAGGGCTGTATATATGGAGGAAGAGGGGGTGGATTTCGTGGCCCTTGGTGGAGGGGTCCGAAATCAACCCTATCTCTTGTTTCCCCACACATACGGACTCTGAAAATAGCCTATACTTATGTATTTCGAAATTACATGGGCCTGGCCCAATAATAAGGTGACGCAGCACCTAAAATAGCCTCGGGACGAAATTTATGAAGTGGCATCTTGTATATTTCGTCCAAGGCTTCATGCACCCATTATGGTGGCTTCAAAGTCCTGAAATCATCACTTGTAACTCCGTTCTTGTTCCCCTTGCGCATGCCATCATCTCCATGCTTGTTCTTGCTCCAATGTTCATCCTTCTCCAAGCTAGGCCCTTCATTTGTAAGCAAAACAAATGTATCCAATTTAGGCAGCATCATATTCTCATGAACATTAGAATCAATACCAAGAAACGAAAGTACCTGGTAATTTAGTTGGCGTGCACGAGCTCTAGTAATTGGTCCAGTATGTATAGCAGCAGGGGCTGTGGGTGTAACAATTGTATTGATGTCCTCATCAAATACTATTGTTTCAGATCGTGATACTAAATTTCTTAGCCACTTTTGGAGATGTTTATGGGCTAAGTTGGGGACTAAACTGCTTTTTAGTACTACTTGTCACCCCCAAACTGATGGACAAACTGAAGTAGTCAATAGAACGTTGTCTACTATGCTTAGGGCTGTTTTGAAGAATAATAAGAAAATGTGGGAGGAATGCTTGCCTCATATTGAATTTGCTTATAATCGTTCATTGCATTCTACTACTAAGATGTGCCCTTTTGAAGTTGTGTATGGTTTCCTACCTCGTGCACCTATTGATTTGTTGCCTCTTCCATCTTCGGAGAAGGTTAATTTTGATGCTAAACAACGTGCTGAATTGATTTTAAAAATGCATGAGTTAACTAAGGAAAACATTGAGCGCATGAATGCTAAATATAAACTTGCTGGAGATAAGGGTAGACAACATGTTGTGTTTGCACCTGGAGATCTTGTTTGGTTACATTTGCGTAAGGATAGATTTCCTGATTTGCGCAAATCAAAGTTAATGCCACGTGCTGATGGTCCCTTTAAGGTGTTAGAGAAAATAAATGATAATGCATATAAACTTGAGCTGCCTGCAGATTTTGGGGTTAGTCCCACTTTTAACATTGCAGATTTGAAGCCTTATTTGGGTGAGGAAGATGAACTTCCGTCGAGGACGACTTCATTTCAAGAAGGGGAGGATGATGAGGACATCAATACAATTGTTACACCCACAGCCCCTGCTGCTATACATACTGGACCAATTACTAGAGCTCGTGCACGCCAACTAAATTACCAGGTACTTTCGTTTCTTGGTAATGATTCTAATGTTCATGAGAATATGATGCTGCCTAAATTGGATACATTGGTTTTGCTTACAGATGAAGGGCCTAGCTTGGAGAAGGATGAACATTGGAGCAAGAACAAGCATGGAGATGATGGCATGCGCAAGGGGAACAAGAACGGAGTTACAAGTGATGATTTCAGTACTTTGAAGCCACCATAATGGGTGCATGAAGCCTTGGACGAAATATACAAGATGCCATTTCATGAATTTCGTCCCGAGGCTATTTTAGGTGCTGCGTCACCTTATTATTGGGCCAGGCCCATGTAATTTCGAAATACATAAGTATAGGCTATTTTTAGAGTCCGTATGTGTTGGGAAACAAGAGATAGGGTTGATTTCGGACCCCTCCACCAAGGGCCACGAAATTCCCCCTCTTCCTCTATATATACAGCCCTTAGGGCATTGTTTAGACTTTGGGTTTTGTTTAGATTAAAAGTTTGCCATAGCTGCAACTTCGTGTACTTCGTTTGTGTTCAACGACCAGACAAAGGCGTCACAGAACCCCACCTTGATCAATAAAGCTTTCATCTTATATTCGCAATATCCAGATTGCAATCTTAGTTTCTTGCTTGTTCTTCGTTTGCTCGCAGGAAACAGACCCTCGTGGTCAGGTTGATCGTGCTCCGGCGTGGTCAATAACCTCTCGGAGTTGGTTTAGCGATTGCTAAGGCGCGACGTCCTCGCACGTTCGTAGTCGGATCGTCAAAGTTGACTGCCACCAAAGCGATATCCATCATCTCATCGAAAGACGGGACACCTTTGCCTCTATCACAAACCTTCTTCAAGTTGTCAAAGAAATGGCCAAGTCTTTTTATGCTTGCAACTGGGTTCCGTCCCGGATTACGGAAGCAGATCTGAACAGATGTGTTGCAACTGGCGCTTTACCCAAACAGAGTGCAATCCATTGGAGAGCCCCCGGTCTAAAAAATCCTACTACGCCCAAGGATGGCGAAGTAGATGTGTTGGTTGATCATCTGAGCCGCGGTTTTAAACCTCCCGGATCAAAAAAATTCCGTGATGTGCTTGCTAGCTTCCAACTCCACCCTCAAGATATTGGACCTAATCTGTGTCCAATATTTGTAATTTTCAAGTGTTTTGCGAGGCTTATCTGCAATAAGAGCCGACCGTTGAACTGTTCAGAGACTTCTTCTATTTAAACCGCCGTACTGAATTTACACATGGGCCCAATAATGAACTTGGTGGGGTCTCAGTTCAGAAAAGGAATGATGTCAGCTTCCCTCACGCCAAGCATCATAGTCACCCGAAAGACTGGAATCAGACTTGGTTCTATTGCCGAGACACGTCTCCAGATGATGAGAATCCTCTGCTGGGTTATCGTGCTCACTGGCTTACCAATACACATCCATTTCCCCAAAGGCTGACTACGAAAGAACAAGCCAAATATTCACCACAGCTTTCAAAGTTTAGAGCCTTTTTGGCTAATGGTTTAACAGGCATTGATTTCATTCGCTGCTGGATATCTTGGGGCATTTTACCTTTAAGTCGCCGCCCTAGTTTAATGTGTGAGTATATAGGGGATTTGAAAGACTCTCAATGGCACACTGACATTCAACTAACTGACGCTAAAATTATTGAAGTTGTCAAGAAAATACTGGATGAACCGGTGGTTATCTACAGTAAAATAGGGCTTAGTCCTTTCTGCATTTCCAATAAACCGCCAGCGCTAAGAATCACATAACTCTTGTTTTAATCTGTTCCCCTTTTTATATTTCCTTATAATTTTTGTCAATCTTCGACAGGGTGATGATCCGTTCTGGAAGAAGAAACCACAGGATAAACCGTCCAAGATGCCTCGCCCCAAGACCAAGGTCGTCAAAAGGTCTGCCAAGAAGAAAACCGCCGAGTCTGCCAAGCTGAACATCGATGATGATCCTAATAACCAGGAATCAGAGGTAGAACTTGATTCTCTTGGTTCCTTTTTCATACACCTCATTGAGAATGACCATTATCAATATGACGCTATGGCTAGCCGGGCTGATGATGTAGAGGTAATTATTCTTTCCTCCGGTTCAGACCCTCTGCCAACACAAAAGACCCGTCGAGCAAACTGGAAAGTAAGATTTTCACACCATCATGCTTATCTGGATCCAAATTTTCTTCTGAAGAAACAGCAACAAGAAGCTCGCCGCACAACCCGGCATAGTGGCCAGGTGGTTACCTCGTCCGGTTTACCGAACATGCCGATTCGTAAACGTCGCCCAGAGGTTTCACCTATTCCTGACCCATCTTATCCCAAGGCAGGCTATTTCTGACAACCTCTTAATCTGTCTGATTCAAACTATCAGGGAACATCTCATTCATCTTCTGGCGAGTCAACAGGGACACAGCTTCCACCCCTTAAAACTATTCTTGGGTAAGTATACAAAACTAATCCTTTATACCTTGCGCCTTCTTAATATACTAACCTTTGTTTCCATTCATTTCAGAGCCAAAGCCAGACTAAGAAAAAAGGCGAAGTTGAATAAACTGGCTGATGATGACACGGCAGCTGACCCGGAAAAAGACTCCAGAACCGTCTGAACCAAATACTGATGTTGTCCTTGATGATCCGCAAGCACAAGATCATGACACCTTTGTTGAGCAAGTGGAAATCGATCCGATGACTCATGAAGATAATCCGCCAAGCCCAACCGAAGCTGCTGATGATAAAATGGACGATGTTGTCGTTACTGAGTCAGCTACACAGCTCCCGGCAACCCCACTGCTCTGTCAAAACATAGCGCCAAAGAAGAATTTTCTGCTATAGACAAGGGCAAGTGGAAGGTGGATCTGGAAAGTTATGCCCATCTCAGCGCCCAACATATCCACTCTGGGTTTTTAATCCGGCTGTATACCAGTCGTGATTATGAAGCCGAGTTATTGAACATGATGAAGGAGCGATATGCGGTAAACAATGCTGATTTCTGTATAACTACTCTTCCTTATAATCGGTTTAGTGCTACTAACTCCAGTAGTCCCCAAGGGCCGGTTTATAGTACTGATATGAACCGGGACTTTGTAGAAAATACTTCAACTTTCCCTGTGTAGCCCCTAAGGACCGGTTTATCTGTTCAAGATGAACCGGGTCTTTTTACTATCAAACTCAACATTCATGTACAAATCCGTGTAAACCAGTGAACCACCAAGCTGATTGATGGCAGCAAAATCCAAATTCTTTAACTTGAGCAAATATGCATTAGTCCCCAAGTGCCAAGTATATGACTTTTCATGTGCTTGGGACTTTGTAATAATTTTGGAGAAGAAGCAATAGCCATTAGCCCCAAGTGCCAAGTGTATGACTTGTCATGTGCTTGGGACTTCAAATGTATACTACCAACTGACAAATTGCATACCTCTTGCAGGCTGAGCTTAGCAAAAAGGAAACCCAAGTCGCCGACCTTCAAGAAAATATCAAAACTCAACAAGCCGAGACTTCCAAGGCCAAAGAAGAACTGACCAACGCTTTAGCTTCTAAGGAAAAACTGAAGGAGACTTTAAAAGTGAGCGGGCAAGCTGGGATACAAAGAAAACCACTCTGCTAAAGAAGGCTGAGGATGCTGAAGCGGCTCTTAATCCGGTCGTGGAGGAGTTAACTGGCTTAAAGCAGCAGATAAATGCCATGACTACTATTGTCTTTGGTAAGTAATCATCTTCACAAACCGTAAACATGTATTATCAAATAGACTGTCGGTTTACCAATATTTGTGTCGACACAGGGAGTCATGTTGCTCATCTTGGCTCGGACATGCGTCAAATCCTGAAAGCTGCCTATACATTTATAAAGCAGCTATATACCAGCGTACATTGGGTCATCCGCACAGCCTCTCATAATAAACCGCCCCCAACCTTGATCAAGGATACGGTGGTAAGGCTAGATGTGATGCTTGCTTGGATTGAGGAGCTGAAGAGATCAGTTGCCAGGGCGGGTGCTCTTACCGCATTGACTCAAACCTTTGAAGAGATCAGAAGCCTGGATCTCTGATCTTGACCCGACCGATCTTGGAAACGGCTATCCAAGCATAAAAGAGGACGGGTCAGGTTTTGATAATGATGACCTCAAAACTTTGACAAGGAAGATGCGTCCACTGGCTAGCAAATTGGCTGAAGTAACTGATCTGTCACATTATCAGGCGATTTATGATGCCAACAACAAGAAGGTTAACCCACCAAGTTGCAACGCTCCGGATCTTATTCCGCCAATCCGTAAGCATACTTATGCTCCTGATGTTGACCCCTCCTCACTTATAAGCAATGAAGCTGTATTCAGAGCCTTAACTGGGATTGATTGGTCAACCAATGAATTCGAGCAACTGGGTAGAGAAGAGGAGGGTGAACCGGCGCAGGATAATCCACAACCTTCACGCCAGCCCGATCAAGATTCATAGACCGGTAGCCATTTTAGCTTCTTCCCTCTATAAGACTTGTTTGAAACAATTGTTCTTATGGGCATCAAACCGCCTTGTAATAGGCTAGTTTAAACGCTTGGTCTGTTATGCCATCGTGCATATTTACTTTGCGTGACACTGTTAATCTGCATGTTAATATATGCTATGTCTACTTATGATACTTTAGCACCATGGAATCTGCTCCTATAATTAATAAAAAATGTCTTAGCGGTGTACCGCTAGACGGGTTATCTTGCCCAATGACATGGCTAGGCATAAAAATAACCATACACAATGTAAGATATACCATACCTGTGATATTTTATCACACCGCTGGTTCACCAAGCCGGTATAATAAGGGTGATAACCCATAATTTCAATACTGGTAATCATCATCTGTTCATCGGTCTATGAACGGGCCTAGGCCGGATCAATAAACACCGGACAATAGTTTTTCGCTTGCTGGTGACTTATAGTCAAAGGCCAGGCCAGGTTAACAAGCATACTCATAAAGCATTATAAACCGAAAAAATCAAGAAAGATTTAAATAGTCATAATTGTGGTGTTGCACTGATCAAGAGGGTTTAAGCTATGGTTCGGATATGACCAAAGCCCCCAAATGATTTCCCTGGTGGCATTATGCCTATCAAGAGGTGTAGCTATGGTTCGAATACGACCATGCTCCCAAGTGATTTCCCTGGTGGCCTTATGCCTATCAAGAGGTGTAGCTATGGTTCGAATACGACCAAGCCCCCAAGTGATTTCCCTGGTGGCCTTATGCCTATCAAGAGGTGTTGCTATTGTTCGAATATGACCAAGCCCCCAAGTGATTTCCCTGGTGGCATTACGCCAATCAAGAGGTGTAGCTATGGTTCGAATACGACCAAGCCCCCAAGCGATTATGTGGGTTGTGCCCAAGGGGTACCTATGTTTGAGTTGTGTTGTGCAACAGAATCTCTTTGGTCCCTATAATTCGGGCATTAAGCCTCCAAGTAGACCAGAGCTTATGCTCATATAAAGTTATAATATTGGCTTGATAGCCGGATTACCAAGGTAATCAGAGCTATGCTCTTATAATATGGGCTTGGCAGCCGAATTACCAAAGTAACCAGAGCAGTGCTCTTATAATATGGGCTTGATAGCCGGATTACCGAAGTAATCAGAGCTGTGCTCTTATAATATGGGCTTGATAACCAGATTACCAAAGTAACCAGGGTTGTGCTCTTATAATATGGGCTTGATAGCCGGATTACCGAAGTAACCAGAGTTGTGCTCTTATAATATGATAATATTGGCTTGACAGCCGGATCAAGAGGAAATCATAACTTTGTGGCTAAGCCGGAAGCTCCCGATAACCAAAAACTCATTTAAGAGAACGACAGAAGCCCCGCTTTAGCAAGGATGCCGGTTTATTATATCAATCATAATATATACATTATCTAAATATGTACATAAGGTGAGCATGTGGCTCAAGTGTAGTATGGCCTAAGCTGAGCAATATTCCAAGGCCGACGGGTCTCCTCCTCCGACGTGTGTGAGTCCTTGTTGTCTCGAACATCGACAAGGTAATATGACCCGTTGTTTAGATTCTTGCTGACCACAAAGGATCCTTCCCAAGGTGGGGATAGCTTGTGCATATCAGTCTGATCCTAGATGAGCTGGAGTACCAGATTGCCTTCTTGAAAATTTCTAGTTTTAACCCGACGACTGTGGTAACGGCGCAGATCTTGCTGGTAAATCTCCGAACGAGCCGCTGCGATGTCACGCTCTTCAGCTAACTGGTCAAGTGCTTCCTGACGTTCTTTTTCATTGTCAGCTTGAACATAAGCCGCCACAAGGGGCGAGTCATGACAGATGTCACTAGGGATAACTGCCTCTGCTCCATAAACCATGAAAAAGGCGTATGACCCATAGACCTGTTGGGGTGGTATTAATGCTCCATAACACGGAAGGTAACTCCTCGACCCAACAACCCGGCGTCCTCTGCAAGGGAACCATAAGCCGGGGTTTGATACCTCTCAAAATCTCTTGATTGGATCTCTCAGCTTGACCATTAGACTAGGGGTGAGCTACTAATGATACATCAAGCCGGATATGCTCACGTTGACAAAAATCTTCCATAGCTCCATTGGAAAGGTTAGTGCCATTGTCAGTTATAATGCTATGTGGAATGCCAATTCGGAAGATCACCTTCTTCATCAATTGAACCGCCATTGTTGTGTCACACTTACTCACTGGCTCTGCCTCTATCCATTTAGCAAACTTGTCAACTACCACCAAGAGATGGGTCTTCTTATCCTTGGATCTCTTAAAGGGCCCAACCATATCAAGTCAGACTGCAAACGGCCAAGTAATTGGAATCATCCTTAACTCCTGAGGCAGAACATGAGCTCGACGTGCAAATTTCTGGAAACCATCACACCTTCTAACCAAGTCCTCAGCATCAGCATGAGCCATCAGCCAATAAAAACCATGACGAACAGCTTTGGCTACCAGAGATTTTGAACCGGCATGATGACCACAATCCCCTTCATGGATCTCACATAGAATCTCACAACCTTCTTCAGGAGACACGCAACACTACAAGGCTCCTGTCACACTGCAATGATGCAACTCTCCGTTGACAATAGTCATTGACTTGGACCGCCGGATTATCTGCCTGGCCAAAACTTCATCCTCAGGTAACTCGCCCGAGGTCATATATGCCAAATAGGGAACTATCCAATTCGGGATAACATGAAGAGCTGCCACCAACTGAGCCTTCGGGTCAGGAATAGCCAAATCCTCCTCTATGGGTAACTTGACCGACGGGTTATGAAGGACATCAAGAAAAACACTGGGTGGCATCGGTTTATGTTGAGAACCCAACCGGCTTAAAGAGTCCGTCGCTTCATTCTTTCTTCGGTCCACATGCTGAACCTGATAACCCTTGAAGTGACCAGCAGTAACATCCACCTCCCGTCGATAAGCCGCCATGAGTGGATCTTTGGAGTCCCAAGTACCTGATACTTGTTGAACTACCAAATCCGAGTCACCAAAGCACCTAACCCGGGTTAAGTTCATCTCCTTAGCCACTCGAAGACCGTGGAGTAAGGCCTCATATTCATCTATTATTAGTGCAAGGAAACATTAAGCGAAGAACATAACAAAATTTATCACCTTGAGGGGAAGCTAGCACAACTCCAGTCCCCGAGCCCTCCAATTGCCTTGACCCATCAAAGTATATAGTCCAATATGTGTTATCCGGCTTTTCCTCCGGCGTCGGCAACTCTGTCCAGTCATTGATGAAATCCACAAGTGCATGGGACTTGATTGTCGTACGAGGCATATACTTTAACCCGTGAGGTCCAAGCTCAATGGCCCACTTGGCAATCCGGCCAGTTGCCTCCCTGTTTTGGATTATATCTCCCAAAGGAGCAGAACTGACCACAATGATGGGATGACCCTGAAATTATTGTTTAAGCTTCCGGCTTGCCATGAAAACTCCGTACACCAGCTTCTGCCAATGTGGGTATCTCTGTTTGGAATCAATGAGAACCTCACTGATATAATAAACCGGCCGTTGAACCGGATATTCCTTGCCTGCCTCCTTTTGCTCTACCACAATAGCCACACTGACAACCCTGGCATTGGCAGCCACATATAGCAACAATGGATCTTTATCAATAGGAGCAGCAAGGACAGGTGGCTCGGCTAACTACTTTTTCAAATCCTCAAACGCCGCATCAGTAGCATCACTCCAGACAAAATTATCTATCTTTTTCATCATCTGATATAGAGGGATAGCTTTCTTCCCCAACCGGCTGATAAACCGGCTCAACGCTGCAATACGACCCGCCAGACGTTGAACATCATTGATACACGCCGGTTTAGCCAGAGAAGTGATTGCCTTGATCTTTTTCGGGTTAGCCTCAATACCCCTATTAGACACCAAAAAACCCAAGATCTTGCCTGTCGGTACACCAAAGGCACACTTGGCCAGATTAAGCATCATCTTATAAATTTGGAGATTATCAAAAGTTTCCTTCAAATCATCTACCAATGTTTCCTCTTTCCTGGACTTCACAACAATATCATCCACATAAGCATGAACATTGCGCCCAATCTGAGTATGAAGACAATTCTGCACACAGCGCTGATAAGTCGCCTGGGCACTCTTGAGCCCAAAAGGCATATACACAAAGCAGAAGGCTCCAAAGGGAGTTATAAAAGTTGCCTTCTCCTGGTCCTTAACTGCCATCTTGATCTCATGATAACCAGAATAAGCATCCAAAAAACTCAAACGCTCACAACCCGCCATAGCATCAATAATCTGAACAATACAAGGGAGGGCTAAAGGATCAGCCGAAAAAGCCTTGTTTAAATCTGTGTAGTCCAAACACATGCGCCAAGTGCCATTCTTCTTAAGTAACAACACCGGTTTAGCCAACCACTCAGGATGAAACACTTCAATGATAAACCCAGCTGCCAGGAGTTGGGCTACCTCCTCACCAATAGCCTTATGCCTTTCTTCACTGAAGCGGCGGAGAAACTGCTTGATCGGTTTAAACTTAGGATCAATGTTAAGAGTGTGCTCAGCGAGTTCCCTCGGTACACCTGGCATGTCAGAAGGCTTCCATGCAAAGATGTCCCGGTTCTCACGGATGAACTCGATGAGCGTGCTTTCCTATTTTGGACCTAGATTAGCACTGATGCTAAACTACTTGGATAAATCGCCAGGAACAAAATCAACTAACTTGGTTTCCTCAGCCGATTTAAACATCAGAGCCAGATCATGCTCTGTAGTTGACTTTTTCAAAGAAGTCATATACGCCGGATCAACATTGCCCTTATAAAATTTCAACTCCTCTGTTGCACAAACCGACTCATCATAAGCCGCATCACCTTCTTCACACTCCAAAGCTGTTTTCTGGCTTCCATGTACCGTGATGGTCCCCTTATGACCCGGCATCTTGAGCTGCAGATAAACATAACAAGGTCTTGCCATAAACTTAGCATAAGTCGGTCGTCCAAACAGGTCATGATAAGGGCTCTTGATTTTCACCACCTCAAAGGTCAATGTCTCTGATCTAGAGTCATGATCATCTCCATAAGCAACTTCCAGGGCTATCTTACCAATTGGATATGCCGACTTACTTGGCACCACTCCATGGAAAACAGTGTTTGTCATTTTAAGATTTTTATCCGTCAACCCCATACGATGGAAGGTGTCATAATAAAGGATATTGATGTTGCTCCCTCCGTCCATGAGTACCTTGGTGAACTTATACCCTCCAACCTAAGGCGCAACCACCAAAGCCAGATGACGCGGATTATCAACCCGGGGCAGATGATCCTCTCGACTCCACACAATGGGATACTCAGACCAGCGCAAGTAACGGGGTACTGCCGGTTCAACTGAGTTTACTGCCCTTTTATGAAGCTTCTGATCCCGCTTGCACAAACTCGTGGTGAAGACGTGATAGTGTTCACTATTCAACTATTTCGGGTTACTCTGATATCCAGACCTCCGCTGTTGATTCCCCTGATTAGACTGTTGATGGTAACCGCCCTGATTGCCTTGATGACCTTGATGATCTTGATGACCCTGGAAACCAGAGCCTGAACCGCCACCACCGTAACCCAGACCCTATGAACCGGATCCTGGACCGCCTCCCGGTCCATGCTTGCTTTGAAAAAGATTTGAAATCTTGAACTCCTTCATGATGTAACAATATTTCCAAAGATGAGTAGACAATCTTTGATGTGTACCATGCTTCGGGCAGGGCTGATTCAACATATGCTCAAGATTAACGCCTGATCCTCCGGTCTGCAGGGGTGGTCTTCCCTTACGTCCCTGGCCATTATTCTGTGCACTGGTATTTGCACTTACCATTACCTCCTTGACTCACCGCCGGGTTATGGTGCTACCCTTTGGTGCTGCTGCTCTTCTTTCCCTTTCTCGGCTTGTCATCATCAGACTCGGGGTCTTTGGTACTATCAGAGTCAGCGTACTTAACTAGAGTAGCCATAAGTGTCCCCATGTCATTGCAGTGACGTTTGAGCCGCCCTAATTTCTGCTTGAGGGGTGTAAAACGGCAATTTTTCTCCAACGTCAAGACTGCTGAATAGGCATTGATCTGGTCCGACGAGTGTAGTATCGTTGAAACCCGGCGCACCCAATGGGTTGTTGACTCACCTTCTTCCCGGACACAGGAGACCAAATCCACAATTGACCTGGGCTGCTTGCATGTATCCTTGAAATTCTGGATAAAGCGTGCTTTCAGCTCGGCCCATGACCCAACGGAGTTAGCCGGCAATCCCTTCAAGCAAGTACGAGCCGTTCGTTCTAACATCATGGTGAAATACTTATCACATGCAGCCTCATCGACATCCAATAATTCCATCGCCATCTGATAAATCTCAATCCACTCTTCAGGCGGCCGTGTAGTTGGGTACCTTACGGGGACCATTGAAATCCTTGGGCAACGATACATTACGCAAAGTCGGGGTCAAACACGACACACCCAAAGACCTGAAAGATACTCCTGTCTCAACCGAAGCCGTCGGATGAACCAGAGAAGGTTGACGAGCCGCGTACTACGCCGCTAACTCGGCCTCTCGACGTGCTCTACCATGTTCTGAGCACCGGCACCACCGCCTGCCGGGTTATGGCCACAAGGCGGATTACGATTCCATGCACTGCTTGACACAGCCAGTTCATCAATATGTCTGTTGTAACTCTAGCTTGGGCGAGGGGTGGAATGAATCCTCTCACGGTTGTACGAATAAGCCTGCTGCTGAGCCAAGGCCGTCTGAAGGAGCTCTCTAGCCCGCCGCGTCTCAACTTCCACTAGGGACTCGCCTTCGACTGGGAGAGCCGCCAATCGTGAAGCGGGGGCGACCATGTTATCCAAGGGGTTAGAGTAATGACCCAACAGCGTCGGCACATGATGCGGCATCGGTGCATGCTACGACGGGTTATTGCCCTGACGAGGCGGGTCTATCGTGCGCGGTTGAACCGGTGCACCTGTTCCTGGTGCTCCAGTCCGGTTTGCACTGGCTGGTTACTGGTCCCTGCTCCGGGTGTGTTGAAGAGGTTTCTCGCTTCGTAAACCAAAGGTAGGCAGGTCTGATGCCTTCTCCTCATGACATCATACGATGATGTCTGATCCAGCATAAGCCGGAAGGACTCCGATAGAACCCACTGCACCTGAGCCTCTAACTCGGCCCGCATCGTGGCCATCCTTACGTCTTCGGCTGCTAGGTATTCCTTGGCTTGAGCTATCTGGTCTCTCACCTTGGCGACCTCCGCATTATGCTCATCCCGATTTGCTGCATTAACCTCAGTCGTCATCAGTGTTGCTAAAGCGTCAAGTAAACCAGACAGAACTTGAGCCGGCGGGCGCGCAGGGCCTCCTTCCCCGACCGCCGTTGCCGCTGCTAAACCGAAAATTAACGCCACTGTAGTTGAATAATTCTGCCCTGGCTGTGTACCGGCCATGAAAATTGCAACTCAGTTCAGCGGTTCGTGGGGATCCGAAATACTGTCTCCATCGGGATAGCCCCCAAGCGGGTCGTCTTGCAGCTGGTATAATGAATCGGTTTCTCTAGTAGATGATTCACCATCGGAGTAAATCACGGTTTCACCACCAGACACAGATCTATCCACAGATTCTGCCCTGTGGATGACTCCCACGAAGGCACGCTTCATGGTAGGCTGAACCCGGGCGGGTCTCGCACGCTGAGCCATCTCAGTGATGTCGGTGCAGATGTCCGGCTCATGGCCTGGTTCGCCAATCTTGCCAATGAAGACGTGAATCCCACCTAAGGGGACCCGGTACCCGTACTCAATGGAGTCGACCTCGGGGCCCCAGCCTGCATCGTCGATGTAGCGGTTGCCGTGGTGACTCTTGGTCATCCGGCCCATGGCGTATCCCTTGATCCCTTCGAAACTGCCCTTTAAGAACTCGAAACCATTGTGTGATAGCCCCATTGTGGGCGCCAACTATCATGGAAACGTCACGACAGATGTCCTAGTGTGAGGACTTAGTCGTGGAGCCATCGCGTTGAGGTTAGCTTAAAGGGGTTAATAGGACAAAGGACACGGGAGTTTATACTGGTTCGGCCCCTTACGATGAAGGTAAAAGACTAGTCCAGTTTGTAGTTGGTATTGCTAGGGTTTCGATGAACAGGGAGCGAATACGCTTGACTCGGCTCTCGATCTCTTGTTTTCCTGTCCCTAAACCATCGCCGGGTCGTCCCTTTATATGCACAGGTTGATGCCCGGCGGTTTACAGAGTCCCGGCCGGTTCATAGATGTGTCCGACTCGGTTTCTACCTTTCCTGTCTTACAATACAAGTTATACATCTTATGGCGGTTTACATCTACAGAACATAATCTGCCTTTGGGCCTTGGGCCTTCTTGTTAACTCTCCTTCGTAAAGTGTCGTACTCCTTGTCCTCGTGGGCTTTGTTAGGAACAACTTACTATGAGTATAATCCAGCCCCTCCTGGGCGGTTTATACTCAATAGTTATACCCCCAACACGGGGCATCCCCAAGCTTAGGCTTTTGGTTGTCCTTGGATTTTACCATGGGGTGCCTTGGGCATCCCCAAGCTTAGGCTCTTCCCACTCCTTGTTCCAAAATCCATCAAATCTTTACCCAAAAACTTGAAAACTTCACAACACAAAACTCAACAGAGAATCTCACGAGCTCCGTTAGTATAAGAAAACAAATCACCACCTTAAGGTACTGTGATGAACTCATTCCTTATTTATATTGGTGCTAAACCTAATGTATTCCAACTTCTCTATGGTTCATACCCCCCAATACTAGCCATAGATTCATGAAAATAAGCAAACAACACACGAAAAATAGAATCTGTCAAAAACAGAACAGTATGTAGTAATCTGTAGGTTTCGAATACTTCTGTAACTCCAAAAATCCTGAGAAATTAGTACATCCTAAATAATTTGTATATTGATGTACTGCAGTTGGAATCAGTATTTTATCTCTCTCTGGTTAAAAATTAAAATTATTCTCGTGAGCGCATACTTTCTGTTTTTTTCAGCAAGATCAAATACCAATCATCCAAGAAGATCCTAAAGGCTTTACTTGGCACAAACACTAACTAAAACATAAAAAAACAATCATAACGGAGTATAGATGATTTATTTATTACTAAACATGTCAGGACCCTGATTCCAAGTCACATCGATCTAGCTGCTAACACCTCATATCACTTTGCGGCCTCACACACGGTATTCCCACGGGTGTCGCCTTACCATGGCCTAGGACCGTTTGAGCCTTTTGGCTCATGTACGGGGACATGCATACATGAATCAACATCGAGCATGTCGGTCAGCAGCGTGCGAATCCGGGCTGTAGCACTGGGCTAACAGGACTCCGGTGAACCGGGCTGTAGCAGGCTAGGCAGGACTCCGGATGTCACCGCGTGACATTTCCCCGAAGGGACAGGCACGGGAACGACGTGAATCACATGCCGGCCAGTCAAGTGTTCCGAAGCAGTAGTGCTGGGCTAGCAGGACTCCGGTGAACCGGGCTGTAGCAGACTACCATGGCTCATGGAAGCACAAGACTACATTTTTCCATAAGAGAGGCTACCAAGGATAAACAACTAGGTTGTTAGATCCCACACATACCAAGCATTTCAATCATACACACAATATGCTCGATATGTGTAAATACAACATGGCATCACAACATAACTCTTCAAATCAAGTATTTATTCATTAGGCTCCGAGGAGCCAAGTATTACAAACATGGGTCTCATGACCCCAACATACAGAGCATACAAGCAACGAGCACATGCGGAAGCTTAACTTGTGTGAGTACAGACAACTACAAATGAAGAAGGCTGAGAAGCCTGACTATCTACAATACCCTGCCGAGGGCACAAGATCATAGCTGAGGTATCAAGCTAAACGTCGAAGTCCACATGGAACTACAAGCGAGACTGACGTCTCTCTGCAAAACATAAAATAGGCAAACGTGAGTACAGATGTACCCAGCAAGACTTACATCAGAACTAGCTACATATGCATCGGTATCAACAAAGGGGGTAGTGGAGTTTAACTGCAGCAAGCCAGCTTTGACTCGGTGGCTATCCCGAACTACGACTGCAAGTAACTCTTTTGAGGTGGCGCACACGAGTCCACATATTCACCATATCAATACACCACTATGGATCCGCTCCCGTCTCCCTACGAGAACGTCATCCATAGCAATCACGCTTATCTTGTGCATTTTAGATTATCCACTTTCACTTGTCTATGAACTGTATAGGCAACCAAGTAGTCCTTTACCGCGGACACGACTATTCGAATAGATGATGTTAACCCTGCAGGGGTGTACTTCTTCATACACGCTCTCACCACTTACCGTCATTTACACGACATGTACTCGGCAACCTTCAAGCGGAAGCCCAATGAGGGTGTCGGCCATGGCCTACCTAACACTCAAGTCTCTAGTCTAGGTTTATCGCCTATCCAGGTTCCATCCGCAGGGAGTCCGGCCGAGGTTTCCACATATGGCCCCGAACGATGTGTACAGGGTTCCGAGACACCAAACGGGCGCCCAGCATGCCCGATCATGGTGTATCTACCGCATCATAGCCCACCCCTGGGGTCAGCGCTACGCACAGCCGCCAACACATATCCTACAAACACCAGAAACTAGTTGCAACTCCTGGACAGAGGACTAGGGTGGTTAAGAAGCCGAGAGGGTCAATTAAGGATCCCAATGCATGGTAGTAACTGGTTCTTAAATCACACATAGAGATCTCGGTGCTTAAGGACGGTTCCAATGAAGCAACCCACCATGTACTCCTACATGGCCTCTCATCGATACCTTTACCAAATCGTGTTCAACACACTTAGCTCACACACATTAGGGCATGTTCACAACTTTCTAATTCATCCCCGATGAATGAGACCTGGCACAACTCTAAGCAATAGCAGGCATGACAAACAAGCATGAATGAGTAGGCACATTAGGGCTCAAACAACTCCTACTCATGCTAGTGGGTTTCATCTATTTACTGTGGCAATGACAGGTCATGCAGAGGAAAGGGGTTCAACTACCGCAGCATGTAACAGTTGAAACATTCTTGTCCTAATGCAGTAAAAGAGAGCAGGAGCGAGAGAGTGGGATTGTATCGGAATGAACAAGGGGGTTTTGCTTGCCTGGCACTTCTGAAGATAGTATAACTCTTCATCGGTGTCACCGAACTCGTCGTCGAAACACATTTACTGAGAGGGGACAATTACCGGCAAGGGAACATAAACAACATTCAATTAATGCAATGCACAAGCGAATGAATGATATGACATATTAAGGTACTGGATTGACCTAATGCAATATCTAGCGAATTTAATTGAAGTGGAACTCAAACAAGATCAAATTCCAACTCCAAATGTTATTTCATAAATTGCCCTAATCATCATTTGTCCTATTCAGTGAGGTTAACTTGTTCAAACATGCATGATCATGGCATAAACAGATTCTTCATATTTTTCTGATCATTTTCATATATAAATTATTTCATTTGGAGTTACAGTTGATTTTCTATGATTTTTAGAAGTTTAGGCAATTTTCTGGATTTTCTAATTATTTAGAATTAAACTAATTCCAGAAAATGAATTACTACATCAGCACTACATCAGCATGACGTAAGCGAGTCAACGGGGTGGCCCTGGTCAAACTAAACAGTGGGTCCCGTGTGTCAGTGATTAGACTAACTAACCTAATTAAAAATAACCCTAACTAACTTGGTTAGCCGGGCGGGGCCCACATGTCATTGACCCAGGGGCTAAACCACCGGTGTTTAGCCGCCGGCAACGACCAGACACGGCGGACGCTCGGGATCGCTCCTCCGGCGACCAAAAGCAATGCGGAGGGCATCTACGCGGAGCTGGCGAACACGCACATCCAATGGGGCAAGTGGGAGCAGCTGGGGTGGCCGGAGCTCGCCGGAATAGAGCTCGCGGCGGCGGCCAGCGTGCGGGTGTGCTCGGGGTCGGTGTTATACTGCACGGCAGGGGCCACGGAGGGGTGCTATGGGCACCTGGTGATGCGCTGAGCACTATGACGCGCTCGGTTGCGGCTCTAGGTGACGGTGGCCACAGCGGCGTCATGGCCGGCGGAGCCAAGCTCCCAGCCGCGATGGCAAAGGTGTTAGCGGAAGCAAAAGAGCCAGAGGCGAGGGGGGATCGATGCAGAAGCTCACAAAGGTTGAAGTGGAGCGAACGGCGAGTTCGGAGGTGGCCGGAGCTGAGCGCGGTGACGAGGGGGATCTCCGGCAACCGAACGGTGAGGAGGAGCTCGGTGGAGGCAGTGGAGCGCATACGGCGGCGTGTGGCTCATCGAGGAGGTCGGGGCGTCGACGCGGAGCTCGCAGGAACTTCGAGGAGGCGAGGGGGAGGCGATAGCTACACAGGCGACAGCGGCGAGCTCGCGGGCGAATCGGCCATGGCGGGAGAGGCGAGGGACATAGCAGGGCGGGAGAGTCAGAGAGTCAGAGCGATCGGGGCGGCACCGAGTGATGAGGACATCAATACCATTGTTACACCCACAGCCCCTGCTGCTATACATACTGGACCAATTACTAGAGCTCGCGCACGCCAACTAAATTACCAGGTACTTTCGTTTCTTGGTAATGATTCTAATGTTCATGAGAATATGATGCTGCCTAAATTGGATACATTTGTTTTGCTTACAAATGAAGGGCCTAGCTTGGAGAAGGATGAACATTGGAGCAAGAACAAGCATGGAGATGATGGCATGCGCAAGGGGAACAAGAACAGAGTTACAAGTAATGATTTCAGGTCTTTGAAGCCTCCATAACGAGTGCATGAAGCCTTGGACGAAATATACAAGATGTCACTTCATAAATTTCGTCCAGAGGCTATTATAGGTGCTGCGTCACCTTTTTATTGGGCCAGGCCCATGTAATTTCGAAATACATAAGTATAGGCTATTTTTAGAGTCCGTATGTGTGGGGAAACAAGAGATAGGGTTGATTTCGGACCCCTCCACCAAGGGCCACGAAATTCCCCCTCTCTTCCTTCATATATACAGCCCTTAGGGCACCGTTTAGACTTTGGGTTTTGTTTAGATTAAGAGTTCGCCATAGCTGCAACTTCGCGTACTTCGTTTGTGTTCAACGACCAGACAAAGGCGTCACAGAACCCCACCTTGATCAATAAAGCTTTCATCTTATATTCGCAATATCCAGATTGCAATCTTAGTTTCTTGCTTGTTCTTCGTTTGCTCGCAGGAAACAGACCCTCGTGGTCAGGTTGATCGTGCTCCGGCGTGGTCAATAACCTCTCGGAGTTGGTTTAGCGATTGCTAAGGCGCGACGTCCTCGCACGTTCGTAGTCGGATCGTCAAAGTCGACTTCCACCAAAGCGATATCCATCATCTCATCGAAAGACGGGACACCTTTGCCTCTATCAAGTGGTATCAGATTTCCAGGTTGCTTGGTGAGATTTTACAGTTTTTCATAGTTTAGATCGAGTCTGTTCTTCATACCTACAGTCCACGAAAAAGCCACAAAAAAAATTAGGGTTAGTTCATCATATCCGAACCAATCAGAGCCTTTGCATAATCTTTTTAGGGTATTGCTTTCTTGAATTTGCGGTTGCATCGTCGGTCTAGTTGCTGGTCTTAGAGTCTAGTCTTTTAGAGTTTTGAGTTATGGTCATAAGTTGTCACGCCGCCGCCGCACCATCATCATCGCCCCTGCCATCTACCACCACCGCTCCAAATCCGTATCCATATACCACCACCAATCCGTATCCATATACCACCACCGATCCATATCCATATACTACCACCGCTACCACCACCGCTGCCATATACCACCACCATATATCCACCATCAATCCGAGTTCCTTGCATATTAGGTTTGTTTTTGAGATCCATCTAGTTTCCGATTCGTGTTTCCTTGCCGAAGTAGGTTTGGGAAAAAAAAGAGTCCGGAAACCACCCTCCGTTTAGGCCCAAATTTTTTCGAAAACGCATTTTTCGAAACCTTTTCTGGCTATCCTATTTTTAGGTGTTTCTGAGTGTTTTGAGACAGGTGCCATTATAGGAAGTTTTTTTTGACCCGTTTCCAGTTTTTGGGTCCGGGCAGTCGAAAAAAAAAATTGGTCGAAAAAATTTCGTGCCCATCCTGTCAGTTTGACCTGGGAAGAGTTTTGAGACACTCGCCATTATAGTGATTTTTCACAAAAAAAAGCAGCGCAAAAAAAAAGAGCGAAAAAAAAAATCCAGAGTGTGCTTTTCCCTTGTTTACGTGCCGCGCCGTGATTTTGTTGGTGTTCTAGGCTCGCGTCTCTAGCACAGTCTAGCCTAGGACCAGCACCGTACCGTCGTTGAGCGTTTATTCAACTTTGCATCTCTGAATTGATTATTGCTGACCCTTTTTGCTACCATATTATAAGCCTTCCCAGCTCCACATACATCTACGTCGTGCGTTTGACTCTCCCTGGTAATCGCTCTATCCAAGCTTTGAGAGTTTTTGACTACAACGGTTGCCGATCACCGCCTGCTGCTGGGTAAGAACTGGTAAGAATTTGAGATTTGCTTGACGGATTTGTGACACCCACCACCACCTCTTGTTAGTAGTCTGTAGGATCATATTCTTGTGCGTTTCTATTGCTGCTAACCATGCCAGGATCACAAGCCGACGAGATTGACTGGGAGAACATGACGAATAAGGATTTGCATGATAAATTTCAGCAAATGATGAGTGGACAGGTGCAAGATGTGCTAAACAGATTTGAAGAGGCCATGGAGAAGATAGATGGCATGGAGAAGACGTTCGAAACAAAGCTCAATAACAAGTTTAATGAATTGCTCGCGCGTCTTCCACCACCACCACCCGCTGCACCTAACGCACCTCTCCAACAACAACAACGACGACTACCTCCACGTCGCGAAACAGACCTTCGCCGAGCGAGCCGTGTTCCTCTTGCGTTCGGCCAAACTGTTGGTGCTGCTGTTGATACTTCTGTGGCTCCTGCTGCTGATGCGGAGGAGGATGATTATGTGGGAGATTATGAGGATGAGGTTGATCAAAATCAGCACTACGTGCAGCCACCTGCACCACCACCACCAGGTCGACCTCAGGTATATATTCGTGATGGTAGGCCTGCACAACCACCTCAGGTACGAGATGATGTCCATATTCCTAAACTGAAATTGAATATTCCACCATTTGAGGGTAGATATGTTCCTAATATATATCTTACTTGGGAGTTAGAAACTGAACAACGATTTACATGTTTACAATATCCTGAGGAGAGACGAGTTGCTGCTGCTGTTTGTGCTTTCACTAGTTTTGCATGTGTATGGTGGTCTGAACATTGTAGATTATATCCTATTCCAACTACTTGGGCTGCTTTGAAAACTGCTATGCGTACTCGTTGGGTTCCACCATATTATCAATGTGAATTGCTTCAAAAATTACAGCGCTTAAGACAAGGGAAAAATTCTGTAGAAGAATATTATCAGGAATTACAAACTGGCATGATTAGATGTGGTATTGTTGAGGAGAATGAAGCTATGCTTGCACGTTTTCTGGGTGGATTAAATAGAGAGATTCAGACCATTCTAGACTATAAGGAGTATACTAATATCACTCGTTTATTCCATCTTGCTTGTAAAGCTGAACGTGAAGTGCAGGATCAACAAGCATTGGCGCGAACTAACTTTTCTGCGGGCCGACCTTCATCATGGACACCGCATGCATCTTCTACTTCCACTGCACCAGCACCTCAATCACGTGCCTCCTCCAGTCGTGATACAAGAAAACAGGCACAACCACCATTATCTGCCAAGAGCGCAGCTGCTGGGCCTGCACAGAGTTCTTCTTCTTCCATGGCATCAACAGGGCACACAAGTGATATTATTTGTCTTCGTTGTAAGGGAGGAGGTCATTATGCGAGAGAATGCAAATCTCCGCGTGTGATGATTGCTACCGCGGATGGTGGATATGAGTCCGCTAGTGACTATGATGAGGAGACTTTGGCTCTTATTACACGTGAAGAACATGGTGGAGATGATTCTGATCATGAGACGCAATACATGGCTCCTGAAGACGCTGACAGGTATGAATGTTTAGTTGCTCAACGTGTTTTGAGTGTGCAGGTCACACAAGCTGAGAAAAATCAGAGGCACAATTTGTTCCATACCAAGGGAGTTGTGAAAGAACGTTCTGTGCGCGTCATCATAGATGGAGGGAGCTGCAACAACTTGGCTATAAAAAGATGGTGGAGAAGCTTTCTTTCACCACAAGACCACATCCACATCCTTACTACATCCAATGGTTCAACAACAGCGCCAAGGTTAAGGTAACACGTAGTGTTCGTGTGCATTTTAGTATATCTACATATGCTGATTATGTTGATTGTGATGTGGTACCTATGCAAGCATGTTCCTTATTACTTGGTAGACCATGGCAATTTGATAAAAATTCTGTACACCATGGTAGAAACAATCAGTATACTCTTGTTCATAAGGATAAAAATATTACTTTGCTTCCTATGACTCCAGATTCTATTTTGAAAGATGATATTAATAGAGCTAATAAAGCAAAACAAGAGAAGAATAAGAGTTAAAATCAGATTGTGGCAAAAGAATTTGAGCAACAAATGAAGCCTAATAATAAACCATATAGTGTTGCTTCTGAAATTAAATTGAAAAGTGCATGTTTATTTGCCACCAAATCTGATATTGATGAGCTAGTTTTCAGCAAATCTGTTTGCTATGCTTTTGTGTGCAAAGAGGCATTATTTTCATTCGAGGACGTGCCTTCCTCTTTGCCTCCTGCTATCACTAACATTTTGCAGGAGTTCGCTAACGTCTTTCCACAAGACGTGCCACCGGGATTACCACCTATTTGAGGGATTGAGCATCAGATCTACTTAATTCCCGGTGCTTCACTGCCAAACCGTGCGCCATACCGTACCAATCCAGAGGAGACGAAGGAGATTATGCGTCAAGTACAAGAGCTTCTCGACAAAGGTTATATACGCGAATCCCTTAGTCCTTGTGCTGTTCCTATTATTCTAGTGCCGAAAAAGGATGGTACATCGCGTATGTGTGTTGATTGTAGAGGCATTAATAATATTACTATTCGTTATCGTCATCCTATTCCTAGGCTAGATGATATGCTTGATGAATTGAGTGGCTCTACAATATTCTCCAAAGTTGATTTGCGTAGTGGATACCATCAAATTCGTATGAAATTGGGGGATGAATGGAAACAGCATTTAAAACTAAGTTTGGATTATATGAGTGGTTAGTCATGCCTTTTGGGTTAACTAATGCACCTAGTACTTTCATGAGACTAATGAACGAAGTTTTACGTGCTTTCATTGGACGATTTGTGGTAGTCTATTTTGATGATATACTGATTTGTAGCAGATCTTTGGAAGAACATTTGGAACATTTACGTGTTGTTTTTATTGCTCTACGTGATGCACGTTTGTTTGGTAACCTTGGGAAGTGCACCTTTTGCACCGACCGAGTATCTTTTCTTGGCTATGTTGTTACTCCACAGGGAATTGAAGTTGATAAAGCCAAGATTGAAGCTATTGAGAGTTGGCCGCAGCCCAAAACGGTCACACAAGTGAGGAGTTTTCTTGGCTTCGCTGGATTCTATAGGCGTTTTGTGAGAGATTTCAGCACCATTGCTACACCTCTCAATGAGCTTACAAAGAAAGATGTGCCTTTTCTTTGGGGTACCGCACAGGAAGAAGCCTTCTCGGTATTGAAAGATAAGTTGACACATGCTCCTTTACTCCAACATCCTGATTTTAATAAGACTTTTGAGCTTGAATGCGATGCTAGTGGAATTGTATTAGGAGGTGTGTTATTACAAGATGGCAAACCTGTTGCATACTTTTCTGAAAAATTGAGTGGGCCTAGTCTGAATTATTCTACTTAGGATAAAGAATTATATGCTCTTGTTCGGACTTTAGAAACATGGCTACATTATTTATGGCCCAAAGAATTTGTTATACATTCTGATCATGAATCTTTGAAACATATTAAAAGTCAAGCTAAACTGAATCGTAGACATGCTAAATGGGTTGAATTCATTGAGACTTTCCCTTATGTCATTAAACAGAAGAAGGGAAAAGAAAATGTTATTGCTGATGCATTGTCTCGTCGCTATACTATGCTTTCACAACTTGACTTCAAAATATTTGGTTTGGAGACCATCAAAGATCAATATGTGCATGATGCTGATTTTAAAGATGTAATGCAGAATTGTAAAGAAGGAAGAATGTGGAACAAGTTTGTCGTTAACGATGGATTTGTGTTTCGTGCTAACATGCTATGCATTCCAGCTAGCTCCGTTCGTCTTTTGTTGTTGCAGGAGGCGCATGGAGGAGGATTAATGGGACACTTTGGCGTGAAGAAGACGGAGAACGTACTTGCTACACATTTCTTTTGGCCAAAGATGAGACGGGATGTTGAGCGTTTTATTGCTCGCTGCACTACATGTCAAAAAGCTAAGTCACGACTCAATCCTCATGGTTTATATATGCCTTTGCCTGTACCTAGTGTTCCTTGGGAGGATATATCTATGGACTTTGTTTTAGGTTTACCTCGAACAAAGAAGGGGAGGGATAGCATATTTGTTGTCGTGGATAGAATCTCAAAAATGGCACACTTTATACCATGTCATAAAAGCGATGATGTTGTTAATGTTGCTTATTTGTTCTTTCGTGAAATTATTCGCTTGCATGGTGTGCCAAATACTATTGTTTCAGATGGTGATACTAAATTTCTTAGCCACTTTTGGAGATGTTTATGGGCTAAGTTGGGGACTAAACTGCTTTTTAGTACTACTTGTCACCCCCAAACTGATGGCCAAACTGAAGTAGTCAATAGAACATTGTCTACTATGCTTAGGGCTGTTTTGAAGAGTAATAAGAAAATGTGGGAGGAATGCTTTCCTCATATTGAATTTGCTTATAATCATTCATTGCATTCTACTACTAAGATGTGCCCTTTTGAAGTTGTGTATGGTTTCCTACCTCGTGCACCTATTGATTTGTTGCCTCTTCCATCTTCGGAAAAGGTTAATTTTGATGCTAAACAACATGCTGAATTGATTTTAAAAACGCATGAGTTAACTAAGGAAAACATTGAGCGTATGAATGCCAAATATAAACTTGCTGGAGATAAGGGTAGAAAACATGTTGTGTTTGCACCTGGAGATCTTGTTTGGTTACATTTGCGTAAGGATAGATTTCCTGATTTGCGCAAATCAAAGCTCATGCCACGGGCTGATGGTCCCTTTAAGGTGTTAGAGAAAATAAATGATAATGCATATAAACTTGAGCTGCCTGCAGATTCTGGGGTTAGTCCCACTTTTAACATTGCAGATTTGAAGCCTTATTTGGGTGAGGAAGATGAGCTTCCCTCGAGGACGACTTCATTTCAAGAAGGGGAGGATGATGAGGACATCAATACCATTGTTACACCCACAGCCCCTGCTGCTATACATACTGGACCAATTACTAGAGCTCGCGCACGCCAACTAAATTACCAGGTACTTTCGTTTCTTGGTAATGATTCTAATGTTCATGAGAATATGATGCTGCCTAAATTGGATACATTTGTTTTGCTTACAAATGAAGGGCCTAGCTTGGAGAAGGATGAACATTGGAGCAAGAACAAGCATGGAGATGATGGCATGCGCAAGGGGAACAAGAACAGAGTTACAAGTGATGATTTCAGGTCTTTGAAGCCTCCATAACGAGTGCATGAAGCCTTGGACGAAATATACAAGATGTCACTTCATAAATTTCGTCCAGAGGCTATTATAGGTGCTGCGTCACCTTTTTATTGGGCCAGGCCCATGTAATTTCGAAATACATAAGTATAGGCTATTTTTAGAGTCCGTATGTGTGGGGAAACAAGAGATAGGGTTGATTTCGGACCCCTCCACCAAGGGCCACGAAATTCCCCCTCTCTTCCTCCATATATACAGCCCTTAGGGCACCGTTTAGACTTTGGGTTTTGTTTAGATTAAAAGTTCGCCATAGCTGCAACTTCGTGTACTTCGTTTGTGTTCAACGACCAGACAAAGGCGTCACAGAACCCCACCTTGATCAATAAAGCTTTCATCTTATATTCGCAATATCCAGATTGCAATCTTAGTTTCTTTCTTGTTCTTCGTTTGCTTGCAGGAAACAGACCCTCGTGGTCAGGTTGATCGTGCTCCGGCGTGGTCAATAACCTCTCGGAGTTGGTTTAGCGATTGCTAAGGCGCGACGTCCTCGCACGTTCGTAGTCGGATCGTCAAAGTCGACTTCCACCAAAGCGATATCCATCATCTCATCGAAAGACGGGACACCTTTGCCTCTATCACCAAGGAGGTCGGCCGCGGTGTCGAGCTAGCCTGGGGCCACAGGCAGACGCCCTGGTGGCGTGGCGCTCTCGGGCGCGCACGCGTGCTCGTCCTTCTGGCTCGAGGAGGAGGACGACTGGTGTGGCCAGTTGGCTGGTCCGGCTTGCTGGGCCAGGGCAGGTGGTCCGCCAGGTGAGGTTACTCTCTATCTCTCTTTCTAATTTAGTTTCTGTTTTCTATTTTTCTGTAATTGGTTTTGATTTGATTTAAAACATCAAATCATTTTTTGAACTTTTTGTAAATTGTTATGTGAGCTCAGAACTAGTCCAATGTCACAAGCAACTTATAAAAATATTTGAACTTTATTTCTTATATAACAGAAATAAATTCAACTCAAATATGTCATTGATTTAAGTCAAAGGCCCAAAATAAATATTTCTGTGATTCCGAAAATATTGGTTTGAATTTTACCTTGTACCAATATTTTCACAAAGTAACAGGAACATTTCTTTGGACTCATTTGATGAGAATTAAATATTGATTATTTTTAAAAGGTTTCTGAGGCTTTGAAAATTCCCTCAATTCAAATTTTAGAATTTAGACATGATGATCATGCAAGGATTAGCAAAGGCTAAACTAGGGCTGTGACAAAACAGGAACAAAAAGCAAGGAACAAAAATAAATTTGGGTTGCCTCTCAACAAGCGCTATCGTTAAACGCCCCTAGCTTGGCATAAAAACAAGAATAGATCTAGGTATTGCGATCTTTGATGTTTATCTTTTTAATGGAGTTATGTTCGGATCCGGGAGGTTCCTTACGTTTCCCTTCATGCTCGGAGATCTTTAGATCTAGAGCATCCAACCGCTTATTGCAGAGTGTAATCAACATATTTATGCGGTTAAGATTTCCACCAACATTTTTAAGAGGTTCAATAATTTTTTTGAATTCGCATAATTTCTCTAAGATTTGGGTTCCTTCTTGCGTAAGGTGAAGTCCCTTTTGTGGGGGAAGTACTCCTACTATCCCCTCTATAATTTCATAAGCAATACTAGGGTCAACTTCAATAAAGTTCCCGTTGGCGGACAAATCAAGGAGTTGTCTATGGGGTATGGTAAGCCCAACATAAAAATTGTGAAGTAAAATGTTGAATCTCCCTCAATGGTGCAACTACGATAAGTTTCTACCATCCCATACCAAGCATATTTTAAGTTTTCTCCTTGTCTTTGTTTGAAGTGGAGAACTTCAAAATCTGGAGTACTAACAGTGATAGGAGGACTAGCCATAACAGCAAAATAAACAATCTAACACACAGACACACAAGAAGTGAGCAAAAAGAGACGAACAAAAAAGGGCGAATAAAACAGCAAAGGTGAAGTAGGGGAGAGGAAAACGAGAGGCAAAAGGAAAATAATGTAATGCGAGGGATAAGAGTTTGTGATGGGTACATGGTATGTCTTGACTTGTGCGTAGATCTCCCCGGCAACGGCGCCAGAAATCCTTCTTGCTACCTTTTGAGCATGCGTTGGTTTTCCCTTGAAGAGGAAAGGGTGATGCAGAAAAGCAGCGTAAGTATTTCCCTCAGTTTTTGAGAACCAAGGTATCAATCCAGTAGGAGACTACACGCAAATCGCCTAGTACCTACACAAACAAATAAGAACCTTGCAACCAACGCAATAAATGGGTTGTCAATCCCTTCACGGCCACTTGCAAAAGTGAGATCCGATAAAGATAATAAGATAAATATTTTTGGTAGTTCTGTGGTATAGAATGGAAAATAAAGATTGTAAAATAAATAGTAAACTAGAATTGTAGATTGGAAACATATATGATGTAAAGTAGACTCGGGGGCCATAGGTTTCACTAGTGGCTTCTCTCAAGATAGCGTGTATTACGGTGGGTGAAAAAATTACTGCCGAGCAATTGATAGAAAAGCGCATAGTTATGATGATATCTAAGGCAATGATCATGAATATAGGCATCACGTCCGTGACAAGTGACCGAAACGATTCTGCATCTACTACTATTACTCCACACATCGACCGCTATCCAGCATGCATCTAGAGTATTAAGTTCATAAGAACGGAGTAATGCATTAGGCAAGATGACATGATGTAGAGGGATAAACTCAAGAAATATGATATAAACCCCATCTTTTTATCCTCGATGGCAACAATATAATATGTGTCATTTCCCTTTCTGTCACTTAGAACGAACACCGCAAGATTGAACCCAAAGCTAAGCACTTCTCCCATTGCAAGAATGATCAATCTAGTAGGCCAAACTAAACCGATAATGCGAAGAGACTTGCAAATATATCAAATCATGCATATAAGAATTCAGAGAAGAATCAAATAATATTCATAGATAATCAAGTTCATAAACCCACAATTCATTGGATCTTGGCAAACACACCGCAAAAAAGTTACCTCGAATAGATGTCCAAGAAGATCGAGGAGAACTTCGTATTGAGATCCAAAGAGAGAGAAGAAGCCATCTAGCTAATAACTATGGACCCGAAGGTCTGTGGTAAACTACTCACACATCATTGGACAGGCTATGGTGTGTATGTAGAAGCCCTCCGTGATCGAATCCCCCTCCGGCAGATCACCGGAAAGGGCCCCAAGATGGGATCTCACGGGTACAGAAGGTTGCGGTGGTGGAAAAGGTGTTTCGTGGCTCCCCCCGAAGGTTTCAGGGTGTAAGAGTATATATAGGCGAAAGAAGTCGGTCGGTGGAGCTGCGAGGGGCCCACGAGGGTGGGGGGCATGCCCACCCCCCTGGGGCGCGCCCTCCTGCCTCGTGGCTTCCTTGCTGCTTCCTTGACGTCCACTCCAAGTCTCCTGGATTGCGTTTGTTCCAAAAACGATCCTCGCGAAGGTTTCATTCCGTTTGGATTCCGTTTGATATTCCTTTTCTGCGAAACACTAAAATAGGCTAAAAACAACAATTTGCACTGGGCTTTCGGTTAATAGGTTAGTATAAAAAGGTATATTAAAGCCCATTAAACATCCAAAACAGATAATATGATAGCATGGAACAATCGAAAATTATAGATACGTTGGAGACGTATCGCGATCTGAGGTCGGATCTTTCCCAAGGGGGAGGGCATGATGCGGAGTATCCTACGGACATCACCATGTCAAGAGTCCCTTTGGCATGTGACACGCGCGACATCTACTTCAGATACACAAAGGTGAATCATCTCCTTTTCATGTGCTCACTTGACCCCTTCGAGGATGGTATACTACTTGACACGTCTCCCGTGTGCATGCATAGGTATTGTCGGAGCTTCCTAGATGTCGAGGAGGAGTGCAAGAACTAAGGAACGACTACACCATCTGCGAGTGAAGCGTGGAAGTGGAGATGGAAGAAAGGAGAAGAAGACAGAGCGGCTGCTGAAGTCAGGCTGGACGTCCGGGGCTCCGGATCATCCGGGTAATCCCACAGCCCCGGTAACCGAACCTTGCAGAATCTCCTCGATGGAGCCGGATCATCCGGACGAGGTGCCGGATCATCCGGACGATGCCCGGATCATCCGGACCCCATACGGATCATGCAGCCTATGCCTGCGCGCATGACTCGGGCCGAGGCACATGTACCCATTCTGCCCCCTCACTTACCCTTCATGGCCTAGACTATAAATAGACATCCTCCTCCCCATTTTTAGGGTTAGCAAAGTAGTAGCTCATTATAGATAGAGCTTTGCTCATCCATTACGGATCTACTCCATCGAGAGAGAGACCGCGTGCCACTTCGGAGAAGACCCACCTTGGATTCAAGACCTCCTCACGGAGAAGACCTCGAGACCTGTTCTTGGAGATGAACTCCACCTTGTATATTTCACTTTGTTGTTCTTGTACCTTTGTGGATCTTGTGTGGATTTGAGTCTAGTGGATGTGTGATTGGACTTGTTCTTGAGTGTTTCCCCTTGTGATTTCTCTCCATTCTTCCCCACGTTCGTCATGTTCTTCGAGGGAATCCACTCCAATCGTGAAAGATCAGGCCACTAGGGTTCTACCCTACATCATCGGGGCAAGCTTCCCTTTGATACCGAAGCGACGAGTGCCTTTAATTGGAGAGACGCGGAGGTAGACATGGTCTCTGATCTCGAAAGCCAAGTCACGGTGCTTGCTATCATAGTAACTCTTTTGGCGCGATTGCGTGGCTTTGAGATTTTCACAGATGACTTTACACATTTCTTTAGCTTCTCTGATCAAGTCGTTGCCAAGAAGTTGGCGTTCACCAGTCTTGGACCAATTGAGAGGAGTACGACACTTCCTGCCATATAGAATTTCAAATGGGGCCTTGCCTGAACTTGCTTGGAAGTTGTTGTTGTAGGAGAACTCGACATATGGAAGACAATCTTGCCACTTCATACCGAAAGAGATGACACAAGCCCTGAGCATATCTTTGAGAATTTGTTTGACTTGCTCGACTTGGCCACTTGTTTGAGGATGGAAAGTTGTGCTGAAGCGAATTTTTGTGCCCATGGCCTTCTGGAAGTTGTCCCAGAACTTGGAGGTGAAAATGCTTCCACGGTCTGAAGAGATCAACTGTGGAATACCGTGCAAGGAGACAATATTGGAGGTGTATAGCTCTGCCAACTGAGCTGTTGTGATAGATTCTTTGATTGGAAGGAAATGAGCCACTTTTGTAAGGTTGCGAATGACAATGAAAATACCATCATTCCCACACTTGGACTTAGGAAAACCAGTAACGAAGCCCATTTCGATATGATCAAACTTCCTTTCTGGAATAGCAAGAGGTTCGAGGAGACCAGCTGGTCGTTGGTGTTCTGCTTTCACCCTTCAGCAGACATCACATTCATTCACGAAGTGAGCAATCTCTCGCTTCATTCCTGTCCACCAATATGACTGCTTGAGGTCATGGTACATCTTCGAGCTGCCTGGATAAATGGATAGAAGAGAATTGTGTGCTTCGTTCATTATGACCTTCCTTAGATCACCTTTAGCAACCACAATCCGGTCCTCAAAGAATAAATTGTCTTTGTCATCAATGCGATAGCACTTGTATTTGGATAAGCCCTTCGCAATACTGTGCTTCACTCTCTTCACCATGGTATCAAGGAGTTGTGCCTCACGAATTTGGTCTTCCAAAGTCGTAGTGACTTGAAGGTTGGCAAGAAAACCTTGATGAACAACTTGGAGATTGAGTTTGCGGAAAGCTTCACAAAGATCCAGTTGGAATGGCTTGAGAATTAAGCTGTTGCAGTAAGCCTTCCTCTACTCAAAGCATTTGCAATGACATTGGCCTTGCCTGGAATTTTTCAATACTTGGATTATACTCTTGAATCATTTCGACCCAACGAGTTTGCCTAAGGTTGAGGTTGGGTTGAGTGAAGATATACTTGAGGCTCTTCTGATCAGCGAAAATGTACACTTTCCTTCCCAACAAGAGATGTCTCCATGTTATTAATGCATGGACAACTTGAGGGAGTCCTGGATTAAGGGGTCCTCGGGCGTCCGACCTGTTGTTCATGGGCCGGACTAATGGCTATGAAGATACAAGACAAAAGACTCTCTCCCGTGTTCGGATGGGACTCTCCTTGGCGTGGATGGCAAGCCTGGCGTTCGTATATGAAGATTCCTTTCTCTGTAACCGACTTTGTACAACCCTAATCCCCTCCGGTGTCTATATAAACCAGAGGGTTTAGTCCGTAGGGGCAATCATAATCTTACAGGCTAGACTTCTAGGGTTTTAGCCATTACGATCTCGTGATAGATCAACTCTTGTAACCCTCATACTTATCAATATCAATCAAGCAGGAGGTAGGGTATTACCTCCATCAAGAGGGCCCGAACCTGGGTAAAACTACGTGTCCCCTGTCTCCTATTACCATCAACCTTAGACACACAGTTTGGGACCCCCTACCCGAGATCCGCTGGTTTTACACCGACATTGGTGCTTTCATTGAGAGTTCCACTATGTCGTCACTAGAAGGTTCGATGGCTCCATCAATCAACTACAACAAAGCTGCCCTAGGGGAGGTTTTCCTCCATGGCCAGATCTTTGTGTTCGATGGCTTCGCACTGTGGGCCAGCTCGCTTGGCCATCTATAGCAGATCGACAGCTATGCCCCAGGTCACCAGATTAGTTTTGGAAATCTGGACTATGTCGCGGATATCTGAGGATACTTGATCTTCCAAGGATTCGCGCCCTCAATCTCCGCTCTGGCCTTAGATCCAGAGTGTATCGCCAGGTCTGAAGACAGGCTCCCTGAGCTCGTCGGACTATCTGCGGCCACCAAACCCATTGTGGGAGATCCGGGGGAAGTAGTGTCGCAGGCAGCCATCATGGAGCCGGACCCTTCTCTGGCATCGTGTGAGTTCGGCTGAGGAGTCTCCCTCTCACCATACTCCACGGGCTCTCTCCTCTTGGGCCAAACCTCGCCTTTAAGCGAGGCTCCGGACTTGATGCGATCCCTCATGATTACAAAGGAGCAACGTTCGAACTACGCCCAGCCCGGACTAGGGGCTAAGAGCAGGGAATTTTACATCCCACCCACCACCCACTTCATCGCCACAGTCGAGGACTTAACTAACATGCTTGATTACGGCTCCGAAGACATCGACGGTTTGACGACGATGCCGGAGAAGAGTAAGCCAAAAACCCGCCATTTACCGGATGCTGGATGGCCACCTCCTCGTATGACATATACATGGTGGATACACCCAAGGAATCTAACGGCGATGACAAAGAAGACACAGTCGAGGATAAACCTCCTGAGATACAACCAAAGCACCGACGGCCCCGCTCTAAATCACGCTGCAGCAAAGACATCAATACTGGCACGATAAACAACAATACTCTGGATGATGCTGAAGACCAAGAAAACCCCGTCGAGCAAAACTCTAAACAAGACGAACGGGAGGATGGGAAAGCTAGCCCTAATGAACAGGCTGCAAACGAAGACTCGAAGGACAGTAATTACCTTCCACCCTCCAAGGATGAGGTGAGCCTCGGCGATGAAGACTTAATCATGCCTGAGGAACCTCTCGAGCAGGAGTGCTTGAAGCAACGGCTAATAGCCACTTCAAGGAGCCTGAAAAAAGAAACAACAATAGCTTCAAGCCGATCAAGATCTACTCAACGATAGATGGACTAATGACCTGGCAGCAGAGGAATACGGCCTCGAGCGCCCAACCAAAAGTTACCCGAAGCGCAAATTGCTACCTCAATTTGATGACAAGGCACTTGAGCCCATACCATCAGCGCATAACGCGGCTGATCGACCACCACGTGGCCGGGACAAAGTGGCAACTAAAGCCGAACACCAACCCGTCCTACCTGGCCGTAAAGGCAGAGATAAAACCGCTTGGGAACATACATATGACCAACGGCAGGACCTGAAGAATAAAGCAGGTCCGGCCAGATCGATCTACGGATCGCGGGGCGTGCCCTGACGCGCGATGATGGCTGTCAAGCCGAACATGACAAGCACAATCACGTCCGGGCCGAAAACCGCAGATGGACTCCATCCGAACTACGTCGCGATCTGGACCGACATAGAGGCGCCACACACCCCCTCTGCTTCACTGATGAAGTTATGGAACATGAATTCCCAGAAGGGTTCAAACCCGTGAATATCGAATCATATGATGGAACAACAGATCCCGCGGTATGGATTGAAGACTTTATTCATATTCATATGGCCCCGGTGATGATCTTGATGCCATCAAATACCTCCCCCTAAAAGTCAAGGGACCGGCCCAGCACTGGGTGAACAGTCTGCCTGAAAACTCTATAGGCAGCTGGGAGGACTGGAAGACGCCATCCGCGACAACTTCCAAGGGACATACGTCTAACCTCCAGACGCCGATGACCTAAGTCACATAGTCCAACAACCCGGAGAGTCAACCAAGAAATTCTAGACAAGATTCTTAACTAAAAAAGAACCAGATCGTCGATTATCCGGATGCTGAATCCCTAGCGGCCTTTAAACACAGCATCGGCGAAGAATGGCTCGCCCAACACCTCGGCCAGGAAAAGCCGAAGTCCATGGCAGCCCGCACGGCACTCATGACCCGCTCTTGTGCGGGCGAAGATAGCTGCCTAGCCCGTAGCAATAACAATGCAAGAGAACCTAGCACATCTGAAGCCAGAAATAGCAACGACAAAACCCGACACAACAGGCATAAGCATCAAAACAAATGGTGACAATACTGATGACACGACGGTAAATGCTAGATTCAGTGGCTCCAAGTCTAGTCAGCGGAAGAAGCCATATAGAAGGAATAATCAGGGCTCTTCCAGCTTGGACCGCATACTCGATCGTCCATGTCAGATCCACAACACCCCTGATAAACCAGCCAATCATACCCACCGGAGATGTTGGGTATTTAAACAAGCCAGCAAGTTAAATGCCGAATACAAGGAGAAGGAGTCACAAAGTGAGAATGATGACGAGGAGCCCCGTCCGCCGAACACAGGGGGACGGAAGAAGTTTCCCCCTCGGGTCAAGACAGTGAACATGATATACGCTACCCATATCCCCAAGAGGGAGCGCAAGAGCGTACTCAAGGACGTCTATGCGATAGAGCCAGTCGCCCAAAAATCAACCCATGGTCGTCCTGCCCGATCACCTTTGATCGCAGGGACCATCCGACCAGTATCCGTCATGGCGATTCAGCCGCACTCTTTCTCGACCCAATAATTGATGGATTCCACCTCACACGAGTCCTCATGGACAGCGGCAGCAACCTCAACCTTCTTTATCAGGATACCGTGCGAAAAATGGTAATCGATCAATCAATTATCAAACCCACCAATACTACCTTTAAAGGAGTTATACCAAGTGTAGAGCCCCGTTGCACGGGCTCAATCACATTGGAGGTCGTCTTCGGATCTCCGGACAACTTCCGAAGCGAAGAGTTAATCTTCAATATCGTCCCCTTCCGCAGTGGTTATCACGCACTGCTCGGATGAAATGCATTTCCACGATACAATGCGGTGCCACACTATGCTTATCTCAAGCTCAAGATGCTCGGTCCACGTGGTGCCATCACAGTCAATGGAAACACAGAGCGCTTCGTCCTTACCGAGGAGCACACCATGGCCCTGGCAGCAGAAGTACAGAGCGGCATTCACAAGTAGAACCTTAATTCGGTGGCCATGCTCCCGAACACTGTCAAACGAGTCCGGACTACTCTACAGCAGGACAGTCCAACTCGTCAGAAGCTCGACTAGCAATTCGGCCTCCGTCTCAGTCCCGACCAAGTGGCGGCATACGTACCGCGCGTACATAACTACTCACTAAAAATACCATGTGCAGAGATGGAGGCATAACCAGACTATGGTCCACAATATGGCTTGACTTTCCCTGGACACACATACTTTTACTTGTCTTTTTATCCTTTTCAGGTTTCTTTTCCACAGGCCCCTCTCGACGGCCTGATAATCGGCCCTTTCGGAGGACGGATACCACAAGGTGGCAAGCAGCACGGACGTGTGGGGGAATCTCTAGATGTTCTTCTTAACGATCATTCTACCTGTTTTCAGGACCCGTACGCATCTCCCCCTTGATCTTGGCATGTTAAATAGACCTTTTGCTTATCACACTATTTGTACAAATACGCTTTGACATATTAATTAAAATTATAATGAAAACAGTTTGCGGCCTAACTTATGTGGCACTAGCTTTTTACTTCATTTTATTTCGCTATTATTATCGACTGCATCCGTACACTTTGGTACACCGTAATTCTCCAGGGGCTTTATTGCGCTCCATACTACGGCAACAAGTCCGCACACTTTTACAGTATAGTTCGGCCCCCGAATTTAGCATTATATGCATCGGCTCCGAATCATGTCTTTGCTCAATAGTTGGGTTGCCCGGCTCCTGTGCTTACTACCTTACGTTCCGCTCTATCGGCTACTGTAGTAAAGGGAGAACTACTGCGATTGTGTCCTAGTTTATCCGGATGAGCACCTCAGTAGAGAAAGCCAAAAACTGACTGTTATGATGCGGCGTGAGCTGGACAGCTCTTCGGAGGTTAAAAAGCTTTTGTGATTTTTTCCGCATTTTGCAATGAATCAGCCTGCATCCGATCAGGTGTTTACAACACCCTACTCCGGATTAAATGCTAACTAGGGGATGCGCCTACATTTTTATTGTCAAACTCCTATGGCTAAGCGAGGGTGATAAAATCATATAGTCTGATTGCCTGGTTCGTTGCGCTAAACACCTCCTTCAAGGACCAAATTCTTGGATCAAGAGTGTTTAGATTCTGTCCCGAACACCCCCGTACTACCTACGTGGGGGCTGAAGCCAACGACTGGCCAACTCTCAGATTTAATAAAATGGCCGCACAGGAGGTAAAAATTCCAAAATAAGCAGCAAGCATTATATTACATATCGGTCTTGTTTTCATCATACAGGGTGGGATTGAAGGAAATATGCCCTAGAGGCAATAATAAAGTTGTTACTTATATTTCATTATATCATGATAAATGTTTATTATTCATGCTAGAATTTTATTAACCGGAAATTTAGTACATGTGTGAATATATAGAAAAACAGAGTGTCACTAGTTTGCCTGTACTTGACTAGCTCGTTGAATCAATGATGGTTATGTTTCCTAACCATAGACATGAGTTGTCATTTGATTAACGGGATCACATCATTAGAGAATGATGTGATTGACTTGACCCATCCGTTAGCTTAGCACGATGATCGTTTAGTTTGTTGCTATTGCTTTCTTCATGACTTATACATGTTCCTATGACTATGATATTACGCAACTCCTGAGTACCGGAGGAACACTTTGTGTGCTACCAAACGTCACAACGTAACTGGGTGATTATAAAGGTGCTCTAAAGGTGTCTCTGATGGTGCTTGTTGAGTTGGCATAGATCAATTAGGATTTCTCATTCCGATTCTCAGAGAGGTATCTCTGGGCCCTCTCGATAATGCACATCACTATAAGCCTTGCATGCATTGTGACTAATGAGTTAGTTGCGGGATGATGTATTACGGAACGAGTAAAGAGACTTGCTGGTAACGAGATTGAACTATGTATTGAGATACCGACGATCGAATCTCGGACAAGTAACATACCGATGACAAAGGGAACAACATATGTTGTTATGCGGTTTGACCGATAAAGATCTTCGTAGAATATGTAGGAACCAATATGAGCATCCAGGTTCTGCTATTGGTTATTGACCGGAGACGAGTCTCAGTCATGTCTACATAGTTCTCGAACCCGTAGGGTTCGCACGCTTAAAGTTCGGTGACGATTGGTATTATGAGTTTATGTGTTTTGATGTACCGAAGGTAGTTCGGAGTCCCGGATGTGATCACGGACATGACGAGGAGTCTTGAAATGGTCGAGACGTAAAAATTGATATATTGGATGGCTATATTCGGATACGGAAGTGTTCCGGATGATTTTGGAGAAAACCGGAGTGCCGAAGGGGTTACCGGAACCCCCCGGGGAAGTATTGGGCCTTAGTGGGCCTAAGGGGAGAAAGAGGACTGCAGCCCAGGAGGTGGAGCGCCCCCTCCCATGGGGAGTCCAAATTGGACTAGGGAGGGGGCGTGGCCCCTCTTCCCCTCTCTGTCCTTCTCCCTTCCCTCTTCCTAGTTGGACTAGGAAAGGATGAATCCTCTTCCTAGTAGGAAGAGGATTCCTCCTCTCCTTGGGGCGCACCAAGGCCGGCCGGCCTCCACCTTGCTCCTTTATATACGGGGGCGGGGGGCACCCAAAGACAAACAAGTTGATTGTTCCAACCCGTGTGTGGTGCCCCCCTCCACCATAGTCCACCTCGATCATATCGTAGCGCTGCTTAGGTGAAGCCCTGCATCGGTAACAACATCATCACCGTCATCACGCCCTCGTGCTGACAGAACTCTCCCATGAAGCTCTGCTAGATCAGAGTTCGTGTGATAGAGGCTAAGGTGTCCCGATGTTTCGATGAGATGGTGGCTATCATTTTCTGTGGGAGTCGACCTTGACGATCCGACTATGAACGTGCAAGACGTCGTGCCTTAGCAATCGCTAAACCAACTTCCGAGGGTTATTGACCACGCCGGAGCACGATCAACCTGACCACGAGGGTCTGTTTTCCTGCGAGCAAACGAAGAACAAGCAAGAAACTGAGATTGCAATCGGGATATTGCGAATATAAGATGAAAGCTTTATTGATCAAGGTGGGTTCTGTGACGTCTTGGTCTGGTCGTTGGACACAAACGAAGTACGCGAAGTTGCAGCTATGGCGAACTTTTAATCTAAACAAAACCCAAAGTCTAAACGACGCCCTAAGGGCTGTATATATGGAGGAAGAGGGGGGAATTTCGTGGCCCTTGAGGGTGGGGTCCGAAACCAACCCTAACTCTTGTTTCCCCACACATACGGACTCTAAAAGTAGCCTATACTTAAGTATTTCGAAATTACATGGGCCTGGCCCAATAAAAAGGTGACGCGGCACCTATAATAGCCTATGGACGAATATTATGAAGTGGCATCTTGTATATTTCGTCCAAGGCTTCATGCACTCCTTATGGCGGCTTCAAAGTCCTGAAATCATCACTTGTAACTCCGTTCTTGATCCCCTTGCGCATGCCATCAACTCCATGCGTGTTCCTGCTCCAATGTTCATCCTTCTCCAAGCTTGGCTCTTCATTTGTAAGCAAAACAAATGTATCCAATTTAGGCAGCATCATAATCTCATGAACATTAGAATCATTACCAAGAAACGAAAGTACCCGGTAATTTAGTTGGCGTGCGCGAGCTCTAGTAATTGGTCCAGTATATGTAATAGTAGGGGCTGTGGGTGTAACAATGGTATTGATGTCCTCATCATCCTCCCCTTCTTGAAATGAAGTCGTCCTCGACGGAAGCGCATCTTCCTCACCCAAATAAGGCTTCAAATCTGCAATGTTAAAAGTGGGACTAACCCCAAAATCTACAGGTAGCTCAAGTTTATATGCATTATAATTTATTTTCTCTAACACCTTAAAAGGACCATCAGCACGTGGCATTAGCTTTGATTTGCGCAGATTAGGAAATCTATCTTTACGCAAATGTAACCAAACAAGATCTCCGAGCGCAAACACAACATGTTTTCTACCCTTATCTCCAGCAAGTTTATATTTAGCATTCATACGCTCAATGTTTTCCTTAGTTAACTCATGCATTTTTAAAATCAATTCAGAATGTTCTTTAGCATCAAAATTAACCTTCTCTGAAGATGGAAGAGGCAACAAATCAATAGGTGCACGAGGTAGGAAACCATACACAATTTCAAAAGGGCACATCTTAGTAGTAGAATGCAATGAACGATTATAAGCAAATTCAATATGAGGCAAGCATTCTTCCCACATTTTCTTGTTAATCTTCAAAACAGCCCTAAGCATAGTAGACAATGTTCTATTGGCTACGTCAGTTTGTCCATCAGTTTGGGGGTGACAAGTAGTACTAAAAAGCAGCTTAGTCCCCAACTTAGCCCATAAACATCTCCAAAAGTGGCTAAGAAATTTAGTATCACGATCTGAAACAACAGTATTTGGCACACCATGTAAGCGAATAATTTCACGAAAGAACAAATCAGCAACATTAACAGCATCATCGATTTTATGACATGGTATAAAGTGTGCCATTTTCGAGAACCTATCCACGACAACAAATATGCTATCCCTCCCCTTCTTTGTTCGAGGTAAACCTAAAACAAAGTCCATAGATATATCCTCCCAAGGAACACTAGGTACAGGCAAAGGCATATATAAACCATGAGGATTGAGTCGTGACTTTGCTCTTTGACATGTAGTGCAGCGAGCAACAAAACGCTCAACATCCCGTCTCATCTTTGGCCAAAAGAAATGTGTAGCAAGTATATCCTCCGTCTTCTTGATGCCAAAGTGTCCCATTAATCCTCCTCCATGCGCCTCCTGCAACAACAAAAGACGAACGAAGCTAGCTGGAATGCATAGCTTGTTAGCACGAAACACAAATCCATCGTTAAGAACGAACTTGTTCTAAGTTCTCCCTTCCTTACAATTCTGCAATACATCTTTAAATTCAGCATCATGAACATATTGATCTTTGATGGTCTCCAAACCAAATATTTTAAAGTCAAGTTGTGAAAGCATAGTATAACGACGAGACAAGGCATCAGCAATAACATTTTCTTTACCCTTCTTGTGTTTAATGACATAAGGGAAAGTCTCAATAAATTCAACCCATTTAGCATGTCTACGGTTCAGTTTTGCTGTTTTCCATTCATCACCCAATTTCATACGAATTTGATGGTATCCACTACGCAAATCAACTTTGGAGAATATTGTAGAGCCACTCAATTCATCAAGCATATCATCTAGCCTAGGAATAGGATGACGATAACGAATAGTAATATTATTAATGCCTCTACAATCAACGCACATACGCGACGTACCATCCTTTTTCGGCACTAAAATGATAGGAACATCACAAGGACTAAGGGATTCGCGTATATAACCTTTGTCGAGCAGTTCTTGTACTTGACGCATAATCTCCTTCGTCTCCTCTGGATTGGTACGGTATGGTGCACGGTTGGGTAGCGAAGCACCGGGAATTAAGTCAATTTGATGCTCAATCCCTCGAATAGGTGGTAATCCCGGTGGCACGTCTTGTGGAAAGACGTCAGCGAACTCCTGCAAAATGTTAGTGACAGCAGGGGGCAAAGAGGAAGGCACGTCCTCGAATGAAAATAATGCGTCTTTGCACACAAAAGCATAGCAAACAGATTTGCTAAAATCTAGCTCATCAATATCAGATTTGGTGGCAAGTAAACATGCACTTTTCAATTTAATTTCAGAAACAACAGTAGATGGTTTATTATTAGGCTTCATTTGGTGCTCAAATTCTTTTGCCACAATCTGATTTTCACTCTTATTTGTCTCCTGTTTTGCTTTATTAGCTCTATTAATATCATCTTTCAAAATGGAATCAGGAGTCATAGGAAGCAAAGTAATATTTTTATCGTTATGAACAAGAGTATACTGATTGTTTCTACCATGGTGTACAGAATTTTTATCAAATTGCCATGGTCTACCAAGTAATAAGGAACATGCTTGCATAGGTACCACATCACAATCAACATAATCAGCATATGTAGAGATACTAAAATGCACACGAACAGTGCGTGTTACCTTAACCTTGGCGCTGTTGTTGAACCATTGGATGTAGTAAGGATGTGGATGTGGTCTTGTGGTGAGAGATAGCTTCTCCACCATCTCCATGCTAGCCAAGTTATTGCAGCTCCCTCCATCTATGATCACGTGAACAGAACGTTCCTTCACAACTCCCTTTGTATGAAACAAATTATGCCTCTGATTTTGCTCAGCTTGTGTAACCTGCACACTCAAAACACGTTGAGCAACTAAACATTCATACCTGTCAGCATCTTCAGGAGCCATGTATTGCGTCTCATGATCAGAATCGTCTCCACCGTGTTCTTCACGTGTAATAAGAGCCAAAGTCTCCTCATCATAGTCACTAGCGGACTCATACCCACCATCCTCAGTAACAATCATCACACGCTTAGATGGGCATTCTCTCGCATAATGACCTCCACCCTTGCAACGTCGACAAATAATATCATGTGTTTGCCCTGTTGATGCCATGGATGAAGAAGAGCTCTTTGCAGGCCCAGAAGGTGTGCTCTTGGCAGATAGTGGTGATTGTGCCTGCTTTATTGTATCACGGTTGGAGGTGGCAGCCGACGGAGGCGCCGGTGTAGCAGAACGTGTGGAAGTAGATGATGCACGTGGTGTCCATGATGAAGGTCGACTTGTAGAAAAGTTAGTCTGCGCCAATGCTGTCGATCCTGCACTTCACGTTCAGCCTTACAAGTAAGATGGAATAAACTAGTGATATTAGTATACTCCTTATACTCTAGAATCGTCTGAACCTCTCTATTTAATCCACCCATAAAACGTGCAAGCATAGCTTCATTCTCCTCAACAATACCACATCTAATCATGCCAGTTTGTAATTCCTGATAATATTCTTCTACAGAATTTTTTCCCTGTCTTAAGCGCTGCGATTTTTGAAATAATTCACGTTGATAATATGGTGGAACCGAACGAGTACGCATTGCAGTTTTCAAAGCAGCCCAAGTAGCTAGAATAGGATATAATCTACAATGCTCAGACCACCAAACACATGCAAAACTAGTGAATGCACAAACAGCAGCAGGAACACGTCTCTCCTCGGGATATTGTAAACATGTAAATCGTTGTTCAGTTTCTAACTCCCAAGTAAGATATATATCAGGAACATATCTACCCTCAAATGGTGGAATATTCAATTTTAGTTTAGGGAGATGGTCATGATCTCGTACCTGAGGGTGAGCCCTACCATTGCCATTATTTGCATGTGGACGACCTGGTGGTTGCTGTGCTGGTGGTGGCACGTAGTTCTGATTTTGATCAACCTCATCCTCATAATCTCCCACATAATCATCCTCCTCCACATCAGCAGTAGGAGCCACAGAAGTATCAACAGCAGCACCAACAGTTTGGCCCAACTGAAGAGGGACACGGCTCGCTCGGCGGAGGGCTGTTTCCCGACGTGGAGGTAGTCGATGTTGTTGCTGTTGTTGCAGAGGTGCGGCAGGAGCAGCCGGTGGTGGTGGTGGAAAACGCGAAAGCAATTCAGCAAACTTGTTATCGAGCTTTGTTTCAAACGTCTTCTCCATGCCATCTATCTTCTCCATGGCCTCTTCAAATCTGTTTATCACATCTTGCACCTGTCCACTCATCATTTGCTGAAACGTATCATGAAGCTCCTTGTTCGTCAAGTTCTCCCAGTCAGTCTCGTCGGCTTGTGATCCTGGCATGGTTAGCAGCAATAGAAACACACAAGAATATGATCCTACAGACTACTAACAAGTGGTGGTGGTGGCGGGTGTCACAAATCCGTCAAGCAAATCTCAAATTCTTACCAGTTCTTACCCAGCAGCAGGCGGTGATCGGCAACCGTTGTAGTCAAAACTTCTCAAAAGCTTGGATAGAGCAATTGCCAGGGAGAGTCAAACGCATGACGTAGATGTATGTCGAGCTGGGAAGGCTTATAGTATGGTAGCAAAAAGGGTCAGCAATAATCAATTCAGAGATGCAAAGTAGAATAAACGCTCAACGACGGTACTGTGCTGGTCCTAGGCTAGACCGTCCTAGAGACGCGAGCCTAGAACACTAACAAAATCACGGCGCTGCACGTAAATAAGGGAAAAGCACACTCTGGAACTCTTTTTTTTCGCTCTTTTTTTTCGCTCCTTTTTTTTGCGCTCCTCTTTTTTTTGCGAAAAATCACTATAATGGCGAGTGTCTCAAAACTCTTCCCTCGTCAAACTAATAGGATGGGAACGAAATTTTTTTATCACTTTTTTTTCGGAAATCAGGGCAGCGACAACGAAAAAGTGTGACAAAAAATCACTATGATGGCACGTGGCTCGAAAGACTCAGAAAAGCCTAAAAATAGGATAGGGAAAAAAATTTGCCCGTGAAAATTTTGGCCTAAAAACTGCCTGGGGGTCTGCAGACTCTTTTTTTTCCGAGACCTACGCAGGCAAGGAAACACGAATCAGAATTTAGATTGATCTCAAGAACAAACCTAATATGAGAAGAACTCGGATTGGTGGTGGATATATGGTTGTGGTATATGACAGCGGTGGTGGTATATGGTAGCGGTGGTGGTATATGGATATGGATTCAGAGCGGTGGCGGATAAGCAAAAGTGGTAGATCGGCGATGATGATGGTGCGGCGGCGGCGTGACAACTTATGACCAGAACTCGAAACTCTAAAAGACTAGACTCTAAGACCAGCAACTTGACACGACGATGCAACCGCAAATTCAACAAAGCAAAAACCCTAAAAAGATTATGCAAAGGCTCAGATTGGTTCGGATATGATGAACTAACCCTAATTTTGTTTCTAGCTTTTTTGTGGACTGTAGGTATGAAGAACAGACTCAATCTAATCTACGAAAAACTGTAAAATCTCACCGAGCAACCTGGAAATCTGATACCACTTGATAGAGGCTAAGGTGTCCTGATGTTTCGATGAGATGGTGGCTATCATTTTCTGTGGGAGTCGGCCTTGACGATCCGACTACGAACGTGCGAGACGTCGCGCCTTAGCAATCGCTAAACCAACTTCCGAGGGTTATTGACCACGCCGGAGCACGATCAACCTGACCACGAGGGTTTGTTTTCCTGCGAGCAAACGAAGAACAAGCAAGAAACTGAGATTGCAATCGGGATATTGCGAATATAAGATGAAAGCTTTATTGATCAAGGTGGGGTTCTGTGACGTCTTGGTCTGGTCGTTGGACACAAACGAAGTACGTGAAGTTGCAGCTATGGCGAACTTTTAATCTAAACAAAACCCAAAGTCTAAACAACGCCCTAAGGGCTGTATATATGGAGGAAGAGGGGGGAATTTCGTGGCCCTTGAGGGTGGGGTCCGAAACCAACCCTAACTCTTGTTTCCCTACACATACGGACTCTAAAAATAGCCTATACTTAAGTATTTCGAAATTACATGGGCCTGGCCCATTAATAAGGTGACGCTGATGAGTACATGACTACCTTGGATACGACCAAAAATATTGCATACATGCATATTTGTCAGGTGATTTCTAATGCAAACTATTCAATAGTCTATTTATGTTATCCAGAACAAAAATACTTCACACACTTTTGTGTTTTGTCTAATTGCAGGTGTATGAAACATTTGTACAATCCACATATGAAGATAAGGAAAAAGGAGATGTTTAGGTTGTGTTCAAAAAGTCCTCTCACATCACTTTTGGGCCAAGAGAAGATAGAGTCCAGGTCTCTCACGTTCTGGATTCTGATTCGGACTGCACAGACATACCTGACTCAAAACGCCAACAACTTTTTCATACGGACTCTGAATTGGGTGATTCTTTTTTTGTTGGAAACTAGATTTCGTGCTCTTTCCATCCCAATTGGATTCACCTTCAAATTCGTCCGGAGCATTGAGTTACAGACGAAACAATCTGACGTTGCAGCAGAATCCGAGTCAAACTACAAGCCCAAAGGTGTTGCATCACCTCCACTTGGGCCCATGAGCCTTGTACGGCCTAGGGTTAGTTTTAGGCTGCCGTGGGACTAACCCTAGGACCCATGATCTTTCGATGAGATGATAACTATCGTTTGTAGTCGGATCGTCAAAGTCGTCTCCACCAAATCGATAGTTATCATCTCATCGAAAGATCGGGACCCTCGCCTCTATCAAGTGGTATCAGTTTTCAGGTTGCTCGGTGAGAATTTCCAGTTTTCCTAGATTAGATTTATTTTCTTACCTATTGTCCAAGAAAAATCCACAAAAAAGAGTTAGATCTATTCATCCTTTGTCCAAGCCAGTCTGCGCCTTTGCAATTTTCTTTTCATTGCTTGCATAGTTGAATTATCGGTTGCATCGTCGTGTCGAGTTGCTGGTCTTAGTGTCTAGGTCGTTTAGAGTTTCGAGTTCTGTTCACATTAGTCACGTCGCCGCTGCATCGTTATCCCTTCCGCTGTCCACCACCCATCCATCAATTTCCTCCACGTGCTACCCACCGTTCATTGTCATAATCATAGTTGATATCGTTCCCATCTTCGCTTGATCCAATCTACATCTTATCTAGTTTGTTTTGGAAAGAGGGAGAGAGAAAAAAAAGATAGAGAAAAAAAACGAGAGAAAAAAAAAGTAAAAAAAAGTCAGAGAAAAAAAAGAAAGGAAAAGAAAAAAAAAGTGTGAGAAAAAAAAGAGACGAGAAAAAACAAAATTCGGATCTATCTAGACTCAATCTCGTAGTTGAATTCGGATTGGAATCTGTTTTGTGCACTGTTCAGTAAAACAGGCATAACTTCCTCATATGAAGTCTGTTTTGGCTCCGCGAGTACTTAAATGAAAGCTAGCGACGAGCCGCATCTAAATAGTTGCAGAAGCTAGTTCAGTATTTGGCACCTCAACATCAGCTTCTAAATAGGTCTACTGCTATTGTGATCTTCACTTATATCTTGCTGTCCAGAGCTACTTCATATCCTTTATTGATGCTAGTTGTGCTACGACGTGACCTCATTAGTGTTCTAGGCTCGCGTCTCTAGTTTGGTCTAGCCTAGGACCAGCACAGTACCGTCGTTGAGCGTTTATTCAACATTGCATCTCTGAATTGATTATTGCTAATCTTTTGCTACCATATATAGCCAACCCAGCTCCACATATTTCTACACCGTGTATATGTACGTTCCCCTGGCAATCGTTTTACACAATCTTCGGAGTTATTTGACACCTCTGGTTGCCTGTCACCACCTGCCGCATGGTAAGAACTTGTAAGATATTGATATTTGCTTTACTGTGAGCACTTTACAACCACATCCTAGTAGTTCATAGGAACATTATTCTCGAATTTTGGTTCTTGTTTCTACTAATCATGACAGGTTCCAGAGATAGAAGTTCTTGGATGACGGACACATCTTCACCATCACGAGAGTTGGGACAACACACACAAGCATATGGTCAGGTTATCTCTTTACCATCATTTGAGGGTAGATTTAATCCTGGTATTTATCTAGCTTGGGAGCTTGAAGGAGAACAAGTTTTTAGTCACCATGATTTTTCTGAACTTGAGAGAGTACGAGCTACCATTAGAGCATTTACTGCTTTTGCTTCTGTTTGGTGGAGTGTACATTGTAAGAAAAACATTGATAACCAACCCACAACTTGGAAAGTTTTGAAAGCTGTAATGAGACAACAATTTTTTCCTCCTTACTATCGTTGTGAATTGCATCGCAAATTGGAGCAATTAAAACAAGGCAGTAACACTGTTCATGCTTACTACCAAGAGTTCAAATCTTATATGCATCATAGTGACATAGAAGAATCTGAGGATGATACAATGAATAGATTTTTTGGTGGTTTGAACCATGATATTCAGGCAAGATTTGAGTATATTCCTCGTTGCATTACTGGTATGTATGTCTGTGCTTGTACCTTTGAGAGACAAATACAGGAGGATGCATTGGGTGACTACAACAACTACTATTCCAGTTCATGCTCACCACCGCCGGTTGATTACTCCACTATTACACCTACTAGAGCAGCCCCACCTTGGATTGTGAGCGCGATATCATCTCAAGAGTATGGTACATTGTCAACGTCCGTACCTACATCAGATACATCTCTGTGAGGTAACAGTAAAGGTCTTGATGATATAACTTCACATGAGAATGAAGCATGCCTAGTTAACTTGAATGCATCATGTGTTGAGTTACCTGTTGATTTGAGCACACCACCTATTTTAGAGACTCTTGTTACTGTCATGAATGCGTCATGTGATCAAACAACTGAAATATCAACAATTTTGAGTGCACCCATTGAATTAACTGTTGATGCAAAAGAACCAATGTTTAATCATTTTGATATGACCTCTAATCTTGATGATGATTCTGATAGAGGCAAAGGTGTCCCGTCTTTCGATGAGATGATGGATATCGCTTTGGTGGCAGTCGACTTTGACGATCCGACTACGAACGTGCGAGGACGTCGCACCTTAGCAATCGCTAAACCAACTCCGAGAGGTTATTGACCACGCCGGAGCACGATCAACCTGACCACGAGGGTCTGTTTCCTGCGAGCAAACGAAGAACAAGCAAGAAACTGAGATTGCAATTTGGATAGTGCGAATATAAGATGAAAACTTTATTGATCAAGGTGGGGTTCTGTGACGCCTTTGTCTGGTCGTTGAACACAAACGAAGTACGCGAAGTTGCAGCTATGGCGAACTTTTAATCTAAACAAAACCCAAAGTCTAAACGATGCCCTAAGGGCTGTATATATGGAGGAAGAGGGGGGAATTGCGTGACCCTTGGTGGAGGGGTCCGAAATCAACCCTATCTCTTGTTTCCCCACACATACGGACTCTAAAAATAGCCTATACTTATGTATTTCGAAATTACATGGGCCTGTCCCAATAATAAGGTGACGCAGCACCTATAATAGCCTCTGGACGAAATTTATGAAGTGGCATCTTGTATATTTCGTCCAAGGCTTCATGCACCCATTATGGTGGCTTCGAAGTCCTGAAATCATCACTTGTAACTCCGTTCTTGTTCCCCTTGCGCATGCCATCATCTCCATGCTTGTTCTTAATCCAATGTTCATCCTTCTCCAAGCTAGGCCCTTCATTTGTAAGCAAAACAAATGTATCCAATTTAGGCAGCATCATATTCTCATGAACATTAGGATCATTACCAAGAAACGAAAGTACCTGGTAATTTAGTTGGCGTGCGCGAGCTCTAGTAAATGGTCCAGCATTTGTAGCAGCAGGGGCTGTGGGTGTAACAATTGTATTGATGTCCTCATCATCCTCCCCTTCTTGAAATAAAGTCGTCCTCGACGGAAGTTCATCTTCCTCACCCAAATAAGGCTTCAAATCTGCAATGTTAAAAGTGGGACTAACCCCAAAATCTGCAGGCAGCTCAAGTTTATATGCATTATCATTTATTTTCTCTAACACCTTAAAGGGACCATCAGCACGTGGCATTAACTTTTATTTGCGCAAATCCGGAAATCTATCCTTACGCAAATGTAACCAAACAAGATCTCCAGGTGCAAACACAACATGTTTTCTACCCTTATCTCCAGCAAGTTTATATTTAGCATTCATACGCTCAATGTTTTCCTTAGTTAACTCATGCATTTTTAAAATCAATTCAGCACGTTGTTTAGCATCAAAATTAACCTTCTCCGAAGATGGAAGAGGCAACAAATCAATAGGTGCACGAGGTAGGAAACCATACACAACTTCAAAAGGGCACATCTTAGTAGTAGAATGCAATGAACGATTATAAGGAAATTCAGCGAGGCCAAGAAACGCCTATAGAATCTCTCACGAGGAGTTTTCTTGGCCTCGCTGGATTCTATAGGCGTTTTGTGAGAGATTTCAGCACCATTGCTGCACCTCTCAATGAGCTTACAAAGAAAGATGTGCCTTTTCTTTGGGGTACCGCACAGGAAGAAGCCTTCTCGGTATTGAAAGATAAGTTGACACATGCTCCTTTACTCCAACTTCCTGATTTTAATAAGACTTTTGAGCTTGAATGTGATGCTAGTGGAATTGGATTAGGCGGTGTGTTATTACAAGATGGCAAACCTGTTGCATACTTTTCTGAAAAATTGAGTGGGCCTAATCTGAATTATTCTACTTATGATAAAGAATTATATGCTCTTGTTTGGACTTTAGAAACATGGCAAGATTATTTATGGCCCAAAGAATTTGTTATAAATTCTGATCATGAATCTTTGAAACATATTAAAAGTCAAGCTCAACTGAATCGTAGACATGCTAAATGGGTTGAATTCATTGAGACTTTTCCTTATGTCATTAAACACAAGAAGGGAAAAGAAAATGTTATTGCTGATGCATTGTCTCGCCGCTATACTATGCTTTCACAACTTGACTTCAAAATATTTGGTTTGGAGACCATAAAAGATCAATATGTGCATGATGCTGATTTTAAAGATGTAATGCAGAATTGTAAAGAAGGAAGAATGTGGAACAAGTTCGTCGTTAACGATGGATTTGTGTTTCGTGCTAACAAGCTATGCATTCCAGCTAGCTCCGTTCGTCTTTTGTTGTTGCAGGAGGCGCATGGAGGAGGATTAATGGGACACTTTGGCATGAACAAGACGGAGGACGTACTTGCTACACATTTCTTTTGGCCAAAGATGAGACGGGATGTTGAGCGTTTTATTGCTCGCTGCACTACATATCAAAAAGCTAAGTCACGACTCAATCCTCATGGTTTATATATGCCTTTGCCTGTACCTAGTGTTCCTTGGGAGGATATATCTATGGACTTTGTTTTAGGTTTACCTCGAACAAAGACGGGGAGGGATAGCATATTTGTTGTCGTGGATAGATTCTCGAAAATGGCACACTTTATACCATGTCATAAAAGCGATGATGCTGTTAATGTTGCTGATTTGTTCTTTCGTGAAATTATTCGCTTGCATGGTGTGCCAAATACTATTGTTTTAGATCGTGATACTAAATTTCTTAGCCACTTTTGGAGATGTTTATGGGCTAAGTTGGGGACTAAACTGCTTTTTAGTACTACTTGTCACCCCCAAACTGATGGACAAACTGAAGTAGTCAATAGAACGTTGTTTACTATGTTAGGGCTGTTTTGAAGAATAATAAGAAAATGTGGGAGGAATGCTTGCCTCATATTGAATTTCCTTATAATCGTTCATTGCATTCTACTACTAAGATGTGCCCTTTTGAAGTTGTGTATGGTTTCCTACCTCGTGCACCTATTGATTTGTTGCCTCTTCCATCTTCGGAGAAGGTTAATTTTGATGCTAAACAACGTGCTGAATTGATTTTAAAAATGCATGAGTTAACTAAGGAAAACATTGAGCGTATGAATGCTAAATATAAACTTGCTGGAGATAAGGGTAGAAAACATGTTGTGTTTGCACCTGGAGATCTTGTTTGGTTACATTTGCGTAAGGATAGATTTCCGGATTTGCGCAAATCAAAGTTAATGCCACGTGCTGATGGTCCCTTTAAGGTGTTAGAGAAAATAAATGATAATGCATATAAACTTGAGCTGCCTGCAGATTTTGGGGTTAGTCCCACTTTTAACATTGCAGATTTGAAGCCTTATTTGGGTGAGGAAGATGAACTTCCGTCGAGGACTACTTTATTTCAAGAAGGGGAGGATGATGAGGACATCAATACAATTGTTACACCCACAGCCCCTGCTGCTATAAATACTGGACCAATTACTAGAGCTCGTGCACGCCAACTAAATTACCAGGTACTTTTGTTTCTTGGTAATGATTCTAATGTTCATGAGAATATGATGCTGCCTAAATTGGATACATTTGTTTTGCTTACAAATGAAGGGCCTAGCTTGGAGAAGGATGAACATTGGATTACTAACAAGCATGGAGATGATGGCATGCGCAAGGGGAACAAGAACGGAGTTACAAGTGATGATTTCAGGACTTTGAAGCCACCATAATGGGTGCATGAAGCCTTGGACGAAATATACAAGATGCCACTTCATAAATTTCGTCCCGAGGCTATTATAGGTGCTGCGTCACCTTATTATTGGGCCAGGCCCATGTAATTTTGAAATACATAAGTATAGGCTATTTTTAGAGTCCGTATGTGTGGGGAAACAAGAGATAGGGTTGATTTCGGACCCCTCCACCAAGGGTCACGGAATTCCCCCCTCTTCCTCCATATATACAGCCCTTAGGGCATCATTTAGACTTTGGGTTTTGTTTAGATTAAAAGTTCGCCATAGCTGCAACTTCGCGTACTTCGTTTGTGTTCAACGACCAGACAAAGGCGTCACATAACCCCACCTTGATCAATAAAGCTTTCATCTTATATTCACAATATCCAGATTGCAATCTCAGTTTCTTGCTTGTTCTTCGTTTGCTCGCAGGAAACAGACCCTCGTGGTCAGGTTGATCATGCTCCGGCGTGGTCAATAACCTCTCAGAGTTGGTTTAGCGATTGCTAAGGCACGACGTCCACACACGTTCGTAGTCGGATCGTCAAAGTCGACTGCCACCAAAGCGATATCCATCATCTCATCGAAAGACGGGACACCTTTGCCTCTATCACATAGGAAGCAAAGTAATATTTTTATCCTTATGAACAAGAGTATAGTGATTGTTTCTACCATGGTGTACATAATTTTTATCAAATTTCCATGGTCTACCAAGTAATAAGGAACATGCTTGCATAGGTACCACATCACAATCAACATAATCAGCATATGTAGAGATACTAAAATGCACATGAACAGTACGTGTTACCTTAACCTTGCCGCTGTTGTTGAACCATTGGATGTAGTAAGGATGTGGATGTGGTCATGTGGTGAGAGAAAGCTTCTCCACCATCTCCATGCTAGCCAAGTTGTTGCAGCTCCCTCCATCTATGATGACGCGCACAGAATGTTCTTTCACAACTCCCTTGGTATGGAACAAATTGCGCCTCTGATTTTGCTCAGCTTGTGTGACCTGCACACTCAAAACACGTTGAGCCACTAAACATTCATACCTGTCAGCGTCTTCAGGAGCCATGTATTGTGTCTCATGATCAGAATCATCTCCACCATGTTCTTCACGTGTAATAAGAGCCAAAGTCTCCTCATCATAGTCACTAGCAGACTCATATCCACCATCCGCGGTAGCAATCATCACACGCGGAGATTTGCATTCTCTCGCATAATGACCTCCTCCCTTACAACGACGACAAATAATATCACTTGTGTGCCCTGTTGATGCTATGGAAGAAGCAGAACTATGTGCAGGCCCAGCAGGTGCGCTCTTGGCAGATAATGGTGGTTGTGCCTGTTTTCTTGTATCACGACTGGAGGAGACACCTGATTGAGGTGTTGGTGCAGTTGAAGTAGAAGATGCACGCGGTGTCCATGATGAAGGTCGGCCTGCAGAAAAGTTAGTTCACGCCAATGCTTGTCGATCCTGCACTTCACGTTCAGCTTTACAAGCAAGATGGAATAAACGAGTGATATTAGTATACTCCTTATAGTCTAGAATGGTCTAAATCTCTCTATTTAATCCATCCAGAAAACGTGCAAGCATAGCTTCATTCTCCTCAACAATACCACATCTAATCATGCCAGTTTGTAATTCCTGATAATATTCTTCTACAGAATTTTTTCCTTGTCTTAAGCGCTGTAATTTCTGAAGCAATTCACGTTGATAATATGGTGGAACCCAATGAGTACGCATAGCAGTTTTCAAAGCAGCCCAAGTAGTTGGAATAGGATATAATCTACAATGTTCGGACCACCATACACATGCAAAACTAGTGAAAGCACAAACAGCAGCGGCAACCCGTCTCTCCTCGGGATATTGTAAACATGTAAATCATTGTTCAGTTTCTAACTCCCAAGTAAGATATATATCAGGAACATATCTACCCTCGAAAGGTGGAATATTCAACTTCAGTTTAGGAAGATGGTCATGATCTCGTACCTGAGGGAAAGCCCTACCATTGTGATTATTTGCATGTGGACGACCTGGTGGTTGTGGTGCAGGTGGTTGCACGTAGTTCTGATTTTGAGCAATTTCATCCTCGTAATCTCCCACATAATCATCCTCCTCCGCATCAGTAGCAGGAGCCACAAAAGTATCAACAGCAGCACCAACAGTTTGGCCAAACGCAAGAGGAACACGGCTCACTTGGCGGAGATCTGTTTCACGACGTGGAGATAGTTGTTGTTGTTGTTGTTGGAGAGGTACGTTAGGTGCAGCGGGTGGTGGTGGTGGAAGACGCGCGAGCAATTCATTAAACTTGTTATCGAGCTTTGTTTCGAACGTCTTCTCCATGCCATCTATCTTCTCCATGGCCTCTTCAAATCTGTTTAGCACATCTTGCACCTGTCCACTCATCATTTGCTGAAATTTATCATGCAAATCCTTATTCGTCATGTTCTCCCAGTCAGTCTCGTCGGCTTGTGATCCTGGCATGGTTAGCAGCAATAGAAACACACAAGAATATGATCCTACAGACTACTAACAAGAGGTGGTGGTGGGTGTCACAAATCCATCAAGCAAATCTCAAATTCTTACCAGTTCTTACCCAGCAGCAGGCGGTGATCGGCAACCGTTGTAGTCAAAAACTCTCAAAGCTTGGATAGAGCGATTACCAGGGAGAGTCAAACGCACGACGTAGATGTATGTGGAGCTGGGAAGGCTTATAATATGGTAGCAAAAAGGGTCAGCAATAATCAATTCTGAGATGCAAAGTTGAATAAACGCTCAACGACGGTACTGTGCTGGTCCTAGGCTAGACTGTGCTAGAGACGCGAGCCTAGAACACCAACAAAATCACGGCGCGACACGTAAACAAGGGAAAAGCACACTATGGATTTTTTTTCGCTTTTTTTGCGGTGTTTTTTTTGCGCTGCTTTTTTTTGCGAAAAAACATTATAATGGCGAGTGTCTCAAAACTCTTCCTAGGTCAAACTGACAGGATGGGCACGAAATTTTTTCGACCAATTTTTTTTTCGACTGCCCGGACCCAAAAGATGGAAACGGGTCAAAAAAAACTTCCTATAATGGCACCTGTCTCAAAACACTCAGAAACACCTAAAAATAGGATAGCCAGAATTTTTTTCGAAAAATGTGTTTTCGAAAAATTTTGGGCCTAAACGGAGGGTGGTTTCCGGACTCTTTTTTTTTCCGAAACCTACTCCGGCAAGGAAACACGAATCGGAATCTAGATGGATCTTGAAAACAAACCTAATATGAAAAGAACTCGGATTGGTGGTGGATATATGGTAGTAGATGGCAGCGATGGTGGTATATGACAGCGGTGGTGGTATATGGATACGGATTCGAAGCGGTGGCGGATAAGCGGCGGTGGTAGATGGCAGGGGCGATGATGATGGTGCGGCGGCGGCGTGACAAATTATGACCAGAACTCGAAACTCTAAAAGACTAGACTCTAAGACCAGCAACTAGACACGACGATGCAACCGCAAATTCAACAAAGCAAAACCCTAAAAAGATTATGCAAAGGCTCAGATTGGTTCAGATATGATGAACTAACCCTAATTTTTTTTGTGGCTTTTTCGTGGACTGTAGGTATGAAGAACAGACTCGATCTAAACTACGAAAAACTGTAAAATCTCACCGAGCAACCTAGAAATCTGATACCACTTGATAGAGGCAAAGGTGTCCCGTCTTTCGATGAGATGATGGATATCGCTTTGGTGGCAGTCGACTTTGACGATCCGACTACGAACGTGCGAGGACGTCGCGCCTTAGCAATCGCTAAACCAACTCCGAGAGGTTATTGACCACGCCGGAGCACGATCAACCTGACCACGAGGGTCTGTTTCCTGCGAGCAAACGAAGAAGAAGCAAGAAACTGAGATTGCAATCTGGATAGTGCGAATATAAGATGAAAACTTTATTGATCAAGGTGGGGTTCTGTGACGCCTTTGTCTGGTCGTTGAACACAAACGAAGTACGCGAAGTTGCAGCTATGGCGAACATTTAATCTAAACAAAACCCAAAGTCTAAATGATGCCCTAAGGGCTGTATATATGGAGGAAGAGGGGGGAATTTCGTGGCCCTTGGTGGACGGGTCCGAAATCAACCCTATCTCTTGTTTCCCCACACATACGGACTCTAAAAATAGCCTATACTTATGTATTTCGAAATTACATGGGCCTGGCCCAATAATAAGGTGACGCAGCACCTATAATAGCCTCGGGACGAAATTTATGAAGTGGCATCTTGTATATTTCGTCCAAGGCTTCATGCACCCATTATGGTGGCTTCAAAGTCCTGAAATCATCACTTGTAACTCCGTTCTTGTTCCCCTTGCGCATGCCATCATCTCCATGCTTGTTAGTAATCCAATGTTCATCCTTCTCCAAGCTAGGCCCTTCATTTGTAAGCAAAACAAATGTATCCAATTTAGGCAGCATCATATTCTCATGAACATTAGAATCATTACCAAGAAACGAAAGTACCTGGTAATTTAGTTGGGTGACTCCGAATTGGGTGATTATTTTTTTGTTGGAAACTAGATTTCGTGCTCTTTCCATCCCAATTGGATTCACCTTCAAATTCGTTCGGAGCGTTGAGTTACATACGAAACAATCTGACGTTGCAGCAGAATCCGAGTCAAACTACAAGCCCAAAGGTGTTGCATCACCTCCACTTGGGCCCATGAGCCTTGTACGACCTAGGGTTAGTTTTAGGCTGCCTTGGGACGTCCTCCCACCTCCTTGGCCGCCACCCCTTGCTCCTATATAAGTAGATCCATCTAGTAGCTTTTTCCTTGGGATTTGTTTAGTTAAAAGTTAGCCATTGCAACTTCGTGTACTTCGTTTGTGTCCAACGACCAGACCAAGACCGCTTCCGGATCCCCACCATTATCAATACTTCATATATATTTGCAATATTCAGATTGCTTTATAATATTCTTGCTCGTTCTTCGATTGCTTGCAGGAATAGACCTTCGTGGTCAGGCTGACCGTGCTTCCAGCATCGTCAGTAACCTCAGGAGATTGGTTTAGTGATTGCTAAGGCGCAACGTCGTGCACGTTTGTAGTCGGATCGTCAAAGTCGTCTCCACCAAATCGATAGTTATCATCTCATCGAAAGATCGGGACCCTCGCCTCTATCAGACGCAGCACCTAGAATAGCCTATGTACGAATATTATGAACTGGCATCTTGTATATTTCGTCCAAGGCTTCATGCACTCCTTATGGCGGCTTCAATGTCCTGAAATCATCACTTGTAACTCCGTTCTTGATCCCCTTGCGCATGCCATCAACTCCATGCGTGTTCTTGCTCCAATGTTCATCCTTCTCCAAGCTTGGCCCTTCATTTGTAAGCAAAACAAATGTATCCAATTTAGGAAGCATCATAATCTCATGAACATTAGAATCATTACCAAGAAACAAAAGTACCTGGTAATTTAATTGGCGTGCGCGAGCTCTAGTAATTGGTCCAGTATATGTAACAGTAGGGGCTGTGGGTGTAACAATGGTATTGATGTCCTCATCATCGTGGGACATCATCGAGCTAAACATGTGCTAAACTCGGAGGTGTCGTGTGTTCGGTACTTGGATCGGTCGGATCGTGAAGACGTACGACTACATCAACCGCGTTCTCATAACACTTCCTCTTACGGTCTACACGGGTACATGGACGATACTCTCCCCTCTCGTTGCTATGCATCACCATGATCTTGCGTGTGCGTAGGAATTTTTTTGAAATTACTACGTTTCCCAACAGTGCTATCAGAGCCAGGTTAATGCCTAGATGTCATATGCACAAGTAGAACACAAAGGAGTTGTGGGCATGGGTATACATATTTCTTGCCGTCACTAGTTGATTCTTGATTCAGTGGCATTGTTGGATGAAGCGGCCTAGACCGATATTCCATGTACGCTTACGCGAGACTGGTTCTACCGACGTGCTTCGCACACATGTGGCTAGTGGGTGTCTCTTTCTCCAGATTTAGTTGAATCAGATTCAATGAACAGGGTTCTTTCTGAAGATTAAAAAGCAATCACTATACCGCGTTGTGGTTTTTGATGCGTAGGTAGGAACGGTTCTTGCTCAGCCCATAGAAGCCACGTAAAACTTGCAATAACAAAGTAGAGGATATCTAACTTGTTTTTGCAGGGCATGTTGTGATGTGATATGGTGAAGACATGATGCTAAATTTTATTGTATGAGATGATCATGTTTTGTAACACAGTTATCGGCAACTGGCAGGAGCCATATGGTTGTTGCTTTATTGTATGAAATGCAATCGCCATGTAATTGCTTTACTTTATCACTAAGCAGTAGTGATAGTTGTGGAGGCAATAGTTGGCGTGATGACAATGATGCTTCAATGGAGATCAAGGTGTCAAGCCAGTGACAATGGTGATCATGACGGTGCTTTAGAGATGGAGATCACAGGCACAAGATGATGATGGCCATATCATATGACTTATATTGATTGCATGTGATATTTATCTTTTATGCATCTTATTTTGCTTAGATCGACGGTAGCATTATAAGATGATCTCTCACTAAATTTCAAGGTATAAGTGTTCTCCCTGAGTATGCATCATTGCGAAAGTTCGTCGTGCCGAGAGACCACGTCATGATCGGGTGTGATAATCTCTATGTTCACATGCAACGGGTGCAAGCCAGTTTTGCACACGCAGAATACTCGGGATAAACTTGATGAGCCTAGCATATGCAGATATGGCCTCGGAACATTGAGACCGAAAGGTCGAGCGTGAATCATATAGTAGATATGATCAACATAGTGATGTTCACCATTGAAAACTACTCCATCTCACGTGATGATCGGACATGGTTTAGTTGAGATGGACCACGTGATCACTTAGATGATTAGAGGGATGTCTGTCTAAGTGGGAGTTCTTAAGTAATATGATTAATTGAACTTTAATTTATCATGAAATTAGTACCTGATAGTATTTTGCATGTCTATGTTGTTGTAGATAGATGGCCCGTGTTGTTGTTCCGTTGAATTTTAATGCGTTCCTAGAGAAAGCAATGTTGAAAGATGATGGTAGAAATTACACGGACTGGGTCCGTAACTTGAGGATTATCCTCATTGCTGCATAGAAGAATTACGTCCTGGAAGCACCACTAGGTGTACCACCCGCGTCGGCAACTACTCGACAGTTCAGTGTGCCATGCTTTACGGCTTAGAACCGGGACTTCAACGATGTTTTGAACGTCATGGAGCATATGAGATGTTCCAGGAGTTGAAGTTAATATTTCAAGCAAATGCCCGGATTGAGAGATATGAAGTCTCTAATAAGTTCTATAGCTGCAAGATGGAGGAGAATAGTTCTGTAAGTGACATATACTCAGAATGTCTGGGTACCACAACCACTTGACTCAACTGGGAGTTAATCTTCCTGATGATAGTGTCATTGATAGAGTTCTTCAATCACTGCCACCAAGCGACAAGAGCTTCGTGATGAACTATAATATGCAAGGGATGGGTAAGACGATTCCCGAGCTCTTCGCAAAGCTAAAGGCCGCGGAGGTAGAAATCAAAAAGGAGCATCAAGTGTTGATGGTCAACAAGACCACCAGTTTCAACAAAAAGGGTAAAGGGAAAAAGGGGAACTTCAAAAAGAACGACAAGCAAGTTGCTACTCAAGTGCAGATGCCCGAGTCTGGACCTAAGCCTGAGACTGAGTGCTTCTACTGCAAAGGGACTAGTCACTGGAAGCGGAACTGCCCCAAGTATTTGGCAGATAAGAAGGATGGCAAGGTGAACAAAGGTATATGTGATATACATGTTATTGATGTGTACCTTACTAATGCTCGCAGTAGCGCCTGGGTTCAGTTGCTAATATTTGCAACTCGAAACAGGGGCTACGGATTAAGCGAAGATTGGCTAAGGACAAGGTGACGATGCGTGTGGGAAATGGTTCCAAAGTTGATGTGATCGCCGTCAGCACGCTACCTCTACATCTACCTTTGGGATTAGTTTTAGACCTGAATAATTGTTATTTGGTGCCAGCATTGAGCATGAACATTATATCTGGATCTTGTTTGATGCGAGATCGTTAGTCATTTAAACCAAAAAATAATGGTTGCTCTATTTATATGAGTAATATCTTTTATGGTCATGCAACCTTGAAGAGTGGTCTATTCTTGATGAATCTCGATAGTAGTGATACACATATTCATAATATTGAAGCCAAAAGATGCAGAGTTGATAATGATAGTGCAACTTATTTGTGGCACTGCCGTTTAGGTCATATTGGTGTAAAGTGCATGAAGAAACTCCATTCTGATGGACTTCTGGAATCACTTGATTATAAATCACGTGGTACTCGCGAACCATGCCTCATGGGAAAGATGACTAAAACGCCGTTCTCCAGAACTATGGAGCGAGCAACAGATTTGTTGGAAATCATACATACTGATGTATGTGGTCCGATGAATATTGAGGCTCACGGCGGGTATCATTATTTTCTCACCTTCACAGATGATTTGATCAAATATGAGTATATCTACTTGATGAAACATAAGTCTAAAACATTTGAAAAGTTCAAAGAATTTCAGAGCGAAGTGGAAAATCATCGTAACAAGAAAATAAAGTTTCTACGATCTGATCGTGGAGGAGAATATTTGAGTTACGATTTTGGTCTTCATTTGAAACAATGCGGAATAGTTTCGCAACTCACGCCACCCGTAACACCACAGCGTAATGGTGTGTCCGAACATCGTAATCGTACTTTACTAGATATGGTGCGACCTATAATGTCTCTTACTGATTTATCGTAGTCGTTTTTGGGTTATACTTTAGACACGGCTGCATTCACATTAAATAGGGCCCCATCTAAATCCGTTGAGACGACGCCTTATGAACAGTGGTTTGGCTACAAACCAAAGTTGTCATTTCTTAAAGTTTGGGGCTGTGATGCTTATGTGAAAAGCTTCAACCTGGTAAGCTCGAACCTAAATCGGAGAAATGTGTCTTCATAGGATACCCAAAGGATACTGTTGGGTACACCTTCTATCACAAATCTGTAGGAAAGACATTCGTTGCTAAGAATGCATCCTTTCTAGAGAAGGAGTTTGTCTCGAAAGAAGTGAGTGGGAGGAAAGTAGAACTTGATGAGGTAACTATACCCGCTCCCTTGTTGGAATGTAGTTCATCACAGAAATCTGTTCCTGTGACTCCTACACCAATTAGTGAGGAAGCTAATGATGAAGATCATGTAACTTCAGATCAAGTTACTACCAAACCTCGTAGGTCAAGTAGAGTAAGATCCACACCAGAGTGGTACGGTAATCCTGTTTTGGAAGTCATGTTACTTGACCATGATGAACCTACAAACTATGAGGAAGCGACGATGAGCCCAGATTCCACAAAATGGCCTGACGCCATGAAATCTGAGATAGGATCCATGTATGAGAACAAAGTGTGGACTTTGGTTGACTTGCCCAATGATCAGCAAGCCATCGAGAATAAATGGATCTTTAAGAAGAAGACTGACGCTGACGGTAATGTTACTGTCTACAAAGATCGACTTGTTGCAAAAGGTTTTCGACAAGTTCAAGGAGTGGACTACGACTATCTTATCACCCATAGCGATGCTTAAGTCCGTCTGAATCATGTTAGCAATTGCCGCATTTTATGATTATGAAATTTGGCAAATGGATGTAAAGACTGCATTCCTGAATGGATTTCTGGAAGAAGAGTTGTATATGATGCAACCTGAAGGTTTTATCGATCCAAAGGGAGCTAACAAAGTGTGCAAGCTCCAGCGATCCATCTATGGACTGGTGCAAGCATCTCGGAGTTGGAATAAACGTTTTGATAGTGTGATCAAAGCATATGGTTTTATACAGACTTTTGGAGAAGCCTATATTTACAAGAAAGTGAGTGGGTGCTCTTCAGCATTTCTAATATAATATGTGGATGACATATTGTTGATTGGAAATGATATATAATTTCTGGATAGCATAAAGGGATACTTGAATAAGAGTTTTTCAATGACAGACCTCGGTGAAGCTGCTTATATATTGGGCATCAAGATCTATAGAGATAGATCAAGACTCTTAATTGGACTTTCACAAAGCACATACCTTGATAATGTTTTGAAGAAGTTCAAAATGGATCAAGCAAAGAAACGGTTCTTGCCTGTGTTACAAGGTGTGAAGTTGAGTCAGACTCATGTCGGGTCAATAACCAATAGCAGAACCTGGATGCTCATATTGGTTCCTACATATTCTACGAACATCTTTATCGGTCAAACCGCATAACAACATACGTTGTTCCCTTTGTCATTGGTATGTTACTCGCCCGAGATTCGATCGTCGGTATCTCAATACCTAGTTCAATCTCGTTATCGGTAAGTCTCTTTACTCGTTCTGTAATACATCATCCCGAAACTAACTCATTAGTTGCATTGCTTGGAAGGCTTATATTGATGTGCATTACCGAGAGGGCCTAGAGATACCTCTCCGACAATCAGAGTGACAAATCCTAATCTCGATCTATGCCAACTCAACAAGTACCATCAGAGACACCTGTAGAGCACCTTTATAATCACCCAGTTACCTTGTGACGTTTGGTAGCACACAAAGTGTTCCTCTAGTATTCGGGAGTTGCATAATCTCATAGTCATAGGAGCATGTATAAGTCATGAAGAAAGCAATAGCAATATACTAAACAATCAAATGCTAAGCTAACAGAATGGGTCAAGTCAATCACATAATTTCTCTAATGATGTGATCCCGTTAATCAAATGACAACTCATGTATATGGTTAGGAAACTCAACTATCTTTGATTCAATGAGCTAGTCAAGTAGAGGCATACTAGTGACACTTTGTTTGTCTATGTATTCACACATGTACTAAGTTTCTGGTTAATACAATTCTAGCATGAATAATAAACATTTATCATGATATAAGGAAATATAAATAACAACTTTATTATTGCCTCTAGGGCATATTTCCTTCAGTCTCCCACTTGCACTAGAGTCAATAATCTAGATTATACAGTAATGATTCTAACACCCATGGAGTCTTGGTGCTGATCATGTTTTGCTCGTGAGAGAGGCTTAGTCAATGGGTCTGCAAAATTCAGATCCATATGTATCTTTCAAATCTCTATGTCTCCATCCTTGACTTGATCGCGGATGAAATTTAAGCGTCTCTTGATGTGCTTGGTTTTTTTTGTGAAATCTGGATTCCTTTGCCAATGCAATTGCACCAATATTGTCACAAAAGATTTTCGTTGGACCCGATGCACTAGGTATGACACCTAGATCGGATATGAACTCCTTCATTTGCTGCTTCCGAAGCAGCTATGTACTCCGCTTCACATGTCGATCCCGCCATGACGCTTTGCTTAGAATAGCACCAACTGACAGCTCCACCGTTCAATATAAACACGTATCCGGTTTGTGACATAGAGTCATCCGAATCAGTGTCAAAGCTTGCATCGACGTAACCATTTACGACGGGCTCTTCGTCACCTCCATAAACGAGAAACGTATCCTTAGTCCTTTTCAGGTATTTCAGGATGTTCTTGACTGCTGTCCAGTGATCCAATCCTGGATTACTTGGTACCTCCCTGCTAAACTAATAGCAAGGCACACATCAAGTCTGGTACACATCATTGCATACTGATAGAGGCGGGGTGTCCCGTCTTTCGATGAGATGATGGATATCGCTTTGGTGGAAGTCGACTTTGACGATCCGACTACGAACGTGCGAGGACGTCGCGCCTTAGCAATCGCTAAACCAACTCCGAGAGGTTATCGACCACGCCGGAGCACGATCAACCTAACCACGAGGGTATGTTTCCTGCGAGCAAACGAAGAACAAGCAAGAAACTGAGATTGCAATCTGGATATTGCGAATATAAGATGAAAGCTTTATTGATCAAGGTGGGGTTCTGTGACGCCTTTGTCTGGACGTTGAACACAAACGAAGTACGCGAAGTTGCAGCTATGGCGAACTTTTAATCTAAACAAAACCCAAAGTCTAAACGATGCCCTAAGGGCTGTATATATGAAGGAAGAGGGGGGAATTTCGTGGCCCTTGGTGGAGGGGTCCGAAATCAACCCTATCTCTTGTTTCCCCACACATACGGACTCTAAAAATAGCCTATACTTATGTATTTCGAAATTACATGGGCCTGGCCCAATAATAAGGTGACGCAGCACCTATAATAACCTCGGGACGAAATTTATGAAGTGGCATCTTGTATATTTCGTCCAAGGCTTCATGCGCCCATTATGGTGGCTTCAAAGTCCTGAAATCATCACTTGTAACTCCGTTCTTGTTCCCCTTGCGCATGCCATCATCTCCATGCTTGTTCTTGCTCCAATGTTCATCCTTCTCCAAGCTAGGCCCTTTATTTGTAAGCAAAACAAATGTATCCAATTTAGGCAGCATCATATTCTCATGAACATTAGAATCATTACCAAGAAACGAAAGTACCTGGTAATTTAGTTGGCGTGCGCGAGCTCTAGTAATTGGTCCAGTATGTATAGCAGCAGGGCCTGTGGGTGTAACAATTGTATTGATGTCCTCATCATCCTCCCCTTCTTGAAATGAAGTCGTCCTCGACGGAAGTTCATCTTCCTCACCCAAATAAGGCTTCAAATCTGCAATGTTAAAAGTGGGACTAACCCCAAAATCTGCAGGCAGCTCGAGTTTATATGCATTATCATTTATTTTCTCTAACACCTTAAAGGGACCATCAGCCCGTGGCATGAGCTTTGATTTGCGCAAATCAGGAAATCTATCCTTACGCAAATGTAACCAAACAAGATCTCCAGGTGCAAACACAACATGTTTTCTACCCTTATCTCCAGCAAGTTTATATTTGGCATTCATACGCTCAATGTTTTCCTTAGTTAACTCATGCATTTTTATAATCAATTCAGCACGTTGTTTAGCATCAAAATTAACCTTCTCCGAAGATGGAAGAGGCAACAAATCAATAGGTGCACGAGGTAGGAAACCATACACAACTTCAAAAGGGCACATCTTAGTAGTAGAATGCAATGAACGATTATAAGCAAATTCAATATGAGGCAAGCATTCCTCCCACATTTTCTTATTACTCTTCAAAACAGCCCTAAGCATAGTAGACAATGTTCTATTGACTACTTCAGTTTGGACATCAGTTTGGGGGTGACAAGTAGTACTAAAAAGCAGTTTAGTCCCCAACTTAGCCCATAAACATCTCCAAAAGTGGCTAAGAAATTTAGTATCACGATCTGAAACAATAGTATTTGGCACACCATGCAAGCGAATAATTTCACGAAAGAACAAATCAGTAACATTAATAGCATCATCGCTTTTATGACATGGTATAAAGTGTGCCATTTTCGAGAATCTATCCACGACAACAAATATGCTATCCCTCCCCTTCTTTGTTCGAGGTAAACCTAAAACAAAGTCCATAGATATATCCTCCTAAGGAACACTAGGTACAGGCAAAGGCATATATAAACCATGAGGATTGAGTCGTGACTTAGCTTTTTGACATGTAGTGCAGCGAGCAATAAAACGCTCAACATCCCGTCTCATCTTTGGCCAAAAGAAATGTGTAGCAAGTATGTCCTCCGTCTTCTTCACACCAAAGTGTCCCATTAATCCTCCTCCATGCGCCTCCTGCAACAACAAAAAACGAACGGAGCTAGTTGGAATGCATAGCTTGTTAGCACGAAACACAAATCCATCGTTAACGACAAACTTGATCCACATTCTTCCTTCTTTGCAATTCTGCATTACATCTTTAAAATCAGCATCATGCACATATTGATCTTTGATGGTCTCCAAACCAAATATTTTGAAGTCAAGTTGTGAAAGCATAGTATAGCGACGAGACAATGCATCAACAATAACATTTTCTTTTCCCTTCTTGTGTTTAATTACATAAGGGAAAGTCTCAATGAATTCAACCCATTTAGCATGTCTACGATTCAGTTTAGCTTGAGTTTTAATATGTTTCAAAGATTCATGATCAGAATGTATAACAAATTCTTTGGGCCATAAATAATGTTGCCATGTTTCTAAAGTCCGAACAAGAGCATATAATTCTTTATCATAAGTAGAATAATTCAGACTAGGCCCACTCAATTTTTCAGAAAAGTATGCAGCAGGTTTGCCATCTTGTAATAACACACCTCCTAATCCAATTCCACTAGCATCACATTCAAGCTCAAAAGTCTTATTAAAATCAGGAAGTTGGAGTAAAGGAGCATGTGTCAACTTATCTTTCAATACCGAGAAGGCTTCTTACTGTGCGGTACCCCAAAGAAAAGGCACATCTTTCTTTGTAAGCTCATTGAGAGGTGCAGCAGTGGTGCTGAAATCTCTCACAAAACGCCTATAGAATCCAGCGAGTCCAAGAAAACTCCTCACGTGTGTGACCGTTTTGGGCTGCGACCAACTCTCAATAGCTTCAATCTTGGCTTTATCAACTTCAATTCCCTGTGGAGTAACAACATAGCCAAGAAAAGATACTCGGTCGGTGCAAAAGGTGCACTTCCCGAGGTTAGCAAACAAACGTGCATCACGTAAAGCAATAAAAACAGCACGTAAATGTTCCAAATGTTCTTCCAAAGATCTGCTATAAATCAATATGTCATCAAAGTAAACTACCACAAATCGTCCAATGAAAGCATGTAAAACTTCGTTCATTAATCTCATGAAAGTACTAGGTGCATTAGTTAACCCAAAAGGCATGACTAACCACTCATATAATCCAAACTTAGTTTCAAATGCTGTTTTCCATTCATCTCCCAATTTCATACGAATTTGATGGTATCCACTACGCAAATCAACTTTGGAGAATATTGTAGAGCCACTCAATTCATCAAGCATATCATCTAGCCTAGGAATAGGATGACGATAACGAATAGTAATATTATTAATGCCTCTACAATCAACACACATACGTGATGTACCATCCTTTTCGGCACTAGAATAATAGGAACAGCACAAGGACTAAGGGATTCGCGTATATAACCTTTGTCGAGAAGCTCTTGTACTTGACGCATAATCTCCTTCGTCTCCTCTGGATTGGTACGGTATGGTGCACGGTTTGGCAGTGAAGCACCGGGAATTAAGTCAATCTGATGCTCAATCCCTCGAATAGGCGGTAATCCCGGTGGCACGTCTTGTGGAAAGACGTCAGCAAACTCCTGCAAAATGTTAGTGACAGCAGGAGGCAAAGAGGAAGGCACGTCCTCGAATGAAAATAATGCCTCTTTGCACACAAAAGCATAGCAAACAGATTTGCTGAAATCTAGCTCATCAATATCAGATTTGGTGGCAAATAAACATGCACTTCTCAATTTAATTTCAGAAGCAACACTAGATGGTTTATTATTAGGCTTCATTTGTTGCTCAAATTCTTTTGCCACAATCTGATTTTCACTCTTATTCTTCTCCTGTTTTGCTTTATTAGCTCTATTAATATCATCTTTCAAAATGGAATCAGGAGTCATAGGAAGCAAAGTAATATTTTTATCCTTATGAACAAGAGTATAGTGATTGTTTCTACCATGGTGTATAGAATTTTTATCAAATTGCCATGGTCTACCAAGTAATAAGGAACATGCTTGCATAGGTACCACATCACAATCAACATAATCAGCATATGTAGAGATACTAAAATGCACATGAACAGTACGTGTTACCTTAACCTTGCCGCTGTTGTTGAATCATTGGATGTAGTAAGGATGTGGATGTGGTCTTGTGGTGAGAGAAAGCTTCTCCACCATCTCCATGCTAGCCAAGTTGTTGCAACTACCTCCGTCTATGATGACGCGCACAGAACGTTCCTTCACAACTCCCTTGGTATGCAACAAATTGTGCCTCTGATTGTGCTCAGCTTGTGTGACCTGCACACTCAAAACACGTTGAGCAACTAAACATTCATACCTGTCAGCATCTTCAGGAGCCATGTATTGCGTCTCATGATCAGAATCATCTCCACCATGTTCTTCACGTGTAATAAGAGCCAAAGTCGCCTCATCATAGTCACTAGCGGACTCATATCCACCATCCGCAGTAGCAATCATCACACGCGGAGATTTGCATTCTCTCGCATAATGACCTCCTCCCTTACAACGACGACAAATAATATCACTTGTGTGCCCTGTTGATGCCATGGAAGAAGAACTCTGTGCAGGCCCGGCAGGTGCGCTCTTGGCAGATAACGGTGGTTGTGCTTGTTTCTTGTATCACGTCTGGAGGAGGCACCTGATTGAGGCGCTGGTCCAGTTGAAGTAGAAGATGCACGTGGTGTCCATGATGAAGGTCGGCCTGCAGAAAAGTTAGTTCGCGCCAATGCTTGTCGATCCTGCACTTCACGTTCAGCTTTACAAGCAAGATGGAATAAACGAGTGATATTAGTATACTCCTTATAGTCTAGAATGGTCTAAATCACTCTATTTAATCCACCAAGAAAACGTGCAAGCATAGCTTCATTCTCCTCAACAATACCACATCTAATCATGCCAGTTTGTAGTTCCTGATAATATTCTTCTACAGAATTTTTCCCTTGTCTTAAACGCTGCAATTTTTGAAGCAACTCACGTTGATAATATGGTGGAACCCAACGCGTACGCATAGAAGTTTTCAAAGCAGCCCAAGTAGTTGGAATAGGATATAATCTACAATGTTCAGACCACCATACACATGCAAAACTAGTGAAAGCACAAACAGCAGCAGCAACCCGTCTCTCCTCAGGATATTGTAAACATGTAAATCGTTGTTCAGTTTCTAACTCCCAAGTAAGATATATATCAGGAACATATCTACCCTCAAATGGTGGAATATTCAATTTCAGTTTAGGAATATGGACATCATCTCGTACCTGAGGTGGTGGTGCAGGCCTACCATTACGAATATATACCTGAGGTCGACCTGCTGGTGGTGGTGCTGGTGGCTGCACGTAGTTCGGATTTTGATCAACCTCATCCTCATAATCGCCCGCATACTCATCATCCTCCGCATCAACAGCAGGAGCCACAGAAGTATCAACAGCAGCACCAACAGTTTGGCCAAACGCAAGAGGGACACGGCTCGATCGGCGGAGGTCTGTTTCGCGAGGTGGAGGTAGTCGTTGTTGTTGTTGTTGTTGTTGTTGTTGTTGTTGGAGAGGTGCGTTAGGTGCAGCGGGTGGTGGTGGTGGAAGACGCGCGAGCAATTCATTAAACTTGTTATCGAGCTTTGTTTCGAACGTCTTCTCCATGCCATCTATCTTCTCCATGGCCTCTTCAAATCTGTTTAACACATCTTGCACCTGTCCACTCATCATTTGTTGAAATTTATCATGTAGCTGTTTGTTCGTCAGGTTCTCCCAATCAGTCTCATCGGCTTGTGATCCTACCATGGTTAGCAGCAAATAGAAACACACAAGAATATGATCCTACAGACTACTAAGAAGTGGTGATGGTGTATAACAAACCCGTCAAGCAAACCTCAAATTCTTACCAGTTCTTACCCAGCAGCAGGTGGTGATCGGCAACCGTTGTAGTCAAAACTCTCAAAGCTTGGATAGAGCGATTACCAGGGAGAGTCGAACGCACGACGTAGATGTATGTGGAGCTGGGAAGGCTTATAATATGGTAGCAAAAAGGGTCAGCAATAATCAATTCAGAGATGCAAAGTTGAATAAACGCTCAACGACGGTACTGTGCTGGTCCTAGGCTAGACCGTGCTAGAGACGCGAGCCTAGAACACTAACAAAATCACGGCGCTGCACGTAAACAAGGCAAAAGCACACTCTGGAAAATTTTTTTTTGCTCTTTTTTTTGCGCTGCTCTTTTTTTTGCGAAAAATCACTATAATGGCGGGTGTCTCAAAACTCTTCCCAGGTCAAACTGACAGGATGGGCACGAAATTTTTTCAACCAAATTTTTTTTTCGACTGCCTGGACCCAAAAACTGGAAACGGGTCAAAAAAAACTTTCTATAACAGCGACTGTCTCAATACGCTTAGAAACACCTAAAATTAGGATAGCCAGAATTTTTCTTGTCAAGTGCGTTTTCCGAAAATTTTGGGCCTAAACGGAGGGTGGTTGCCGGACTCTTTTTTTTTCCGAAACCTACTCCGGCAAGGAAACACGAATCGGAAACTAGATGGATCTCGAAAACAAACCTAATATGACAAGAACTCGGATTGGTGGTGGATATATGGCGGTAGATGGCAGCGGTGGTGGTATATGACAGCGGTGGTGGTATATGGATACGGATTCGAAGCGGTGGCGGATAAGCGGTGGTGGTAGATGGCAGGGGCGATGATGATGGTGCGGCGGCGGCGTGACAACTTATGACGAGAACTCGAAACTCTAAAAGACTAGACTCTAAGACCAGCAACTAGACACGACGATGCAACCGCAAATTCAACAAAGCAAAACCCTAAAAAGATTATGCAAAGGCTCAGATTGGTTCGGATATGATGAACTAACCCTAATTTTTTTTGGCTTTTTCGTGGACTGTAGGTATGAAAAACAGACTCGATCTAAACTACAAAAAACTGTAAAATCTCACCGAGCAACCTGGAGCTCTGATACCACTTGATAGAGGCAGGGTGTACCGTCTTTTGATGAGATGATGGATATCGCTTTGGTGGAAGTCGACTTTGACGATCCGACTACGAACGTGCGAGGACGTCGCGCCTTAGCAATCGCTAAACCAACTCCGAGAGGTTATCGACCACACCGGAGCACGATCAACCTGACCACGAGGGTCTGTTTCCTGCGAGCAAACGAAGAACAAGCAAGAAGCTGAGATTGCAATCTGGATATTGCGAATATAAGATGAAAGCTTTATTGATCAAGGTGGGGTTCTGTGACGCCTTTGTCTGGTCGTTGAACACAAACGAAGTACGCGAAGTTGCAGCTATGGCGAACTTTTAATCTAAACAAAACCCAAAGTCTAAACGATGCCCTAAGGGCTGTATATATGGAGGAAGAGGGGGGAATTTCGTGGCCCTTGGTGGAGGGGTCCGAAATCAACCCTATCTCTTGTTTCCCCACACATACGGACTCTAAAAATAGCCTATACTTATGTATTTCGAAATTACATGGGCCTGGCCCAATAATAAGGTGACGCAGCACCTATAATAACCTCGAGACGAAATTTATGAAGTGGCATCTTGTATATTTCGTCCAAGGCTTCATGCGCCCATTATGGTGGCTTCAAAGTCCTGAAATCATCACTTGTAACTCCGTTCTTGTTCCCCTTGCGCATGCCATCATCTCCATGCTTGTTCTTGCTCCAATGTTCATCCTTCTCCAAGCTAGGCCCTTTATTTGTAAGCAAAACAAATGTATCCAATTTAGGCAGCATCATATTCTCAGGAACATTAGAATCATTACCAAGAAACGAAAGTACCTGGTAATTTAGTTGGCGTGCGCGAGCTCTAGTAATTGGTCCACTATGTATAGCAGCAGGGCCTGTGGGTGTAACAATTGTATTGATGTCCTCATCACATACATGATAGAGCCTATGGCTGAAGCATAGGAAACACCTTTCATTTTCTCTCTATCTTCTGCAGTGGTCGGGAATTGAGTCTGACTCAAATTCACCTTATAACACAGGCAAGAACCCTTTCTTTGCTTGATCCATTTTGAACTTCTTCAAAACTTTATCAAGGTATGTGCTTTGTGAAAGTCCAATTAAGCGTCTTGATCTATCTTTATAGATCTTGATGCCTAATATATAAGCAGCTTCACCGAGGTCTTTCATTGAAAAACTTTTATTCAAATATCCTTTTATGCTATCCAGAAATTATATATCATTTCCAATCAACAATATGCCATCCACATAATATTAGAAATGCTACAGAGCTCCCACTCACTTTCTTGTAAATACAGGCTTCTCCAAAAGTCTATATAAAACCATATGCTTTGATCACACTATCAAAACGTTTATTTCAACTCCGAGATGCTTGCACTAGTCCATAGATGGATCGCTGGAGCTTGCACACTTTGTTAGCATCCTTTGGATCGATAAAACCTTCAGGTTGCATCATATACAACTCTTCTACCAGAAATCCATTCAGGAATGCAGTCTTTACATCCATTTGCCAAATTTCATAATCATAAAGTGCGGCAATTGCTAACATGATTCGGACGGACTTAAGCATCACTACGGGTGAGAAAGTCTCATCATAGTCAACTCCTTGAACTTGTCGAAAACCTTTCGCAACAAGTCGAGCTTTGGTGATAGTAAAATTACCGTCAGCGTCTGCCTTCTTCTTAAAGATCCATTTATTCTCGATGGCTTGCCGATCACTGGGAAAGTGACCAAAGTCCACACTCTGTTCTCATACAAGGATCCCATCTCGGATTTCATGGCCTCAAGCCATTTTGCGGAATCTGGGCTCATCATCGCTTCCTCATAGTTCGTAGGTTCGTCATGGTTAAGTAACATGACCTCCTGAACAGGATTACCATACCACTGTGTTGTGGATCTTACTCTGGTTGACCTACGAGGTTCGGTAGTAACTTGATCTGAAGTTACATGATCATCATCATTAGCTTCCTCACTAATTGGAGTAGTAGTCACAGGAACAGATTTCTATGATCAACTACTTTCCAATAAGGGAGCATGTATAGTTACCTCATCAAGTTCTACTTTTCTCCCACTCACTTCTTTCAAGAGAAACTCCTTCTCTAGAAAGGATCCATTCTTAGCAACAAATGTGTTGCCTACGGATCTGTGATAGAAGGTGTACCCAACAGTATCCTTTGGGTATCCTATGAAGACACATTTCTCCGATTCGGGTTCGAGTTTATTAGGTTGAAGCTTTTTCACATAAGCATCGTAGCCCCAAACTTTAAGAAACGACAACTTTGGTTTCTTGCCAAACCACAGTTCATAAGGTGTCGTCTCAACGGATTTAGATGGGTCCCTATTTAACATGAATGTAGCCGTCTCTAAAGCATAACCCCAAAACGATAGCGGTAAATCAGTAAGACATCATAGATCGCACCATATCTTGTAAAGTACGATTACGACGTTCGGACACACCTTTATGCTGTGGTGTTTCGGGTGCATTGAGTTGTGAAACTATTTCGCATTGTTTCAAATGAAGAACAAACTCGTAACTCAAATATTCTCCTCCACAATTAGATCATACAAACTTTATTTTCTTATTATGATGATTTTCCACTTCACTCTGAAATTCTTTGAACTTTTCAAATGTTTCAGACTTATGTTTCATCAAGTAGATATACCCATATCTGCTCAAATCATCTATGAAGGTGAGAAAATAACGATACCCGCCGCGAGCCTCTATATTCATCAGACCACATACATCAGTATGTATGATTTCCAACAAATCTGTTGCTTGCTCCATTGTTCCAGAGAACGGCGTGTTAGTCATCTTGCCCATGAGGCATGGTTCGCAAGTACCAAGTGATTCATAATCAAGTGATGCCAAAAGTCCATCAGAATGGAGTTTCTTCATGCTCTTTACACCAATATGACCTAAACGGCAGTGCCACAAATAAGTTGCACTATCATTATCAATTCTGCATCTTTTGGCTTCAATATTATGAATATGTGTATCACTACTATCGAGATTCATAAAAAATAGACCACTCTTCAAGGGTGCATGACCATAAAAGATATTACTCATATAAATAGAACAACCATTATTCTTAGATTTAAATGAATAACCGTCTTGCCTCAAACAAGATCCAGATATAATGTTCATGCTCAACGCTGGCACCAAATAACAATTATTCAGGTCTAAAACTAATCCCAAAGGTAGATGTAGAGGTAGCGTGCTGACCGCGATCACATCGACTTTGGAACCATTTCCCACACGCATCGTCATATCGTCCTTAGCCAATCTTCGCTTAATCTGTAGTCCCTGTTTCGAGTTGCGGATATTAGCAACAGAACCAATATCAAATACCCAGGTGCTACTGCGAGCATTAGTAAGGTACACATCAATAACATGCATATCACACATACTTTTGTTCACCTTGCCATCCCTCTTATCCGCCAAATACGTGGGGCAGTTCCACTTCCAGTGACCAGTCCCTTTGAAGTAGAAGCACTCGGTCTCAGGCTTAGGTCCAGACTTTGGCTTCTTCACTCGAGCAGCAACTTGCTTGCCGTTCTTCTTGAAGTTCCCCTTCTTCCCTTTACCCTTTTTCTTGAAACTGGTGGTCTTGTTGACCATCAACCCTTGATGCTCCTTCTTGATTTCTACCTCCCCAGCCTTTAGCATCGCGAAGAGCTCGGGAATAGTCTTATCCATTTCTTGCATATTATAGTTCATCACGAAGCTCTTGTAGCTTGGTGGTAGTGATTGAAGAATTCTGTCAATGACATTATCATCCGGAAGATTAACTCCCAGTTGAAAGTGATTATTATACCCAGACATTTTGGGTATATGTTCACTGACAGAACTATTCTCCTCTATCTTGCAGCTGTAGAACTTATTGGAGACTTCATATCTCTCAATCCGGGCATTTGCTTGAAATATTAACTTCAACTCCTAGAATATCTCATATGCTCCATGACGTTCAAAATGTCGTTGAAGTCCCGGTTCTAAGCCGTAAAGCATGGCACACCGAACTATCGAGTAGTCATCAGCTTTGCTCTGCCAGACGTTCATAACATCTGGCGTTGCTCCTGCAGCGGGTTTGGCACCTAGCGGTGCTTCTAGGACGTAATTCTTCTGCGCGGCAATGAGGATAATCCTCAAGTTATGGACCCAGTCCATGTAATTGCTACCATCATCTTTCAACTTTGCTTTCTCAAGGAACGCATTAAAATTCATCGGAACAACATCACGGGCCATCTATCTACAACAACATAGACATGCCAAATACTATCAGGTACTAAGTTCATGATAAATTAAAGTTCAATTAATCAAATTTGTAACATCCCAAATTTTCAATTTGGAACGTTAGACATTAGATCATCACTGCATATCATATTTTACTTGTTTTTTGTTTGATCCTAGAAATTCTACGTAACTCAAGGACCCTCGGAGAGAGTTGGGGATTTCGTTATTTTCATATTTGAGTTTTCTCGAATTTTGAAATAGGATCATTTGATTTTATTTCTTTTATCTTCAATTATTTCTATTATAAAAATATGAGAGAGAGAGAATAAAATGACTTTCCCAAAATAAAGAAATATTGAGGATTTAATAATAAAATCAAATAAGATTTCATTTTGGTTTTATTTGCCATTTTATTTGAATTTAGGAAAAATGTGCGTTTTTCAAAATTGCCTTTAGGCTCCAAATAAATGTTCATCCTGTTTTGCTTGATTTTAGAAGTCGGAGAAAATTTATTTCGGGATTTTTGGAGTCCGTTTAGTATTTCTTTATTTGTTTTTCTGCGTGTAATTATTTAAAAAAAACGCAACCGACTTAGGGCCGGTTTCGGCCAGGACTCCTCCGGCCGGGCCTTTAAATAGCGCCACCTTGAGCCCGTTTAGCCCAAGCCGCCGCGCCGCTAGGAACCCTAACCCTAGCGCCCCGCCGCTGCCGCGCACTGCCGCAGCCGCCGGAGCCCGCCGCCGCATCGCCGCGTCGCCCCATGCCGCCCGCCGGACCCCGCC